>NC_034177.2:40952922-41301047 GCF_002021735.2 Oncorhynchus kisutch
AATAGCAACACGGCATAGAAGAGGAATAATCAAGAGGTTGGACATCTGTCATGATATCAGACTGTTAAATAGCCATCACTAGCTGGCCTCCGCCCAGTACCCTTCCCTGAACTTAGTCACTGTCACTAACCGACTTAACCCTGCACCTTAGAGACTGCTGCCCTATGTACATAGACATGGAACACTGGTAACTTTAATAATGGAACACTGGTCACTGTAGTAATGTTTACATACTGTTTTACTCATTACAAATGTATAATACAGTATTCTAGTCATTCTATCCTATGTATTCTTCAGATATACTACATATTCTATCCTATGTATTCTTCAGATATACTGCATATTCTATCCTATGTATTCTTCAGATATACTACATATTCTATCCTATGTATTCTTCAGATATACTGCATATTCTATCCTATGTATTCTTCAGATATACTACATATTCTATCCTATGTATTCTTCAGATATACTGCATATTCTATCCAAATAATGTCCATAATGTCTACACATCCCATCACACATATGTATATGTACTCCTGACTCTGACATTGCTCATCCTAATATTTCTATATTTCTTCATTCAATTCTTTACTTTGAGATGTGTGTACCGTTAGATATTACTGCACTGTTGGAGCTGGGAACAGAAGCATTTCGCTACACCCTCAATAACATCTGCTAAATATGTGTATGTGGCCAATAAAATGAGATTTGATTTGAAATTATACTGTTCCTTTAGGAGTTTCTCCTTTAGGTCCTATGAGAAAATCCAGCAGGATATTCATATTTTAGTATCATGCTGTAGTTACTGCCCTGGTTTCTTTTCATGCTGGGTTGGATGAGTAGACCTCCTGAGTGTCATTTTAGACTTTAGCACTCAAGCTCCACCTCCACAAGGATTCTATTTCCATTGTTCGTTAAAATTGAATTTAAAAAACAAACAATTGTTTCGCATTCGTATTTTATTCTCATATACAGCATGGATTTCAAGTGGGACTTGAATGGTCCCAATGTTAACAAGCGTCTGGATATGATGTCTTCCGTGTACAATGACCCAGAGGAAAATATCCCCCTGCAGCAAAACTCATTTTATGAAATTAGTCATATTTTTAATTGCACCAGAGCTTCTGGAGAAATATGAGCAATTACTATAGCACAGTGTTGTGTTAAATATCGTAAAATGTGTTGCAAAGTGCATTTATCAACGATTCATTTGTCCTCTCAAAGACATATGTTCTAGTCATCAGGACTGTGATTTTATATAACAACGCCTTCAACACCACACACACAGGCACGGACACACACACATCCTGCCCTTTGTCCACTCTGATAAAACAGATGGGGTTGATGTCAAGTGAAGGAATAGCCAGGACAGGTCTAGCTGTATCTGCATGCTTTGGGATAGATACAGTCACAGAGGAATGATCGGAGCATAGTACCCGCTCAGTGACTTCCTTCTTGTTCTCTCTCTGCTGCCTCTGATTGCTAGCATTGTCTAGAAAGCATCCTGCAGGGAGCATGCGACTCATGTATATTACAGGCAGGGGTATTACCCTTGACAGAAGAAATGGTATAAAAAGAGGTGAATAACAGAAAGCAATTTAGCTATTACCTCAGGATAAAATAACAGGGCTTACAGAAAACGTTTTTTTTTTCTCAGATTGGAGGGAATTGCGTAATGCAGGTTGGGGTTGTGTCCCTGTTGTGTGTCAATCAGACCTCATCCTTATTTTGTGTGTGTGTGTGTGTGTGTCAGTATCATGACGCTCATGGTTTATCTCAGGCTGTCAGCTGTCTCTGTGTGATGCCATCCACCCGGGGCTGTGGCCAATCTGCTCAGGGGCCTGGGATTGCTCTGTTCATTCTACCCGTCAGTTATCCTTCAGTCAGGCACAGTTACTTACGCATGCACACACACACCCAGGCCCAGTCATTTAATATAGATACAACTCGTTTGTTTTGTGTTCTCATTTTGAAGATGAATAGCTAGTTACAGGAGATGCAATGACGTATTGATTTCTCGCAGAAAAGTCATTAGATAACCTTCTCGCAGAATGTTGTTCATTGAAACAGACAGGATATCTCATCAACATGCTGTCAAGAGGTAGTCTGGCCCCCCATATCTGTTTACTCCGTCTTGCCAACTGCGATGGCCGTTGTTTGGTGTGACAATGACCATGGGAGTTGGCAAGAAAGCACAACCAGATGTGGAAACAGGCTAGTCAAGATGAGAGAGGAGACTAGATGAACATGCTTTGGGTGAATGGTGTACTAGGATCAGACAGTATGGAAGTATAGAGAGGCTTTCCATCTAAGTCAATTGTTCGTGACGCTATAACTATTGGAATCAAATGGCTGGTGTATTGTCAAATGACTGTCTATATATTCCTTAGGAATATAAATTGTTACACATGTATGCACTCTCATTTCCTTTGCCATTTATGTTGGCATAAGGGCATATTGGAAGTTCCTTTTTTTCAGCCTGAGATAAACAATTCCCCCAAATTCTGTTTCTTTCCTAGCCGTTTATACACTGAGCAGTAGGGGAGTTTTCAGATGTAATGGAAATTGTACTGGCTTGCAAACAGTTACAAAGGACTGAATGTATTCTTCATTCGCATGGCCCTCTCCAGGTGGCAACCCACTCCTCCAGTGCAGCAAGGTTGAAAGAGGCAGAAAGCTTTGAATCCTCGACAGGTGGAATTCATGAGTTTTGTTGATGCGTGTTTGTGCATGTGCAGGTAGTCCCTTTGTGTGTGTCTGTGTGAGATCCTGGTTGGTTGAAATTTAAATGGAAGTTTCAAATGAACGCGTTACTGTAAGCAAAAACTATACATTCTTCTCCTTACTGGGATGTATAGACTACTACTATGCACAGTTTGATGCATAATTCTTTCTGTGTCGTAGTCTAAATTTCTTTGTCCGTGTGCTGGCATGCATGCGCGTGTGGTGTGCATGCATTTGTGTGTGCATACAAATGTGCGTGTGCTTGCGTGTGAATGTGTGTGCGCTTGTGCACATGTGTATGTACAGTATGTGCGTGTTTACAATATGTGTGTGTGTGACTGATAGCGTGTTGAAATGCTCTCTTCCTAGACCGTGTTCTATTACTTATCCAAGCAGACACGTGCAGAGTGTGTAGAGATGTGTAGAGATCTTTTCTCCCAGGGCATGTGTGATCTATCTCCGTCAGAGTGGTTGTAACCTCCAACTCCAAACACATTCCTGGGGCTGGTACAGTACTAACCCATTAAAGATTTGTGGTTGGTGGCCGTCATAGACCGTACTGTGGTTGCTGGGTATCCCAGGCGAAGACCATACTCCAGCACTTGTACAGTCATCCCAGGCATCTGTCCCTCTCCTCTCCTCTAACTCAGATCCAACTCTAGACATTTCACTCACAGCTGTATTTCTACCACTACAAATATCAACGCATGAGAGAGGCTAAAGCTGTCATCTACTGCACTGTATGTTCTGTTTTCCCTTCTCTCTTAATTTCTACATCACTGTTTCTCAGGCTAGCTCCATCATGTCTGATCCCTCTCTGTATACATATGGCCACCATCTGTTCTGGCAGGGCGATGTCGGAGCCCAGAGTGGGCCAGCTCCGTATCCCACTGGAGACCACGTGCAGTATCAGGGTTAACCCCTTATAGACATATACTATATACGTATATACATGTATGTGGATGCCCCTTCAAATTAGTGGATTTGGCTATTTCAGCCACACCCGTTGCTGACAGGTGTATAAAATCAGGCACACAGCCATGAGATCTCCATAGACAAACATTGGCAGTAGAATGGCCTTACTGAAGAGCTCAAGGACTTTCAACGTGGCACCGTCATAGGATGCCACCTTTCCAACAAGTCAGTTCGTCAAATTTCTGCCCTGCTCGAGCTGCCTCGGTCAACTGTAAGTGCTGTTATTGTGAAGTGGAAACGTCTAGGAGCACGTAGCGCGTAAAAATTGTCTGTCCTCGGTTGCAACATTCACTACCGAGTTCCAAACTGCCTCTGGAAGTAACGTCACAAACCTAAGGTCACCATACGCAATGCCATGTGTCGGCTGGAGTGGTGTGAAGCTCGCCGCCATTGGAGTCTGAAGCAGTGGAAACTCGTTCTCTGGAATAATGAATCACGCTTCACCATCTGGCAGTCCAACAGATGAATTCATAGTGCCAACTGGAGGAGGAATAATGGTCTGGGGCTGCCCTTTCCTGTTTCAGCACGACAATACCTCCTTGCACAAAGCGAGGTCCATACAGAAATGGTTTGTCAAGATCGGTGTGAAAGAACTTGACTCGCCTGAACAGAGCCGTGACCTCAACCCCATCGAACACCTTTGGGATGAATTGGAACACCAACTGCGAGCCTGGCCTAATCGCTCAACATCAGTGCCTGACCTCACTAATGCTCGTGGGTGAATGGAAGCAAATCCCCGCTGCAATGTTCCAACATCTAGTGCAAAGCCTTCCCAGTAGAGTGGAGGCTGTTATAGCAGCAAAGGGGGGACCAACTCCATATTAATGCCCATGATTTTGGAATGAGGTGGTCGACGTGCAGGTGTCCACATACTTGATACAGTACAATCTGTTGGGCCATATAAAATTTGTTACATTTTTTGCCTGATTACGATTTTTTCCTGAATTCAGTTTTCTCTGGGTTTTTTTCCCGGTTTAAGTCACACATTTCTAAAAGATAAACAACAAAATTGGATGTTCTATGTCCACAACAATGATTAAACCACATCAGAAAACGACTTTTGATGTCTGGGTAAAAACTCTACGAAATGTTAATTTTTGTGTGTAGATACCCTTGAAGAGACTTGCTTTGGTTAGAGGTGTTTCTGTAGCACACGTGGTTGCAAAATTGGCTAAACAAATCACCACAGGATGTATGCAAATAATGATGATATCATTCTGCCAGGTAGGCATAGGGTACTTTGTAGCTAGTTAACATTGTTTTGGGGAATGCTTTTCCTTATACCAGTCATCACATAAGCATCATCGCTAACGTCTACAGAAAGTGGTAGACAAACGTGCATAAACAGACAGGGCCATTCCTGCGCCATTGCCTCTTCAGAAAGTTGAAGGAAAACATTTATCCATTTTGTCAATGTCTTATCATAATCTTGGGCAAATTATTATTAGTAGTATCATTTTTTTTAAATATTAAATTCAGTATGTTTAGTAGATTTCCTACTAAGTTCAATACATTTTGGAATATTGTTGAATTATGTTTTAATGTCTGGATTCTGTGATTTCGTCCGCGTTCTCAGCGTCATGGATTTTATAGGACCCTGAATCTGCAAAGATTTAAAGGTAGAATAGGAAATACTCTGTCTCTTTCTCTCTTTTCTCTGTCTTTCTCTCTCTCTCTACCTTATTCTTCTTTTTTCATGTGTTTTTACATATAGACATTTCTCTTTCACTCTCTATGTCTTTTTATTTTGTTCAAGTCACATGAACAATTCACATTATTACAAGTTACATTATTCATCTTCAAAATCCCCTGCAACATTGTGCACAGTACACAGAGCACAGAGTGACTGAAAGTTCTCTATTTCAGTGTCGTCCCTGCTCTGTGGAGAAACCTAGGGAAACTAGTCCCATGGACCTGCAGAGTTTTCTGGGGGAGAACCAGGCTCCGTGCATCCCTCTAAAATAGATTTAAGTGCAGGGTAAAGCCACATCGAAGTCACAACTCCAACAGTCAAGTCTGGGAAAGTCAGAGAGGCAGGACCTGTTCCTGCCCCTGCATGCTAGGCATTCAGCCCTACAGACAGGGGGCGGTAGAGATAGACAACACAGCTAGGACAGTTATGACTGCATTGGCATGTGATATTACTTCTTCAAATGATGGGGAAAGTCAAACTGCATACTGTAATGGTGCACCTCAGCCTACTGTAGTAACTGTGCTCTGTTCCCGCTTTTCTCCCTACATTTTGGTTGTTGTTTTTCTTCTATTAAGCCTATATAGTAGCTCAGATGGATGTGTGCTCATAACATTGATTACTTCAGCAATGAGTTCATAGTCAATGTTTCAGTGACATCGACAAAGTAAACAGTAATTGTTTTTCTTTTACATTTAAAAGTTACTGTAACTACTATGTACTCCCAGTTGCAGTAGAACAGACTCAGTGTTCCAAACCATTGCTTTTAATGTACCAGATCTTTTCTATGAGGCTGTATGAGACTGTCCACTTTAAAACAACCCTATTATTGAGTACTAAGCATTCATCATAGAGAGATGGGGGGGCTCCTGTATACATAAATGTATTCATCCTTCAGTAAAGAGTGGCTTGCCTGGAGGATCTCTCTCTCTCTCTCTCTTTTGTTCTCTCTCTCTCTCTCGCTCTTTCTTTCTTTCTCTCTCTCTCTCTCTCTCTCTCTCTCTCTCTCTCTCTCTCTCTCTCTCTCTCTCATGCATTAAACCTCATGACTCAGTTGCTCACACATGTGGATTATTTGAATAGCAATAGCAGTCACTTGGCACAGGTACACTGTTAGAAAGAATTGTGCTATCTAGTATAGAGGTCGACCGATTATGATTTTTCAATGGCAATACCGATTATTGGAGGACCAAAAAAGCCTCTACCGATTAATCGGCCAATTGTTTTTTGTGTGTGGTTTTTTTGGTAATAATGACAATTACAACAATACTGAATGAACACTTATTTTAACTTAATATAATACATCAATCAAATCAATTTAGCCTCAAGTCAATAATGAAACATGTTCAATTTAGTTTAAATAATGCAAAAACAAAGTGTTGGAGAAGAAAGTCAAAGTGCAATATGTGCTATGTAAGAAAGCTAACATTTCAGTTCCTTGCTCAGAACATGAAAACATATGAAAGCTGGTGGTTCCTTTTAACATGAGTCTTCAATATTCCCAGGTAAGAAGTTTTAGGTTGTAGTCATTATAGGAATTATAGGACTATTTCTCTCTATACCATTTGTATTTCATTAACCTTTGACTATTGGTTGTTCTTATAGGCACTTTAGTATTGCCAGTGTAACAGTATAGCTTCCGTCCCTCTCCTCGCTCCTCCCTGGACCTGAACCAGCAACACAACGACAACAGCCACCATCGAAGCAGCGTTACCCATGCAGAACAAGGGGAACAACTACGAGAAGTCTCAGCGAGTGACGTTTGAAACTCTATTAGCGCGCGCTAACTAGCTAGCCATTTCACTTCGGTTACACCAGCCTCATCTCGGGAGTTGATAGGCTTGAAGTCATAAACAGCGCAATGCTTGACGCACAACGAAGAGCTGCTGGCAAAACACACGAAAGTGCTGTTTGAATGAATGTTTACGCGCCTGCTTCTGCCTACCACCGCTCAGTCAGATACTTAGATACTTGTATGCTTGTATGCTCAGTCAGATTATATGCAACACAGGACATGCTAGATAATATCTAGTAATATCATCAGCCATGTGTAGTTAACTAGTGATTATGATTGATAGTTTTTTTATAAGATAAGTTTAATGCTAGCTAGCAACTTACCATGGCTTACTGCATTCGCGTAACAGTCTCCTTGTGGAGTGCAACGAGAGAGAGGCAGGTCATTATTGCGTTGGACTAGTTAACTGTAAGGTTGCAAGACTGGATCCCCCGAGCTGACAAGGTGAAAAACTGTCGTTCTGCCCCTGAACGAGGCAGTTAACCCACCGTTCCTAGGCCGTCATTGAAAATAAGAATGTGTTCTTAACTAGTTAAATAAAGGTATAAAAAAAAAATATGAAGAAAAAAAATCAGCAAATCGGCACCCAAAAATACAGATTTCCGATTGTTATGAAAACTTGAAATCGGCCCTAATTAATCGGCCATTCCGATTAATCGGTCGACCTCTAATCTAGTACCTAAAAGGGTTCTTCAGCTGTCACCGTAGCTCCCAAGTGGGGCAGCGATCTAAGGCACTGCATCTCTGTGCAAGAGGTGTCACTACAGTCCCTGGTTTAATTCCCGGCTGTATCACAGGTAGGCCGTCATTGTAAATAAGAATTTGTTCTTAACTGACTTGTCTAGTTAAATAAAGGTTAAATATACATACATAAATATATATTAAACCCTTTGAAGAACCCTTTTTGGTTCCAGGTACAACCTTTTTGGTTCCTTTCCACAGAGGGTTCTACATGGAACCCAAAAGGGTTCTACCTCAAACCAAAAATGGTTCTACCTAGATCCAAAAAGGGTTCTCCTATGTGGACAGCCGAAGAACCCTTTTGGGAAATTTTTTTTGTAAGAGTGTAGTTAAAGGCAAATAGATGCAAAGGCTGAAATGTATTTTTCAAATGCCTGGTTTTTCAAACCAATAACACTCAATGGTTGGATAGGTAATACCCTGCGGTTACTGGATCCCACTGCTGCCACCACATGTCAGAGGGACCTCTGTCATTGCAAAACAGAATCCTCTGTCATTTGTAAAACAACATCTTCAGACAATACAAGTTAATCATCTGCTCTCCGATGGGTGGCTGAATATTGCCAGGTTTAATCCACAGCACAGTGACAGGGACATCATCAGGAGAGGAGTGCTGGCATGGCTTTTTGTCACGCACAGAGAGAGAAAAAGTGGGTACTGTATTGTGGTTGTGGCTGGTGTGTGTGTAAGAACTCGAGCAGTTTTTCCCTGCGGGCTGTTGCTTCACTGGTTTGCATTAGAATGCAGTGAGTCACCTTGCCACAGCCAAGCCTGTGAGCAGCCTACACTTCACTGTCAGCTGGTGCTGCACCATCACTGCATGATTCTGCACCCTGCGTCATAGTAACGTCAGGGAAGTTACTGCCAAAAGCTAATTTGCACATTTGCAAGGTGTTTTTCAAGCAAACACTCCTACATATAAATCAATTAATACATTGGAAAATGACATGCTCAAAAACTGGGGAAACCACGTTTTTTGCTTCAGGACATTGATACAGGTCTTTACTTTGGCCAAGTTTCACAGTAAACAACTCTCTAGAGCCCGTTGGTAATCCTGACTTTTCAATGATCTTCTGAGTAAAGCCTGTCCAGCTCCAGCAGAACTGTGTTGGTCTGACTGAAGGGTGGCCAAGGGATGGAGAGACAGACAGAGGGACCCGAGAGAGAACAGGAGGGAGTCTTAACTCGCTCATCAGTATGTCTGGCCCTTTTCTCTCCTTCTCTTCTTCCCTCCAGTCTCAGGTCTGGCACTGGCTGGACACCCATGGGCTAAGTGGATGTTCAGGTCATATCCTGCATGTTGTGGTCCACTGGGAAGAGGGTGCCAGCCAGCACAGCCAAGCTTATGCCTTGCTTACCCCCCTTTTTCTCTAAAAACAAAGAGAGTCGCACACTCCATATGTATAACCACCCAGTAATTTATTGGATAATTATTATTATTTTTTTTATTCCCCAATTTCAAGCATGACCCACCTAACCAAGGTGTCAGAGGAAAGACCTTTCAACTGGCACCTGGCCCAACACAAGGTATTGCTAGTGCACGATGAGCTAAGTAAAGTCCCCATGGCCAAACCCACCCCTAAGACAGATGACACTGGGCCAATTGTGCACTGTCCTATGGACCTCCCGACCATGGCTGGTTGTGGCACAGCCCAGGAATGAACCTTGGTCTGTAGTAACACATCTCACACTGCGATGCAGTGCCTTAGACTGCTGCCCCCCTCGAGAAGGCCCTATACTTTAGTGTTTTTGGAACTCATAGCATCCCCCTGAGTCCTCTTGGGGTTGCCTTTTCTAGGTTTTAGTGCACGATACTATATACTCTCCCCACACAAATGATTGGTGTGTTGATAAATCACTGCACGTCAAAGTTGGAGGAACATGTGGTAGCCTAACAGCTCTCCCTTAGATCCCCATTTAGCTAGGTACTGTATATAATGGTGTGAAAGTGCTGGCAGGCGAGGGCACGGGCGCGGGCTGGGGAGATGCCAGGACAGCCCCACACTGCTTAAAGTGCTTAAAGCTGGATTAACTGGCGCTTCGCACACGCTGCAGTTAAAGGGGCCACATTGTCATCTAGAAGGATATTAAAGAAGGTGTTTCAGAGACATCCATGATATGCCCAGGTGGTTGTTGAAGGAAAATTGGTTGTTTCTTTGCCATTGGTCTACTGTAAGGTAGCCTGGTCCCAGATCTGGTTGTTCTTTATTGCCAACACCTACAGTCATTGTCATGATTTGCAAAAACAGATCTGGGACCAGGCTACCTGTAAAGGGTAGTACCAACCAAGGCATTGGTTGGTACTGTAAAGTTAGGTTTGGTTGGTGCTGCATCAGACATCTGACCCTATCCTAATATAGCAGATGACTGGGTCTAGTGTCCTTCATTAGAGGGACATGTGTTTGTACGTGGTCCAAGGTAGTGTACCTGACTGAGGTGTACAATGGGAGGGGTCACGGATACTGAATAGTGCACTGTGGCTCTGCATCACACAACACCTGTTATACCTGCATCACGGCCCTCCATCTCCATGGTGACTGAGTTTGATCAGTTCAATATTCTGACCATCGCGACCCTGAAGGAGAAAAGCAAAAAAATAAGAAATGTTTGGACTCTCAAAACAGAGGCCTCAGATAATTTAATATGTGTAACACATTAGTCTAATCATGTCCAATGGGTCAGAGGAGGATTACTAAATTCCCTTAAAGCCTGTTTATTCCTTGGAGACTGATGACTAGTGTACTGTATACTGCAGGGCTAGGCAGCAAGTCAATTGAATTAGCTGCATATTGAGAATGAGGAAATGTTTGAACCAAAGCTACTTTCCCCTCTGCCTGGGGAGAGTGGAGCCATTGGTTACAGACATTTTTTAAATTTGACACACTGCAGGTGTGAGTGGTGAGTGGGGGGAGCATAGCACTGCGCTGCTATGGAAAAATATCAAATGTAGAAGTCTGAAATGGGACGGAAAGCAATCTGCCTCATCATCCCCTGAGCAGGAGAGAATGACTAATGTGCTTTGTGGCAGCAGCCATGATGAAACTGCCTCCACGATATTAGTTTAGGTAGAACACTCCATCTGAGCCAAACTGAAGAGGGATAGTTACAACATAGAAATAAGCACATACCCCGATATCTGCAGAGCTAAATAGACGTATTTTAAATGAGGAACTATAATTTAACATAGCCACCTGATGGTTCAAATCTTAATAAGGAACACAATAAGCAAGTGTGGAATCGTGATAAAGCAAGGTGTCTCACGGCCATGATGGAAGTCGACGTGAATATCCAGAATGGATCCACAAAAACAAGAAAAGCTAGATTTTAAAACTGTCGCGCAAACACTCTATACATTATATTACATCTATTTACCACTGCGCTGCGCTTAAGAATGCCTCACAACAAGCATCTTGAATTGAAAATGGCGGACAGAGACAGGGAGATAACTATCACCAGCAGTCTACCCCCTTGCTGAAACAGATGCATGCATAAATATCAGTTGGTAACCGGATTGGGTCATACCAACTCACTTCACTAGAGAGGAGACATTATCTCTCTAAAATACATCACAGTAGCCGTAATAAATGCGATGGCATTCCAAATCCAACTGCCGTACAATCAACCAACTTAAAATAAAACAGAGCTGTTACATGTACAGCATATTATCAAAGTAACAAAATAGGAAGAAAGTAAACCCCTGTGTCCTAATTGGCGCCTTTAAACTGGGTATGAATCGCACCCAATCCAGCGCGTATGAAGCATGATAGCAAATGTTTGGACAGAAATTCGGCAACAGGTAGAGTTTACCTGGTAGACAGTCAAATCAAAGCAGGCACCATCCCGCATCGTAACAAATCATCTTAGAACCTTTTTTTATTTATTTTTTATCTCTACGCAATAATATTCTTATGAAGCACAGGCAGTCAAATGTGACATTTCTGAAATGTAGTCTATCCTCTCCCTGCTCCAATGCCTCCAGTTGTAAACAACAAACAATTACACCCTATCTCATCGACAGAGACTGCCAGGTGTTGTTCCTCACACACAGTGACTGCTTGCGTAGACAGAAACACAATACACTCCTCAATGTCCCCTCCACAAAGATGGCTGACCATGAGCTTTGGGCCAAACCGTTCACCTGTTGCAGTACAGTACAAACTGACATATTTAATGAACACGAGGCTTTCCTGCAATGGAAAAGTCACTTCTCCTCAATAAAAAAGTACCCACTTGTGCTGTATTATTCTTCCTGCATAGGATTATTGTAATTTTCTAGTTTTAGCTTATTTTCCATTTTGTGATCCAATAAGTATTGATCCATCATGAGACTGTCTACTGTTTTTTCGCATTTGTCTGTTCTTAACCATCTCTCTCTCTCTCTCTCTCTCTCAGGTGTGCTAAGCCTACCAGAGAGCCTGACTCTGCATCGGGACCAGCAGCGGTCAGGGAAGAGTGGGGAGGGCCATGCCTACAGTCAGTCGGAGCTGCGCTCCATCGAACAGTGCCTGCTAGCCACACGCGTAGGCAGCATCTCAGAACTCAGTGAGTACACTCAGACTTAGATTGGGTTTTTACACTACTTTTTACATATGTTGTGTTTATGTGTGTGTGTGTGTGTGTGTGGGGGGGGGGGGGGGGGGGGGGGGTTAGAGTTAGCATGTTAGAGTTAGCCCACTCAGGTCTCACTTTACCCAAGCAGAGAAATTACACACATGAAGCATCCATGAAAATATGATTTGCCTTTCAAGATGTACCAACAGAAGTCCTGATAACGAAGTCAATGTCAGAGTATTTAAAATCGATGCATTATTCAAACAATTTAAGGAGATATACATATGCTTTCAGGATCACTATGAAACATCTGTCTTCTTTCCCCATGTTGAAATCTGTTGTAAGTGTTTTTGAATTCTAATGTGTTTACATTTTGTGTTTAATGTGTATTTTATATTGTATTATTCAGGGCACATTTGGAAAAGAGACCTAGGTCTCAATATGTCTTCCCTGTCAAAATACATCTTCTTTTTTTTTAAATATAAAATAAGATGTAGGTATCAAATCCAAGCTTATTGGTCGTTTACACAAGTTTGCAGAGAAATGCTTGTGTTTCTAGATCCAACAGTGGAGTAATACCTAGGAATATATGTGTTTATGTGTCGCGTTATGCCTGGCGAAAACCCAAACACTGCATTCCACAGTAAGAACCTTAAACCAACGGTCAAGCATGGTGGTGCTAGTGTGATGATTGCAATGCTTTGCTGAATCAGCACCTGGACGACTTAAGGCATAGAAGGAACCATGAATTCTGCTCCGTATCAGTGAATTCTACAGGAGAATGTCAGGCCATCCGTCTGTGAGCTGAAGCTGAAGTGCGGCTGGGTCATGCAGCAAGACAATGATCCAAAACACACAATCAAGTCTACATGAAAATGGCTAAACAAGCATCACATTTTATGTTTTGGAATGGCCTAGTCAAAGTCCAGATCTAATCCCATTTGAAATGTTGTGGCGGGTCTTGAAACGAGCATTTCATGCTTAAAAACCGACAAATGTTGCTGAGTTAAAACAGTTTTGCATGCAAGAGTGGGCTTAATTACTTCCACAGTGATGTGATAGACTGACCAACAACTACAGGAAGCATTTGGTCACAGTCATTGCAGCTAAAGGTGGCACAACCAGTTATTGAGTGTAAGGGGGCAATTTGTTTTTCACACAGGGGAATTAGATGTTGCATAACTTTCTTAATTAAATAAATAAAATAAGTATCATTTTTTGTAATTTGTCAACTCAGGTTCCCTTTATCTAATATTAGGTTTTGGTTGAAGATCTGAAAATATGCAAAGATAGAGAAAATCAGAAAGAGGGCAAATACTTTTTCCCTTCACTGAATACACTCATTGGCCACCTCGTTCACGGAAATGGTTCGCTCCTACAGACAGTGATTCACATGGCCTTGGCTTGCTATATAAAGCAGGCAGACAGGCATCGAGGCATTCAGTTACTGTTCGATTGAACGTTCAAATGGCCTAAATGAGTGACCTAAGCGACTCTGAGCGTGGTATGATCGTCGGTGCCAGGTGCCGGTTCCAGTATCTCAGAAACGGCTGGCCTGCTGGGCTTTTCACGCATGAGAGTGTCTAGAGATTTGTGCAACAAACAAAAAACATCCAGCCAGCGGTAGTCCTGTGCATGAGAAACAGCTCGTTGATGAGAGATCGAAGGAGAATGGCAAGAAATTAATTAGGAAAAAATCTATGGATTTCACATGACTAGGAATACAGATATGCATCTGTTGGTCACAGATACCTTTTATAAAAAAAGTAGAGGCGTGGATCAGAAAACACATCTTCTTCGAGTTGATCAGGCTGTTAATTGTGTAGTATTGTCCCACTCCTTTTCAATGGCTGTGCGAAGTTGCTGGATATTGGCGGGAACTGGAACACACTGTCATACACGTCGATTCAGAGCTTCACAAACATGCTTAATGGTTGACATGTCTGGTGAACATGACGAACTGGGACATTTTCAGCTTCCAGGAATTGTGTACAGATTCTTGCGACATGGGGCCAGGCATTATCGTGCTGAAACATGAGGTGATGTGCATTCAAATTGCCATTGATAAAATGCTGTTGTGTTTGTTGCCCATAGCTTATGCCTGCTCATAAAATAACCCCACCTCTACCATGGTGCACTCTGTTCATAATGTTGACATCAGCAAACCCCTCGCCCACACGACACCATACAAGCTGTCTGCCATCTGCCCGGTACAGCTGAAACTGGGATTCATCCGTGAAGAGCACACTGCTCCAGCGTGCCATTGGCCATCGAAAGTGAGCATTTGCCCACTGAAGTCGGTTACGATGCTGAACTGCAGTCAGGTCAAGACCCTAGTGAGGTCGACAAGCACGCAGATGAGTTTCCCTGAGATGGCTTTTGACAATTTGTGCAGAAATTCTTCAGTTGTGCAAACCCAGTTTCGTCGGCTGTCGGGTGGCTGGTCTCAGACGACCTCGAAGGTGAAGAAGCCGGATGTGGAGATCCTGGGCTGGTTCAACTGCCAATTCTCTAAAAACCGCTCAAGTGGACATTCATGCAGTCAGCATAACATTTGCACACTCCCTCAAAACATGAGACATCTGTGGCATTGTGTTGTGTGACAAAACTGCACATTTTAGAGTGGCCTTTTATTGTCCCTAGCACAAGGTGCACCTGTGTAATGACCATGCTGTTTAGTCAGTTTCTTGATATGCCACACCTGTCAGGTGGATGGATTCTTTTGGAAAAGGAGAAATGCTCACTACAGGGATGTAAACAAACTTGTGAACAAAATTTGAGAACAATAAGCTTTTTGTGCGTATGTACATTTTCTGGGATCTTTTATTTCAGCTCATGAAACACGGGACCAACATTTGACATTTTACCTTTGTATATATTTTTTTGTGCCTTCGGGAAAATATTCAGACTTTGTTACGTTACAACCTTATTCTAAAATGTATTTTTACAAATGTAAAAATCCCTTGTCAATCTACACACAATACCCTATAATGACAAATCAAAAACAGGTTTTTTAAAATGTTTGGGAAAAAATAATAAAATAAATATCACATTTACATAAATATTCAGACCCTTTATTTAGTACTTTGTTGAAGAACCTTTGGCAGCAATTACAGCCTCAAGTCTTCTTGGGTATTACGCTACAAGCTTGGCACACCTGTATTTGGGGAGTTTCTCCCATTCTTCTCTGCAGATCCTCTCAAGCTCTGTCAGGTTGGTTGGGGAGCATTACTGCAGAGCTATTTTCAGGTCTCTCCAGAGATGTTTGATCGGGTTCAAGTTTAGGCTCTGGCTGGGTCACTTGGTAGCCTAGTGGTTAGAGCGTTGGACCAGTAACTGAAAAGTTGCAAGTTCAAATCCCCAAGCTGACAAGGTACAAATCTCTCTTTCTGCCCCTGAACAGGCAGTGTTCCTAGGCTGTCATTGAAAGTAACTGACTTGCCTAGTTAAGTAAAGTTAATAAAACTGAAGGATATTCAGTGACTTGTCCCAAGGCATTGGCTGTGTGCTTAGGGTCATTGTCCTGTTGGAAGGTGAACCTTTGCCCCAGTCTGAGGTCTGGAGTGGTTTTTCATCAAGGATCGCTCCGTTCACCTTTGCCTCAATCCGTTTACCTTTGCCTCCCAGTCCCTACCGTAGGGATGGTGCCAGGTTTCCTCCAGACGTGATGCTTGGCATTCAGACCAAAGATTTTAATCTTGGTTTCATCAGACCAGAGAATCTTGTATCTCATGGTCTGAGAGTCTAGAAAGGTGCATTTTGGCAAACTCCAAGTGCCTTTTACTGAGGAGTGGCTTCCTTCTGGCCATTCTACCGTAAAGTGGAGTGCTGCAGAGATGGTTGTCCTTCTGGAAGGTTCTCCAATCTCCACAGAGGAACTCTCGAGCTCTGTCAGAGTGACCATTGGGTTCTTGGTCACCTCCCTGACCAAGGCCCTTGTCCCCCGATTGCTCAGTTTGGCCAAGCGGCCAGCTCTAGGAAGAGTGTTGATGGTTCCGAACTTCTTCCATTTAAGAATGATGGAGGCCACTGTGTTCTTGGCAACCTTCAATGCTGCAGAAATGTTTTGGTATCCTTCCCCAGATCTGTGCCTCGACACAATCCTGTCTCTGAACTCTACAGACAATTCCTTCGACCTCATGGCTTTGTTTTTGCTCTGACGTGCACTGTCAACTGTGGGACCTTATATAGACAGGTGTGTGCCTTTCCAAATCATGTCCAATCAATTGAATTTACCACAAGTTGTAGATGCATCTCAAGGATGATAAATGGGAACAGGATGCACCTGAGCTCAATTTTGAGTGTCATAGCTAAGCTTCTGAATACTTATGTAAATAAGGTATTTCTGTTTGATTTATTTAATCCATTTTAGAATAAGGCTGTAACAAAATGTGGAAAGGACCAAGGGGTCTGAATACTTTCCGGAGGCACTGTATATGTTTTAGTAAAAACCTTTTCCACTTGAGAATAGTGAGCTTGTGTATAATGATCTTAGGCCCATACACAGTACTGTATCTCTTCCCCTGGCATTTCAAAATACTGTAGTCATTCTGCCATTTTGGGGGGTGAGTGAGTGGGCCCTTAATTTGAAGAGACACACCGTTCAGTCTGAACGGTGTGTCTCTGAATGCTGAATGCTTGTCTGAATGCTGAATGCTTGTCTGAATGCTGAATGCTTGTCTGAATGCTGAATGCTTGTCCTCAGCGAATTTCATCTGACTTAACCGAGAAACGATCTGTGATGTCCAGAAGTGCGGCAGCCTCTAGTCTAGTCAGTGTAGATATATAGAGCCATGTCATTCTAAGAACACATGCAGAAAGGCTCTAATGCAGTCTCTTTCAGATGTTGGGTTGACGTTTTGCCAACGTTGTTATTGCATATGACACAATGAGAGACCCAAAGCACCATGTGTGTCCAGCGTCAACACATCATCAAAATTAACACTGATCCAATTCTCTTTTGGATCAGAATGGAGTCCCAGTCCCCAGCGTACAAAGCGCTAAGCCACATCAGCAGTGCTCTGTACATGGAGTATTGATGGGTTCACTCCGGGACTCATTCAGCTCTGTTGACACTACAAATACAGTGATGCAGCCGCGGCGGCTAAGGATGCGTCTCGATGCGTCTCAAGCTTGTTTCCAAAGATAATATTAGCGCCGGATGTTTATCTTGTAAATAGACCGGATGACTGTAAAGCATACAGTATTTGCAAAGTTCAATCTGCCAAATGAATCATGGAGAAAAGCAGAAATGTCAGCAGACTTAGCTATCAGACTGTCAGAGAGAGAGGGGGGGAGGAAAAGGGAGAGGAGAGAAGAAAGACAGATGAATGCATCTCAGATTAGTTTAAATGTAGCTAAACTGCAGCAAAGTCAATTTGCATATCCCAGGTACAGTGTTTCTCCAACGGTATTTGATGTCCATTTAAGAGGTATTGATTGTCCTCTCTCTTAGTACTGTCTTATTTCTTTTGTATTAAATCCACGTTAGTGTATTTTAAATGGCAGTCTGTCAAAGTGCCCACAAAACGGGCTTTCGTCTCTGACATGATTCAACAATAACACAGAGAATCATCTGTCAATCATTGATAATTTGAGGTAAAGTTAGCTAAATCCTCCTCTGAAGAGAAATTGATCGTGTAATTCTGTACATTAAACAGCAATGGCCTCCTATTCTTGGAAATGTCAATAGCAGACAGCTGAGGATATCCTATACTCAGCACACAAGCTATTTTCATATGGAAATATATAGATACAACCACTAGGTGAAAAGTACCTCAGGAAGAAATGACTAAATTATGACCTCAGTGATTGCTTTTTCCACCACCAAAAAAGAGATGGATGTAGTAGTACTGAATCCCAGCTAGCTGTCTGAACTGGCACTCCCAGTACATCTCACAACTGGAGACCTCAGAGTGTGACTGGACCGCCACCTGCAGTGAAGCATCACGCCAGGTAGAGGCAGCAGGCTGAAGAACATTAAGTCATGAAAATATTTGTTTTTTAGACAGTGACAGATTTAATAGTGTAGTATAGTCGGTTAGGTAGAAAGGGGCTCTTACTGTGTGAGTAATGAACTGTAGCAAAGGCCTGAGAGAGTGGGCTCAGTGGGGTTGAGGTGGGCTTCTGTGGGGGTGAGACCTCCACACGAAGAAGGTACTGGTGACCCTGTCCCCTGCATGGTACATACCGGTCGATTCTCTCAAATTGATTATTTGGATAGCAGAGCAGTCTTAGGGTTGTTGTGACTAGGGCAGTCAAATTCCATGTGATCATTTAGTCATGGTAATTAGGCTTCTCCAAGATCTGATGCTTTTGATGATCATTAGTAGCCTACAAAACCTGCCTGGTACTCAGCACTCTATTGGCCTTCTAATCACTCTGACATCAATGCAAATGTGATTGCAAATCTAATAAAAAATTAATGAGAGCCCATGAGCTCATGAGTGATGGCTTCTATTAAAAAGAGGAAGATCCCATCAGCTTTCTATAGGCTAGGCCTACTTTCCTAATACTAAGCACATTGCTTCTCTTTACAACAGGAGTATAGCCTATCTGGCTGGCATGACAATGAACCACGGGAACAGCGTTTAAGTCCATAGATTACATGGTTTTTTTTCGAGACAGGTGTATGATAATGGTCCATTCTAAATCAAAACAAAAAATTTCACACATATATATTATTTAGGACATGTAAAGACAAGTTTCAATCAACAGTCAACATTAGCCTATCACTTGTGAATGATATATATATGAATAATGCCCAGCTTGTTGTGCAGTAAGGCAAGAAACAGCTTATGTAGCCTAGCCTATAGGCCTATATGTTTTGATAAGGTTTGCATCACAACTAAAGTGGCCAAATAACTTCTTAAAATTAAGCACATTAATCCGCTTTACAAGGGGTGTAGAGCCTAACTGGCAAACATACGCACTATGTGAGTTTCAAGTTTGGGGAACATAATTTTCACCAAAAAATACACCTTTATAATAACAGCATTACATGCATAATTGCATTTGCAATCACTTTTGAGAATGGTGTTTTCCCGCTAATTGATTGCATTTTGGAACATTGGCACTTATAGCCTACTGCTGTGTGTGCTTTGCTGCGCTTATAATATGAAGAAATAGTCTAATAGTTTATCACCATTTCAAGCTAAACGTTTTGATTTGTTGCGTCAGCCTCATTGCTTAAAAAAGGTTTTTGTTGATGCTGGTGGTTGTATTCATTTGGGATCTATCGCATCCCACAACTGTCCCAGACTATGTTTGGAATATTTATTTTTCGCACAGAATACAATAGGTCAACTTTTGTACTATGGGGGGTAGTAGATTGACAAAGGCTAGTGCTTTTGCGGTTCATTAAGCCACTCATCTTCTTGGCTGATGAAAAGTAAATGTGGACAGTTCTTCCAGTATCTTCAAAATGCGCCTCTGAATTGGATAAGAATGCGTACAGTTGCGTCCCCAATGTGTCTGTCTTCACTCGTAGCCTGTGAGAAAGACCTGATCACATGATGGGAATTGGCTAATAAAAATGTAGCTATCTGAGAGAGCCATGCGAGTGAGAGTGGCTTCGGAGCACGCAGCCTGGAGAAGGGAATTATAATTTGTATATTCAGCCCAAGGGCACAATTGTCATGTTTGGCATTTTAAAATTCATCACAGGACATACAGATACGTCAATATCAATCCCAGGCCTTTTTCTATCATTTTTATTTGTCCTGATGTCACAGTTGATGAAATCAGTATGTTGGTCCTCTCTGTCTTCCAAGCATTGAGCTCTGCCTAAGTGCAGGTTGTCCACAGTTCACACTGCTAATGGCCTTTCACAGAGGAAGAGAGAAGGGCAACCAGTGAAGAACAAACACCATTGTAAATACAACCCATATTTCTTTATTTTTCCTTTTGTACTTAAAATATTTGCACATCGTTACACCACTGTATTTGAAATGTCTTTAGCATTTTGGGAACTTTTGTGAGTGTAATGTTTACTGTTCATTTGTTATGATTTATTTCACTTTTGTTCGTTATTTATTTCACTTGCTTTGGCAATGTTGACATATGTTTCCCATTCCAATAAAGCCCCTTGAATCAAATTGAATTGAGAGAGCAAGTGTTATGTTGGGAGTTACGAGTCATACCAGGACATTGGTCATCTTCTTGCAGTAGGGTGCTGAATGTGAATGTAAAGCCAAGACCTCAACAGTCAGCAGTGGACCTTACTACTATGCGTAGATCCCTGAAGGAAATCGTTTTGGCAGCAGAGTGTCATTGCACTGTAGGATTTTTCATCTGTGCACTTGAGCACTGAAGGTTGCTCTGACTGAGAATGTTCTGGCATTCTTCCTGTACTGTACACACAGGCACAGATAAGCAGCAACATTCTCATCTTGATAATATCATTATGTTTGTCAGCTGTACTGTCAAGATAGCAATCACTCCTCTCTCTTCTTTTAATCTTATTTTGATCTCTAATAGGCAGAACCATCTGTTGGTTAATCACATGTAGGAATTTATGTCCTGGGTCCCTCTCTGCTTGCACTCAATGCACTGAGTGTGCTTCTATTAACTCTCCTGCAACAACATGTTGGTGTGTCTGTATCTGCATTCAGCTGCATGCACTAATAAAATAATAACAATCATTTGGTAAGTGCTTATATTTGACATTGTTTCACACAAGTGTGAATTGTAAGCTTGTGTGAAATGGCAATGTGTTAATCTATAATCTATAACGCTGTGGAATGTTGATTTTAGGTCTCTGAGGGATTCACAGACAGGCCCAGCGCTAGGTCACTCTGTTCCCTTCTCAAAGCCTGCAGTAATACTCCTCAGCCCAAGAGCATTTAAGGAAGGACTGTAGTCTGTGATGTAGTGGTGCCCATGATGACTAAGACCATTTATGATGATGAGCTCTGATTTACTGTACTGCAATGTTTTCTTGATTCTGGCAAATCAAACCCACAGTTTAACCTGTTATGTTCCTGTGCTTCTGTCAGAGCCTTGGAGAGAAGCGTCCTGGACTTACACAGGCCACTCACAATTAAACACGATCTTGGCTGATTGACAGCAAATCCTCCAAAATAGCTGTGATTTCACCTGCGCAAATTTGTAGACTACACTACACATTCTCCAACTGCAAAGACCAGATCTGATTAGAAGCTGTAGACAAACTATAGCCAATGCCATTTCAAATTTTTATCTAGCTAGTACTGATAAATTAATAGTTTAGTCATGGCTCCAGTGAGACGTTCTCAGCCTCTACCCCATTAAATAGGCATTACACATCACGCTTGAATGAGGGCTTGGCTGTTATGTGGGCACTGAATAGCTGGTAACTGACCCCTCAGATGCCAACACTCATAAATCCCACTTGTAAATATAAGCAGTGCGATTGTACTCCTGAGAAGTTATCTTTTGATGAGAGAGCCTCAGCCTGTCGATGAAGGGGATGGTACCCTGTAGAACACTTGAAAAAAAGCATTATGAATAGACTAGAACTATCTCTAGCCTGTCTGTCTCCTACTTCGGTGCTCATTGTTGATGTAAAGAATGAGCTTGGTTGGATGAGATATTGATTACTAGCAGTGGCTTGAATCCCATGAAGAGACTAATGGCATTGTAGACTAGCTCTTGGGGCTAACACAAAGGACAGTCCAATGTTCATGGTGAAATGGTAGCTCTTTTATTAGAGGACATGACAAAGCTAGCAGATTCTCCTAGTTTCATTATTTCCATCTGAATCTGTATTTGTATTTAGTAGGGATCCTCATTAGCTAACGCTAGCGCCAAGGCAGTAGCTACTCTTCCTGGGGTCCAAACACATTAAGGCACTTACATTACATATAAAACACAAGATAAAACAGTACATCATATCATAACATTATTGCACCACTACACATCTACAATACAAAAATGGATAATACCACCATACAACAATATTACAATGTACGTGTGTATAGAATGCGTATGCGTGTGTCTGTACTTTTGTATGTGTCTCTTCACAGTCCCCGCTGTTCCATAAGGGTTCTTTTTATCTGTTTAAAAACAATCTGATTCTACTGCTTGTATCAGTTATCTTATGTGGAATAGAGTTCCATGTAGGTATGGCTCTATGTAGTACTGTGTGCCTCCCATAGTCTGTTCTGGACTTGGGGATTGTGAAGAGACCTCTGGTGGCATGTTTTGTGGGGTATGCATGAGTGTCCGTAGTTTAAACAGACAGATTGGTGCATTCAGATTGTCAACACTTCTTACAAAAACAAGTAGTGATGAAGTCGATCTCTCCTCCACTTTCAGCCATCTGTAGCAGATGGGTGGTTGTTTTACTGCACTTCTAGAAGAAGCTCATTGTCTGTGAAGCCTATGGCACTGTGCTGTGCCAGACAGTATTGCTGTTGGGTTGTTGGGTTTAGTAATCTCAGTCCTCAGCCCGACGCCTGCCTGCCTGCCTGCCCCGCCCGCCCGCCACCCCATTCCAGGAAATGTCACATGCCAGCGTCAATAAGAGATGAGAATGGCTATTACCCCATCGCCCTGAGCTGCCCACCTCAGTCCCCGCTCCTTCCACTACACATGAGGGCACTATTAGCCTGGTTGCCATCTCTGTTCAGCTATTACATTCCACTCCTTGCCACTCCTGTCATTTGTCAAGGAGTGAAATGTTAGCTAAAAACCAAGACTAGGGCACTATTACACTGTATTCCCATTTGTACAATTAGTGTGTGTGTGTGTGTGTGTGCGTGTGTGCGTGTGTGTGCGTGCGTGCAAGCTTTTATGCATGCATGTGCAATGTCATACTGTTCCATACAATGCTGCACTGTTTCTCTTATCAGTCGAGCACTGACATCTTCCAGGTCTGCTGGCTGGAAGATAGACTGTTGATTCCAAGCATCCAATTCCCCCCTTTTAGTGATGCCTCCACATCTCTTATTGTCACGGCAAAATGGAATCTTGGCAGAAGTCAAGCCGCACAATTATGATGCTAAACAAGCCGTTTGTCTCTTTGAATGACTGTCCCCATAGAAGCATCCCTTTATTTGTACAACTGCTACTTGTTGTTTCCACTGAATGAGTTTGGTGAGAAATAGATCCTTCTGAAAGAACACTCTTTAGTCTTTAATTGAATGCAATGTGCTGTGATTGGGGAACAGACCCTTATGTGTGAATGTGAAACCAATGGAACGTGTCATTACAGTATTACTTGGTTGAGAAAGACTAGCACAATGTCATTCTATATCAGGAAAATATGCAGTATGTTTGTCTGATGCATAATAATATTATATACATAAGATGTGTTTTTCTGTTGTATACAGTACCAGTCAAAGGTTTGGACACACCTACTCATTCAAGGGTTTTTCTTCTTTTTTTCTTCTTTTTTTTCTACATTGTAGAATAACAGTGAAGACATCAAAACTATGAAATAACACGTATGGAATCATGTAGTAACCAAACACGTGTTAAACATATCAAAATATATGTTATATTTGAGATTCTTCAAAGTCGCCACCATTTGCCTTGATAACGGTTTTGCACACTCTTGGCATTCTCTCAGCCAGCTTCACCTGGAATACTTTTCCAACGGTCTTGAAGGAGTTCCCACATATGCTGAGCACTTCTTGGCTGCTTTTCCTTCACTCTGCGGTCCAACTCATCCCAAACCATCTCAGTTGGGTTGAGGTCGGGTGATTGTGGAGGCCAGATCAACTGATGCAGTACTCCATCCCTCTACTTCTTGATCGAATAGCCCTTACACAGCCTGGAGGTGTGTTTTGGGTAATTGTCCTGTTGAAAAACAAATGATAGTCCCGCTAAGCGGAAACCAGATGGGATGGCGCACCGCAGCATAATGCTGTGGCAGCCATGCTGGTTAAGTGTTCCTTTCCTGTGGCGGTCCTCATGAGAGCCAGTTTCATCATACCGCTTGATGGTTTTTGTGACTGCACTCAAAGAAACTTTCAAAGTTCTCGAAATTTTCCAGATTGACTGAACTTCATGTAATGATGGACTGTAATTTCTCTTTGCTTATTTTAGCTGTTTAGCTGTAAATAGGGATATATTCTGTATACCACCCCTAACTGATTAACCCCAAACGCGTTAAGAAGGAAAGAAATTCCACAAATGTACTTTTAACAAGGCACACCTGTTAATTGAAATGCATTCCAGGTGACAACCTCATGAAGCTGGTTGAGAGAATGCCAAGAGTGTGCAAATCTGTCATCAAGGCAAAAAGGTGGCTACTTTGAAGAATCTCAAATATAAAGTATATTTTGATTTGTTTAACACTTTTATGGTTACTACATGATTCCATATGTGGTATTTCATAGTTTTCATGTCTTCACTATTATACAATGTAGAAATACAAAATAAAGAAAAACCCTTGAATGAGTAGGTGTGTCCAAACTTTTGACTGGAACTGTATATATATAGTAACAGAAGTGTACGGTGTGATAGGGCCCAGGTGTTTCAGAATGTCCTGCCATGATAGAGATGTAGAAGTATATAGCCTACAGTATGTTTCTAATGCAGAGTAATATATAAAATGTGTGTTTCTGCCCTATACAGTAGCAAAAGGGTGAGGACTAATACTTGTTGTGTCAATGAGTTAAATACTGCAGCCTTTGAAACCCACATTCAGTTTGACTGATTCTCAGTGGGATTGTATCTGGGCCCAGCTGTCTCATTGTCTGGCTTCCACGTCTGTGTGGCATTAGAAGGCAATATGTCGTGTCCCTTCAGCCCAGTAAAAAGTTTGTGGGAAACAGTTTTTGGCAAAGAGTGTTTGCATACTAAGCGTCTGGAGAATATTCTAATTTTATGAGGAAATCTTTTTAAGCAGAGAGTTTGAGTGCCACTGCAGGCCCTTAAAGTACAGGAGGATTATGCAGAGCATGAGTAAATAGCAAGGAGAGTATTATGTATATAAATATTCATATTTATAGAAACCATTCGTGGCTACGTTTTTACTCGACAAAATCTCCTTTAGATAAGATAGTTATGAACTCTGTCTTTCTGTCTGTCTGTCTGTCTGTCTGTCTGTCTGTCTGTCTGTCTGTCTGTCTGTCTGTCTGTCTGTCTGTCTGTCTGTCTGTCTGTCTGTCTGTCTGTCTGTCTGTCTGTCTGTCTGTCTGTCTGTCTGTCTGTCTGTCTGTCTGTCTGTCTGTCTGTTTGTTTTCAGGGTGTTTCTTCACAATGGGGTCTAGACATTCCCAGTATAATCTATCGCCCCTTACAGTGTGTTGTGTGTGCGTGTGCATGTGTGTGCATGTGTGTGTGCAGGTGGACATTCCCTCCATTTCTTGATGACCTTCTTTTTGTCCAGCTCCTGATATTAATATGGATGTGCGTACCCCCCCATCCTTTCATTGTGCACTGCAGGTGACCTGGTCTCCCGGGCCATGCACCACCTCCAGCCGCTGCATGTGAAGAACCACAGCAACGGGACGCCCATCCACCAGAAGAGCAGCTCAGTGCACTGGGAGCCTGAGGCGCTCTATACCCTCTGCTACTTCATGCACTGTCCCCAGATGGAGTGGGAGAACCCCAACGTAGAACCCTCCAAGGTTACCCTGCAGACAGAGAGGTAACACGCACACACAGAAACAAACACAAACCAGCAGGCACACAGTGACGGACACACTCACACACCTCATGGGATATACGGGTATTCAAAGTATTCTCATTTTCTTACGTTACAGCCTTACTCTAAAATGGATTAAATAAATAAAAATGTCTTCAGCAATCTACACACAATAGATGCAAATGCATAAACAACATAAATACCTTATTTACAGTATTATTCAGACCCTTTGCTATGATACTCGTAATTGAGCTCAGGTGCATCCTGTTTCCATTGATCCTCCTTGAGATGCTTCTACAACTTGATTGGAGTCCACCTGTGGTAAATTCAATTGATTGGACATGATTTGGAAATGCATACACCTGTCTATATAAGGTTCCACAGTTGACACTGCATGTCAGCAAAAATCAAGTCATGAGGTCGAAGGAAGTGTCCTTAGAGCTCACAGACAGGATTGTGTCGAGGCAGAAGGGTACAAAAACGATTTGGCAGCATTGAAGGTCCCCAAGGACACAGTGGTCTCCATCATTCCTAAATGGAAGAAGTTTGGAACCACCAAGACTCTTCCTAGAGCTGGCCACCTGGTCAAACTGAGCAATCGGGGCAAAAGGGCCTTTGTCAGGGCGATGATCAAGAACCTGATGGTCACTCTGACAGAGCTCGAGAGTTCCACTGTGGAGATTGGAGAACCTTCCAGACGGACAACCATCTCTACAGCACTCTATCAATCAGGCCTTTATGGTAGAGTGGCCAGACGGAAGCCACTCCTCAGTAAAAGGCACATGACTTGGAGTTTGCCAAAAGCCACCTAAAGACTCTCAGACCATGAGAAACAAGATTCTCTGGTCTAATGAAACCAAGATTAAACTCTTTGGTCTGAATGCTAAGCATCACGTCTGGAGGAAACATGGCACCATCCCTACGGTGAAGCATGGTGGTGGCAGCATCATGCTGTGGGGTTGTTTTTCAGCGGTAGGGACTGGGAGACTAGTCAGGATCGACACAAAGATGAACAGAGCAAAGTACAGAGCGATCCTTGATGAAAACCTGCTCCAGAGCACTCAGGATCTCAGACTGGGGCGATGGTTCACCTTCTAACAGGACAACGACCCTAAGCACACAGCCAAGACTACGCAGGAGTGGCTTCGGGACAAGACTCTGAAAGTCCTTGTGTGGCTCAGCCAGAGCCCGGACATGAACCCGATTGAACATCTCTGGAGAGACCTGAAAATAGCTGTGCAACAATGCTCCCCATCCAACCTGACAGAGCTTGAGAGGATCTGCAGAGAATAATGGGAGAAACTTCCCAAACACAGGTGTGTCAAGCTTGTAGCATCATACCCAAGAAGACTCGAGGCAGTAATCACTGCCAAAGGTGCTTCAACGAAAGTACTAAGTAAAGGGTCTGAATATTTATGTAAATGTGGTATTTCCGTTTTTATTTTTAATCAATTAGAAAACATTTCTAAAATCCTGTTTTTGCTTTGTCATTATGAAGTATTGTGTGTAGATGGTGGGGGGGGGTATTTAACCCATTTTAGAATAAGGCTGTAACGTAACAAAATGTGGAAAAAGTCAAGGGATCTGAATACTTTCCGAATGCGCTGTACATGGGCTGTTATGTTGATGGTGTAGATAGACCGTTAGGATTCACATTCATCCATTCATCAGACGGGTAAGACACAAATGTCATGGTAGTACTTTCATTCTGTCGTGAACCAAAGCCATTCTGAAGTACGCGACACACACCTCCTGCATTTAGCTTTCACAGTGAGCCTCAAGTCTCCCACGTCCCTTAACCAGATGTTTTCCTATAGAGGAAAAATATTTAAATGGAGTCAATTGACAGCTTGTTAATGTACATTAAGCCCTAACAATCACATGCAGGGGGAATCAGCAGGAAATTATCATTGAAACACATATGGCTTTACTAAATTGCTCTCACTGACATAGTCATTACATTTCAGTTATAGGCTGTATTGAGTCCATGTTTTAGAATGGTATTATGCGTTACCCAACATTTCCATGATGTCGATTCTGAGATCCCTCCTATACCTTAGACTTTGGTGTACTCTTAAAACGGCAAAACAGCTATCTATAGCTGTCTATCTACACTGTTCATATTTACACTGGCTTGGAGTTTTTCCTGGCCAGGTCACCTGGTGAGGAAATGCTCCTATACATTATATAACCTCACAGGACCAGAATGTCCTGAGGATATGAGGAAACCTCTGTCAGGGGAAGGGGAAATGGGTGAATAAGCTGACAGTTGATGCAGAGCAGGCCTCCTCCGGGGCTCTACACTTTACAGCCCTGTAATGGAGAACTAACTGCTAATGTGTCTTCCAGGTCTCCTTCCCCAGTCTGCTTCAGCTCTGAGCACCAAAAAGAAAGGTTCCTAATGAACAGATTTGTAGAGCAGAATTGGGAAAGCTGCGTGATTCCAATCGTGTTTTAAAACCTTGCCTAGGTCTACACTTAATTGGAAATCTTCAAAGAGAATGGTCGGAAACACGTCTTAAAGCTAGCCCGTGAACTATGTCTGAGCTTTTCTGTTGGTTTTGTAGTGGAATATATTGGCCGATAAAATATACACTACTTCATGATGTGGTGTTGTGCCTTTTGAAACGCTGGTACAGATTGTGTCATAGTGCCTCAAGGTCACATGTTTCCCAGGACTTTGAAGGGAGTAATTTATATTTGCATGTGTGCAGTGATGAAAATTTGAATAATTAAATAGCAGGATTCTCCCTCAGGCTAGAATACTACTGATGAATGACAGACTGATTATAAGTGACAAATATATGACAGATGTACAGTGCTATTCGGAAAGTATTCAGACCCCTTCACTTTTTCCACAGCCTTATTCTAAAATGGATTAAGTAAATACAAATCCTCAGCAATCTACACACAATACCCCATAATGACTTAGCGAAAATAGGTTTTTAGAATGTTTTGCTAATTTGTTAAAAATAAAAAACAGAAATACCTGATTTACATAAGTATTCAGACCCTTTGCTATGAGACTCAAAATTGAGCTCAGATGCTTCCTGTTTCCATTGATTATTGATTATTAAAATTGGATTATTAAAATGTCTAAAATCCTGTTGTTGCTTTGTCATTATAGGGTATTGTAGGTAGATTTATGAGGAGAAAAAAACAACAATTGAATCAATTTGAAATAAGGCTGTAACCTACCAATATATGGAAAAAGTCAAGGTGTCTGAATACTTTCCCGAAGGCACTGTACATGTAGGAGCGAAGCTGGGGCTGGACATTCAAGGCATTGAGCTATCTTGTGTGAGATAATATGCAGTGATCTAGAGTCACATCAGTATTGTTCAATATTAACATTACATGTATATTCATATTCATAGTAATAATATCTATGACTGACAGGTGACATACATATGAATATGTTTCTCCATCCTCTAAAGAACAAATACAGTTAAATGGGAAAAAGCTGTTAGGGTCTCTGAATAAAGGAGTAGCATAACTGTGCTCCAAGACACTGATCTAAAGTCACTTTTAAATGACAATGGTTAGAATGTCAGATTTGTGTAAGCTAAGCAGATTTTACCTGTACCAGTCAGCCCATAGTTGATATTGATGACTCCTGTGCGTGTGTGTGTGTGTGTGTGTGTGTGCGTGTGTGTGTGCGCGTGTGCGTGTGTATGTGTCTGCAGGCCTTTCCTAGTGCTGCCTCCCCTGATGGAGTGGATCAGGGTGTCGGTGGCTCAAGCCGAGCACCGCCGCAGCTTCTCAGTGGACAGTGACGACATCCGGCAGGCCGCCAGGCTGCTACTGCCAGGGGTGGACTGTGAACCACGCCAGCTCAAGTACGGCATGGAAACACACACACATGGCACGCAGGCTCGATACACCCACACTCAACAATATGAACTCAAACAGACACATGCACACACACTACCACGGATGGACCCATGTCCACGCTCACACACACACATGCACACACACACACACATACACACACACGCACTCCAACACACACACTCGAACACACACACACCTCTCATACAGTTGTTATTTGTCCTCACTCATTTAACACACAAATAATTTCTGTCCAGAATCATTGTCACACTCTAAATTCAGCTCATTGATTTCCTTTCCTGTGATTTCCCTACCAGGACGGATGACTGTTTCTGTGCTTCCCGCAAGCTGGATGCAGCTTCTACAGAGGCTAAGTTCCTCCAGGACCTGGGCTTCCGTATGCTCAACTGTGGCCGGACCGACCTGGTGAAACAGGCTGTCAATCTGCTGGGGCCTGACGGCATCAACAGCATGAGTGAACAGGTTAGTTAGACACACACACACACATTCACAGGCACACACACATACATACACATGCACAAATGCATGCATGCACGCGTGCCTGCACACACACACATACACACACACACACACACACACACACACACACACGCACACTGCCTGGGGAACAGAACATAGAGCAGACATAACGTAAAACCAAGCAGACACCTTGCAGGCAGGCAAGCACTGGCAAAGATGCTTACACACACAAACGCACGCACCCCTTCGGCCTCATATACACATGGATGGATGCCCACGCCCACAACCACCCACCCATGTTCTCAACTCAATTTGACCTGCCACTTTTTTTCTGCTCTGTGGTAAACGTGTGAAACTCAGTATTGCCCACTCTCTCCTACACACATCAGTCCATTGGGACAACACACACACACACACACAGCTACATCTTACTATACTTGTGAGGACTTTTTGTGGACCTAAAATTGATTCCCATTCAAAATCCTATTTTCCCTAATCCCTAACTCTAAATTGAACCCTAATCCTGCCCTACTCACTGTTGAACCTTTAACCTGTATTTTTGCTGCTGGTGTTTTCTCTAAGAATTGGAAAGCGGCACATGTTCTCCCCCTGAATAAAGGCCGGAGATCCTTCTGATTTACATAATTACTGCTGAAAGTTATCTTGCTTAGCCAAGGTACTAGAATCCCTGACCCAGCTAAGAAATGTTTTACCTTCTCACTCTATTCTAAATATGCACTAGTCTGGTTTTAGATGACGTGTTGAATTGGCTAGATTATAAAAAACATTGTGCTGCCCTATTTATAGACCTTTCCAAGGAATTCGACACCATTGACAATTCCCTACTCATTCAAAAACTTTTTGAAATGGGCCTGGACAAGGAATCGTGCAAATGGTTTAAGAGCATTCTCACGGACAGGACACAAAGTGTGCTTTCTGATGGGGTCAATTCTATTTCCTCTATATTACGAAAAGTGTACCGCAGGGGTCGGTATTGAGACCTGTTCTCTTTACTATTGATATAAATAATATTGGTCTATGTATTAAATCCAGTACTATTTATCTGTATGCAGACGGTACGTTTATGTATACCATTGTTCTAACTGTAGACCAGGCATTGTTAGAGCTGCAATCTGATTTTGTTGCATTACAGAAATCCCTACTTAATGCGGGCAAAACTAAATATTGTTCTCTAATTCATGGCACTCACAACGAGTGGGTTCCCGCCCAAAAATATCTCGGTGTCTGGATTGATAAAGATTTAACATTTAAAAAACATGCTCATGAGCGAGTTAAAAAGCTAAGATATAAAGTGGGCTTCTGTTTTAAGAATAGATCTTGCCTCACCATGAACAGCAGGGTAAGTTTTAATACATATTACTGCTTCCTGTATCAGAAGGTGAGCTGGACCTCACTAAAGTCCCGTAGAACCCTTCATTACTCGATTCTTGTTTATAAAGCTCTGCTCAACAAGCTTCCAACATAAACTATATATAGAAAAGTATGTGGACACCTCTTCAAATTAGTTGATTCGGCGATTTTAGCCACAGCTGTTGCTGACAGCTGTATGAAATTGAGCACACAGCCTTGCAATCTACATAGACAAACATTGGCAGTAGAATGGCTTTACTGAAGACCTCAGTGACTTTCAACTTGGCACCGTCATAGGATGCCACCTTTCCAACAAGTCAGTTTGTAAAATGTATGCCCTGCTAGAGCAGCCCTGGTCAACTATAAGTGCTGTTATTGTGAAGTGGAAACGTCTAGGCGCAACAACGGCTCTGCCGCGAAGTGGCCACCCAAGTAGGCCACCCAAGCTAACAGAATGGGACTGCTGAGTGCTGAAGCGCGTAGAGAGCAAAAATTGTCTGTCCTCGGTTGTAACACTCATGGTCGAGTTCCAAACTGCCTCTGGAAGTAATGTCAGCACAATAACTGTTTGTCGGGAGCTTCGTGAAATGCGTTTCCATGGCCGAGCACCCGCACACAAGCCTAAGATTACCAGACACAATGCTAAGTATTGGTTGAGTGGTGTAAAGCTCGCCGCCATTGGATTCTGGAGAAGTGGAAACGCGTTCTCTGGAGTGATGAATCACGCTTGATGAATCTGGAGTGACAAATCTGGGTTTGGGGGATGCCAGGAGAACGCTACCTGCCTGACTGCGTAGTGCCAACTGTAAAGTTTGGTTGAGGAGGAATAATGGTCTTGGACTGTTTTTCATGGTTCAGGTGAGGCACCTTAGTTCCAGTGAAGGGAATTTATCTATTTTTATTTATTTTTTGTAACCCCTTTTTCTCCCCAATTGGTAGTTACAGTCTTGTCCAATCGCTGCCACCCTCGTACGGACTCAGGAGAGGCCAAGGTCGAGAGCCGTGCATCCTCCGAAATACGACCCTGCCAAGCCACACTTCTTCTTGACACACTGCTCGCTTAACCCGGACGACACTAGGACAATTGTGTGCTACCCCAATGGTAACCCGGTCATGGCTTTGCTGTGACACAGCCCTGGATCGCACCCGGATCTGTAGTGACGCCTCTAGCACTGTGATGCAGTGCCTTAGACCACTGCGCCACTCGGGAGGCCCGTGAATGGAAATCTTAACACTACAGCAAAGAATTAGATTTTAGAGAAATCTGTGTGAAATCTGTGAAAACTTTGTGGCAACAGTTTGGGGAAGGCCCTTTCCTGTTTCAGCATGACAATGCCCCAATGCACAAAGCGAGGTCCACACAGAAATGGTTTGTCGAGATCGGTGAGGAATCATTTGCCTGGCCTGCACAGAGCCTTGACCTCAACCCCATCAAATAACTTTGGGATGAATTAGAACGCCAACTGCGAGCCAGGCCTAAGCGCCCAACATCAGTGCCAATCTCACTAATGCTCTTATGGCTGAATGGCAGCAAGTCCCCACAGCAATGTTCCAACATCTAGTGGAAAGCCTTCACGGACGAGTGGAGGCTGTTAGCAGCAAAGGGGAGACCAACTCCATATTAATGCCCATTATTTTGGAATGAGATGTTCAACAAGAAGGTGTCCACATACTTTTGGTTATGTAGTGTATCTCACTTCGCTGTTGAAATATAAAAATATGTTTGCAGGGTTGGTTAACTGACCCCCTGGATTAACTCTTGAGATCTCGCTTGTCTCCACAAAGTTGGTTAATCCGCCTTTAGTTTTAAGGCACCACAGTTAGGGAATACTTTACAAAAAAAATTACACCGGGATTCCCGGTGCCGATAGGGCAGTTTTAAACTCTGTTGTTACATTTAATTGAAGTATGCAATTGTTTCAATTGACTATTATTACTTGTTGTAATAACCTGATGTAATATATTTACAGTTGAAGTCGGAAGTTTACATACACTTAGGTTGGAGTCATTACAACTCGATTTTCAACCACTCCACAAATTTCTTGTTAACAAACTATAGTTTTGGCAAGTCGGTTAGGACATCTACTTTGTGCATGACACAATACATTTTTCCAACAATTGTTTACAGACAAATGATTTAACTTCTAATTCACTGTATCACAATTCCAGGGGGTCAGAAGTTTATATACACTAAGTTGACTGTGCCTTTAAACAGCTTGGAAAATTCCAGAAAATGATGTCATGGCTTTAGAAGCTTCTGATAGGCTAATTGACATAATTTGAGTCAATTGGAGGTGTACCTGAGGATGTATTTCAATGCCTACCTTAAAACCCAGTGCCTCTTTGCTTGACATCATGGGAAAATCAAAAGAAATCAGCCAAGACCTCAGAAAAAAAAAGTCTGATTCATCCAGGGGAGCATTTTCCAAACGCCTGAAGGTGCCACGTTCATCTGTGCAAACAATAATACGCAAGTATAAACACCATGGGGCCACGCAGCCATCATACCGCTCAGGAAGGAGACGCGTTCTGTCTCCTAGAGATGAATGTAGTTTGGTGCAAAAAGTTCAAATCAATCCCAGAACAACAGCAAAGGTCCTTGTGAAGATGATGGAGGAAACAGGCACAAAAGTATCTATATCCACAGTAAAACAAGTCCTATATCAACATAACCTGAAAGGAAGAATCCGCTCAGCAAGGAAGAATCCACTGCTCCAAAACTGCCAAAAAAGCCAGACTACAGTTTGCAACTGCACATGGGGACAAAGATTGTACTTTTTGGAGAAATGTCCTCTGGTCTGATGAAACAAAAATAAAACTGTTTGGCCATAATGACCATTGTTATGTTTGGAGGAAAAAGAGGGAGGTTTGCAAGATGAAGAACACCATCCCAACCGTGAAGCACGGGGGTGGCAGCATCATGTTGTGGGGGTGCTTTGCTGCAGGAGGGACTGGTGCACTTCACAAAATAGATGGCATAATGAGGACACAACTGGGCAGAACTGAAAAAGTGTGTGTGAACAAGGAAGCCTACAAAACTGACTCAGTTACACCAGCACTGTCAGGGGGAATGGGCCAAAACTTATTGTGGGAAGCTTGTGGAAGGCTACCCGAAACGTTTGGCCCAAGTTAAACAATTTAAAGGCAATGCTACCAAATACTAATTGAGTGTATGTAAACTTCTGACCCACTAGGAATGTGATGAAAGAAATAAAAGTTTAAATAAATAATTATCTCTACTATTATTCTGACATTTGACATTCCTAAAATAAAGTAATGATCCTAACTGACCTAAAACAGGGATTTTTTACATGGATTAAATGTCAGGAATTGTGAAAAACTACGTTTAAATGTATTTGGCTGAGGTGTATGTCAACTTCCGACTTTAACTGTATATGTCATGATCGTTTGAAGCATACTTGGACCAACGTGCAGCGTGATCTGGGTTCCACATCTTTATTTAGAAATAAGTGAACCACACAACAAAACAATAAAGACTAAACGAAATGTGACAACAATGGAGTGCTAACATGCAACTACACATAAACAATATCCCACAAACACAGGTGGGAAATACAGCTACTTAAATATGATCCCCAATTAGAGACAACTATTACCAGCTGCCTCTAATTGGGAATCATACAAATTCACCAACATAGAAAAACAAAACTAGAAATAATAAACTAGACTAGCCCCCAGTCACACCCTGACCTACTCCACCATAGAAAATAAGGACTCTCTGGTCAGGACGTGACAGTAACCCCCCCCCCCCCCAAGTTGCGGACTCTGGCGCAAAACCTGAAACATAAAGTGAGGGTTAGGGAGGGGTGTCTAGTATCGGTGGCGGCTCTGGTGCAGGACGAAGAACCTGCTCATCCCACCAGCATCGGGGGCGGCTCTGGTGCGGGCCGAAGAACCCGCTCATTCCGTGGCTCCAGCCATGGACCCAGGCTGAACACTGTGCCTGGACTGGACCTAGATACCGAGGAAGGCTCCTGCCATGGAGCGGGACTGGACACCGGCCCTGGCCTGGACATCAGTGCAGAGGAAGACTCCTGCCATGGAGTGGGACAGGAAGCCGTGTCTCGACTGGGCATCGGTGCAGAGGAAGGCTCATGCCCTGGAGCTGGAGGTTCGGACCATGGACTGTCGAAGGAGGTTCCGGATAGTGGATCATCGCAGGAGATTCCGGACCATGGACCGTCTCAGGAGGTTCCGGACTGTGGACCGTCGTTGGAGGTTCCGGACTGTGAACCATCGCCGGAAGCTCTGGACTGGAAATCGTCGCCGGAAGCTCTGGACTGGGAATCGTCGCCTGAAGCTCTGGACTGGGAACCGTCGCCGGAAGCTCTGGACTGGGAACCGTCGCCAGAAGCTCTGGACTGGGAACCGTCGCGGGAAGCTCTGGACTGGGGAGACACACTGGAGGCCTGATGCGTGGAGCCGGCACAGGTGGCACCGGACTGGTGACACACACCTCAGGGCGAGTGCGTGGACCCGGCACAGGACGCACCTGACTGGGAAGACGCACTGGAGGCCTAGTGCGTGGAGCCGGCACAGGTGGCGCCAGACTTGTGACATGCACTTCAGGGCGAGTGCGGGGAGCAGGCACAGGAAGTGCCGGACTGGGGAGGCGCACTGGAGGCCTGGTGCGTGGAGCTGGCACAGAACGTACTGGGCTGTGAATACGCACTGGAGACCTGGTGCGTATAGTCTGCATGAATTGTACCGGAACTTTAACACACTTCACACGGTGAGTACGAGGAGTTGGCACAGGACGTTATGGGCTGTGGAGACTTGGTGCGTAGAGCTGGCACAGAGCTGAGAAGGCGCTTTCCAACGCGCCTGCGCCACAGCATACTCCTTTCCATAACCTCTCTCCGGTATCTCTCATTACTTTCTATCGACTCCCACACAGGCTCTGGCTCACTCTCCAGTTCCGCCAACCACCCCATGTGCCCCCCCCATGTGCCCCCTTTTGGGCTTTCTCTGTGGCTGCGAACCCCGGCGTTGTTGCTGTCCCCCCTTCTCTCCTTGCGTCTCCCGCCAAGGAAGGTGATCCTGTCCTGCCAGGATTCCTCCCAAGTCCAGGGTCCCTTCCCATCCAGAATCTCCTCTCAAGTCCATGTTACCCTCTCCTCCTGGGCACGCTGCTTGGTCATGTTGTGGTGGGATATTCTGTCACGATCGTTTGACGCATGCGTGATCTGGGTTCCACATCTTTTATTAGAAATAAAACAAACAAAACAATAAAGACTAAACGAAACGTGACGACAATGGATTGCTAACATGCAACTACACATAAACAATATCCCACAAACACAGGTGGGAAAAACAGCTACTTAAATATGATCCCCAATTAGAGACAACGATTACCAGCTGTGACAGTATATCTGTCAATCATTTTTTTTTTTATTGTTGTTGTGTTGATTGAATTTTTGTCCTCAGGGCACCATTGCAAATGAGACTAAACTAATTCCAACACTAACCAGAATTCTAACTCTAACCCTAAACACAACTTCTATGACTAAAATAGCCTTTTTATACTAGTGAGGACTGGAAAAATGTCTGGTACTCACAAATTTAGTCAAACGTGTATACACACACACACACACACTGTTGCTAGTGAACCAGCAACATTCAATTTTCAGTTTTTAGTTTGAGGCTGTTCTGAGCTGAAGAACGCAACTCATTCCCTCCAGACTGCCTCCTGCCTTTGATGTTTAGACTGACTGAGGAGCCCATTGGAAACACACTGTTCCCAGTGTCTTAGGGAGCTGCAGAACATTACTCCTCTGAGTTTTCCATGATCAACGCCACACGCTACTGTAGTTAATCAAAGTGGCTGGAGGGGGAAATTTCAAACATGGAGTCCAAGTGTGCTGTAAGCAAATCCAAGAAGTCAGATACAGGTCAAGCTGAGGATTGTTGTCATGTGTTGACGGCTTTGACTTGTGCTCATGTATCTGCGGTAGTTTGGGGAATCACGCTCGCATGATGAGTAGTAACCTTGTCTAAGACCTGAAGAATTGTTTTAGCTCACCGAGGTATTTCCTAGGCTTTAGCTCCACGAGCTAACACAGTATTGTGGTGCACAGGAGAAACTGTGGGTATTCGAACACAGATGGTCAAACTCACAGTGTAAAGCAGCCATCCACTGTCATACAAAAATGATGTCCTTGACATCTGCTTCATATCTGCTTTATTCAACTCACATAACCCTGAACATCTGGACTATCTGTCAAACAAAACCCTAACTGTAATGTGACCAATGTATCTTCCGACCCCTGACCCCTCTGATGTACATCAGGGAATGACCCCTCTGATGTACGCCTGTGTGAGAGGGGACGAGGCCATGGTCCAGATGCTGTTGGACGCTGGAGCAGACATCAACAGTGAGGTCAGTGATGATGACAACACCATGTTGTCTAGAATGATATGTATGTAGCCTGTTCCCAGATCTGTTTGTGTTGTCTTGCAAACTCCTATGGTCATTGTCTTGTTTGGCGTCATCATTCCAATTTATGTGTTGTGAGACGGGAGAAAACCCAGATTGTGTTGTCCCTCATCTGTCCCCACTCCTCTCCTGTTGCCATGCTGTATGTATAGTGAGAAGAGGGTACAGTCATAATCATGAGGCACGGGCCGCCATGCTGTTTACTGTACACAATTTAATGACACACTGTTTACAGTTGAATTACACAGACATAACTGTAAGCTCACCTTTTAGCTTATTCCTTTGGTACAAAGAATGAAAAGAGAACATTAAATACTATATGTTTGAGGCATTTCTCAGGTAAGCTTTGGGGGATCTTTGGTTGTAGCCTAGTTACATGTAATGGTGGCCTATGCCTGTTAGTCCTAGTCTTGTTGAGTCACCTCATGACTGTGGAACCCACCAGCCATCACGTCAGAATTCATGTCGGCCATGATAGTGGTAACCCCAGAACAAAGCACTCAACACAACACTCCAGTAGGCGGAGGATGGTTTATGTCATTGGTTATTTTGAACGCTCGTTATCATCGCAATGAGATCATAATGATTCATCTAAAGAAAGTTAAATGGAGCACGTGACTGTTTTGATTGATTAGGCAACAGGACACTGTTTGTTGCTTCCGGTATTTCTGAAGATCTGCACACACCAGGTCAAATAGAATAAACATGTGTTACTTCTGCCTCTGTGTATCCTCAGAGTAATTAAGGTCAGGAAAAGTACATTAAAGCAAAGCAAATTTGAGAAAAGTCAATTAGAGAAGAGCTCAAAATGAGTGTCCGCTTCAGAGACTCTTGAGAGTTGCTCGAGGGAATTGTGTGTGCTTCGTTCACGGGTCTCTGCTCACAGCCTCACATTCATGTGCTCCCAGTTGTTGTCTCAACCCCTGATTGACTGTCTGCCTGAGAGGAAATGTGGTCTAGTTACTGAGGTTAGGTCAACTTAGGTCAGCCTTGGACTCCAGACAGACAGACCAAGGCTGGAAAAGATTGAAAAGTGGAAAGTATCTGAGTACTACACTGTTAAGCAGAATTAGACAGAATCGACTGAGTTGGTTTAGCAACAAAATCTGCAGGATGTCGGCTTTTGCCGCAGGCTAACTAGCTAATTACCTCAGGGTCGTAGTCATTAGGGCATACAACGGAAAAAGTTTTAAAAGCGAGCAGAAAACAAAAGTTAGCTTTTTTTATTGTCTGTAAGTCCAAGTAGACCCTCCCTGTTTCAATCACCCCCTCCCCCGGTTTGGTGCCTAATGAATACGACCCAGCGCTCCTTCCTTTAGACACCCTCCTTTAGTTGCTTGTCTTTGCTGCATAGACTAGAATTTTAATGGCTTTATATCTCTCTTCCCTGAACCTCCCTGATGACTTCCCAGGTGCCAAACACAGTGCACAAGCACCCCTCAGTCTACCCCGAAACGCGCCAGGGGACACCTCTCACTTTCGCCGTGTTACACGGACATGTCCCTGTTGTGCAGGTAGTGATGTCATCCTTTCTCACCTCATTGTGTTTTCTGTCTGTTCACCTCTCATTGTGCATCATATAGTGTCATGCAGGGTGGGGGTAAATTCCATTTCAATTCAGACAATTCAGGAATCAAATGTTTTTTGTTAAACCTTAACTGAAAAGCATTGAGAAAAATTGGATTTAGAGGTTTATATAAATGGAACTGACCCCAATCTTGGTGTCATGGTTATTATTATCATGACATAAATGGTGATAATAACAGCTAAAATGTGTTTTCTCCTAATCCTATGTATGTAATGTCTATGAAATGTCATTGAATGCTGAGTGACCTGAGCTTGAAAACCCAATGGAAACTGGTTGAAATGAAATGTACTAGTTTGAACGATTGTGTGATTCTCTACTTCCTCCTGCTGAAGTGCACGTAGCACACACTGCATTAACTTAATGGAAACAGGACAATCTGTTTGTCCACATTGCTAATGGTTATTAAACACAATGGACCAACATCGCAACGATCTTTCCACTGACCTGCTAAAACTAATTAGCTCTACTTGTTCAATGAAAAGGTGGGACTTTTTCCATAGCCTCATCGAGGGGTTTCGGAAGTACATGGAAATCACATGGGCGGAAAGAAGAAAAACAGGATTTGTGGTTGAATAAATGCAGATTTAGTGTTCAGGCTCTTTGGGGTAGAACTTTCCCTAAGCACCTGTAATGTTCAGTCAGATTTGGTTGGGGGCTTTTCAGTTTCATAATTTCACACTCCATTTCCCAAGCCATCTGTTCTGCCAGGCTGTAAAATTGTACTATCCAGTATGTGGTTCAGGTTGTGCTGTCTGAGTCTATCTTGGTGATGGGCCACTGATGCTCATACCAACCCTTCAGAGAGTGAGGATAAGTCTGACTCCTCGTTTCTCCCCCTTGCCTTAACCCTGCCTCACCCACTGCCATCCACAGCTGCTACTGGATGCTCGGGCCAACGTAGAGGGCTCCCTACAGGATGGCATGGAGAACTACACAGAGACCCCGCTACAGCTGGCCTCCGCTGCAGGTACACTACTGGAACAGCATGCCTCTGACAGCCTGCAGCCGACCTTGCACAACCAATGTGGCCTACATCATGATGGCCCTGCTGATAATAACCAGAAGATGCAGTGGGATGTTATGAATAGGTCCTGGATTTTGGGCTGACCACCTGCCTAGAGAAATCTCAGGGCCCCGCATTGGGGAAATAATTTTTCTTTTTCTGGGAGATCTAGCGCACTCATGCGCACACACACACACAGACACCTTGCAGATATACAGATGTAGGATCTTAATTTGAGTCAGTTTGCTACAGTAGGAGAATAATCCTGAAGCAACAGGAAATGTGAATTATTATGTGGATTCGAATTAATGGACATTTCTTGTAGGGGTTGATACATTTTTCATTAGGGAAAGTCAATTGGGATATTTTTAAGTGGAAATTACAACATTCTGAAGCCTTTTTAACCTTGAATACACTACAAGTTTGCATTTCCTGCACACTTCTCAGCAACAAAAAGGTGATCAAATTAAGATTTGACATCTGTAGGCACACTAGCGAAAATGTTCACACACACAAGAGCACAACTACGGCCTCATGTACACATGCATGGATTGACGCACGCACACAACATCTGCAACAAACCACCCTCATACACACATTCTCAGCTCAACTTGACCCGGAACTTGACAGGCAACATTCTATTCCCCCTAGGTAACTTTGAGCTGGTCAGTCTGCTGTTGGAGCGGGGAGCAGACCCCATGGTGGGAACTTTGTACCGTAATGGCATCTCTACAGCTCCTCAGGGAGACTTGAACTCCTACAGTCTAGCAGCAGCACATGGACACAGGTAACACTTCCATAGTATGATCAAAACACTTTACAGAGAAAACACATCTTTCAAACCACACACACACACACACACACACACACACACACACACACACACACACACACACACACACACACACACACACACACACACACACACACACACACACACACACACACACACACACCAGACACCCCCCTCCCCCACACACACACACACACACACACACACACACACACACACACACACACACACACACACACACACACACACACACACACACCAGACACCCCCCTCCCCCACACACTCACATTGCATCGTTTTGTGTTGACATCATCATACCTTGCATTATCACTACATCACTACAACTGTCACTACTAACAAATATTTCTGTCTGCTATCCTCCACGTACAGGAACGTGTTCCGTAAGTTGCTGTCCCAGACAGAGAAGGGAAAAGGGGACGTGCTATCCCTGGAGGAGATCCTGGCTGAGGGGACAGAGGAGGAGAGGGGCCTGGAGGAGAGGAGCCCCTCCCAGCTGGACCTGGTCCGGACAGGCAAGGCCAAGCTCAAGGCCCTGAGAGAGGCCATGTACCACAGCTCTGAACACGGACACGTGGATATCACCATCGACATACGCAGCCTGGGTGAGTGCATACTTGGTAACACTTTATTGGGATAGTCCATCTATATGGGATAGATCAGTGGTGGCTGGTGGCACTTTAAGTCGGAGGACAGGCTAATGGTTGGAACGGAACGAATGGTATCAAACAAATGGTTTCCTTTCCATTCACTCCATTTGAACCATAATTATGAGCCATCCTCCCCTCACCAGCCTCCTCTGGTATAGAGGCTCAACAAACAATCAATAGACCAGATCAGTAACATGTCAAGTTGTCAACTGCATGTCTGTGACCTTGCAACAGGAAACGATCTACAGATGTTTGACTTTTCACCCATGGTCGTATTATTTCTAAACAACATATACATTCTGTAGGCCTTCACAGTAGTTACAGTATAGATACGTGCAGCCTTTGTCAGTATACTAGATATACATTCTCACCCTATACATTGTAATCTAAGAGATCTAATAATCTGGGGTCATTGCATCCCAGTCACATGAGGTTAGCTATAGATTTTCTGCCTGTGTTGTTGTCATTTTCCCACAGGAATGAAGGCCTGGCTGTTTGTGTAACAACCTTGTGTTTTGTTTCTCTTTTGTCTCCTAGTTGCACTGAGCTCTCTTAGTGTGTTCTCACTTCAATCACTCACACTTCAGCCACTTAAAGTCTATAATGCTAAGCAAAGATCTTGTAGTTTATTGACAAGATACAGTACCAGTCAAAAGTTTGGCCACACCAAACTTAATTTTTACTATTTTCTACATTGTAGAATAATAGTGAAGACATCAAAACTATGAAATAACAATATGGAATAATGTAGTAACCAGAAAGGTGTTAAACAAATCAAAATATAATTGAGATTCTTCAAAGTAGCCACCCTTTGCCTTGATGACAGCGTTGCACACTCTTGGCATTCTCTCAACCAGCTTCGTGAGGTAGTCACCTGGAATGCATTTCAATTAACTTGTGTGCAAATAAGTTAATTTGTGGAATTTCTTTCCTTCTTAATGCGTTTGAGCCAATCAGTTGTGTTGTGACAAGGTAGGGGTGGTATACAGTAGATAGCCCTATTTGGAAAAAGACCAAGTCCATATTATGGCAAGAACTACTCAAATAAGCAAAGAGAAACGACAGCCCATTATCACTTTAAGACATGAAGGTCAGTCAAAACTTGGAAAATGTCAAGAACCTTTCAAGTTTCTTGAAGTTCAGTCGCAAAAACCATCAAGCGCTATGATGAAACTGCCTCTCATGAGGACCGCCACAGGAAAGGAAGACCCAGAGTTACCTAGGCTGCAGAAGATGAGATCATTACAGTTACCAGCCTCTGAAATTGCAGCCCAAATAAATGCTTCACAGATTTCAAGTAACAGACACATCTCAACATCTACTGCGTGAATCAGGTTTTCATGGTCAAATTGCTGCAAAGTTAAGCCACTAGTAAAGGACACCAATAATAAGAAGAGACTTGATTGGGCCAAGAAACACGAGCAATTGACATTAGACTGGTGTAAATCTGTCCTTTGGTCTGATGAGTCCAAATTTGAGATTTTTGCTTCCAACCACTGTGTCTTTGTGAGAAGCAGAGTAGGTGAATGGAGGATCTCCGCATGTGTGGTTCCCACCGTAAAGAATGGAAGAGGAGGTGTGATGGTGTGGGGGTGCTTTGCTGGTGACTCTGTCTGTGATTTATTTAGAATTCAAGGCACACTTAACCAGCATGGCTACCACAGCATTCTGCAGCGATACGCCATCCCATCTGGCTTGGGCTTAGTCCCACTATCATTTGTTTTTCAACAGGACAATGACCCAACACATCTCCAGGCTGTGTAAGGGATATTTCACCAAGAAGGAGATTGATGGAGTCAATCTGCCCTCCACAATCATCCGACCTCAACCCAATCAAGATGGTTTGGGATGAGTTGGACTGCAGAGTGAAGGAAAAGCAGCCAACAAGTGCTTAGCATATGTGGGAACTCCTTCAAGACTCTTGGAACAGCATTCCAGGTGAAACTGTTTGAGAGAATGCCAAGAATGTGCAAAGTTGTCAGGGTGGCTACTTTAAAGAATCTGAAAATATAAAAAATATTTGTATTTGTTTAACACTTTTTTGGTTACTACATGAATGTGTTATTTCCTAGTTTTGATGTCCTCACTATTATTGGGGTGGCAGGGTAGCCTAGTGGTTAGAGCATTGGACTAGTAACTAGCTAAATCTGTCATTCTGCCCCTGAACAGGCAGTTAACCCACTGTTCCTAGGCCGTCATAGAAAATAAGAATTTGTTCTTAAATGACTTGCCTGGTAAAATAAAGGTACAATTAAAAAATTTAAAAATCTAAAATGCAGAAAATTGTCAAAATAAAGAGAACCCTTGAATGAGTACTTTTGATTTGTACTGTAATTCACAGAAGACAGAAATAGAACAAAACTGTTTGACATAGAAACACCGGATATTCGTCCAGTTTAAATTTTAAAAGACGTTATTATTGAATTATTAAACATTCCACCCATGAGGCTAAAGAGGGAGCTTTTGGTCATTGACTGCAGGAAAGGGCTACAGGGTACTTCGGCTGTCCCCATAGAACCATTTGAAGAACTGTTTTTGGTTGCAGGTAGAACCCTTTTGCCTTCCATGTAGAATCCTTTCTACAAATGAGTTCTGTAGAACCCTTTCTACTGGAACCCAAAAAGGGTTCTTCCTGGAACCAAAAAGGGTTCTCCTATGGGGACAGCCGAAGAACCCATTTAGAACCTTTTTTGAATACATAATGCCTCTTGGTGTGTCTCAGGAGTCCCCTGGACGTTGCACACCTGGCTGGAGTCTCTGCGGACATGTTTCCTGCAGCACCGGAGACCACTGATCCAGGGCCTGCTCAAGGAGTTCAGCTGTATCGAGGAGGAGGAGTACACACAGGAGCTCATCACCCACGGCCTGCCACTCTTGTTTCAGATCCTACGAGCCAGCAAGGTGACTGGATATCAAGGCCTCTATTCAAAAAGTGTCTCAGACGATTGCTGATCTAGGATCAGGTCCCACCTCTTATTCATTATGATCTGAAAGGCAAAACTGATTCTAGATCAGCACTCTTACTCTGAGTCGGGCGCATATGTCACTGTCTGCCTTCAGCTTTTCTCCATATCCACATTCCACTTTCTGTCAACTTTCAACCTAATTTATTGCGTAGGGAAATTAGTTTTGCAGGAAGATCATACCAAAAATACACACATTAGAGGAATTTCAAAGGGCAATTCACAATGTGAAGGTTGTCATCAGATCCCAACACACAATCACTCTCTGTCCCGTGTCTCCATCCCCATGTGCCCCTCTTTGTCTCCTTTTCTCTCCTGACAGTGAAGATAATCATGTCTTCTCTCTGCCTCACAGCCAGACCCTGAAGAGATAACCTATAGTTGTTCTAATTTCCTTCTATGGGCCCTGGTCAAACGTGGTGCACTAAATACGGAATAGGGTTCCATTTGGAACTCAACCTATTTGTCTTCCTGTGATTATGTAATACAGCCCGTAGCTTCACAGTGACTGACAGAATCACCCAGAGGCCCAATCCATTTCAATTAGTGCCTTGATTTATGATTTATGCCCTCCGGTTATAACTTAGTACCCATTCTTGAAAAACCCACCTTCTCTCTTTTTCTCCTCAAGATTCACTGCAGCATTAGATCCAACAGAATATCTCTGTAATATTATATTATAACTAGAGTCTCCTATTTTGAGTCTCACAATAGAATGCATTTCATTTCCAATCTAACTTTTGGCCTGTCATGTGTGCATTATTGCTGAGAGAGAGAGAGCAGATGAACACACACATGCACATGGGCACTCACACACAAATACACACATACACACACACACTTAAGCACACACACACCTATGCTCTCTCTCTCTCTCTCTCTCTCTCTCTCTCTCTCTCTCTCTCTCTCTCTCTCTCTCTCTCTCTCTCTCTCTCTCTCTCTCTCTCTCTCTCTCTCTCTCTCTCTCACACAAACACACAAACACACACATGGACACACATTGCCCTCTCCTGTCCCATTCCAGCAGCCGCCCTTGTCCCTGTCAGGGTTGATCTATGGCAGAGGCAGTGACCCCATCTCTTTGAGACCCCAGGGACCCCGTCACTGTTTGTCCTGTCATATCCCTGCTAATGATGTGTGACTTCAAGGTAGAACACATTCATCTTCCTCTAGCCAGACTGAGTGTGTGCCAGTCTATTCACACCTCCTTGTTCTCCTTGTTTAACACACACAAGGGAAGGCTGACGCACAACAGAGAGGGAGTGACACAGAGAACATTTGTACATTTGTTTTTCTGTTCACGATGTGATATGAGAATTTGCCTGTGTTATGTTTCAGTAGTTCTTCTGTGTCTCTCAGGAGAGTATACATCAGGTATCCATGTGACACATTTTAATAGCTTTTGTTTGTACAACTACGAGAGCTCAGCCTCTGCCTGGAAAGTAAAAAAAACACATGAACCTCCTTGTGGAGTGAAGTGGCTGGTAATTGATGTTGGAGGCGTCATGCTAGCGTGGTGCAGGGAGGCAGATTTGTTGAATACACAGGGGAATTGTTCTATAAAGCGCACCGGTCCATTGTGTATGCGCGCGTGTGTGTGCGTGTATGCATGCGAGTGTGCGAGACGGGTGTGTGCATGCTACTACCCCTCTACCTTCTCTCCCATAGGCTCTAGTACAAAACGCAGTGACTCAGACACACCCTCCAACAGGAGAAGCCTATTCTGTCCCTGGAGACGTCTCACACTCAAGCCCGACATATTATGTTTTTCATCGTCACGTGGATATACAGCACATACAACAGCATTATAGCTACAGTACATCAGTGTGATACTCACCCCATCCACAGATAAAGGGTGTGGGTCACCTGATGTCTGCAAGTGGCCTTTACTAATGGTTGACTGTGAGCTACTGTGCTTGATCAGTTAGTCGCCTTTGTGACTTGAGATATTTGAAGATTTGTTAGTGAATGTGGTAGTGGATATCTCTACATGAATAGGCCTTTTTAAATTATGGGTATGGAGTAATCTCGGAATCCAGAACTAAATTCTCGCATAAGCGCTGACCTCCGACCAGCTAATGGATTGTGGGTGTTGGGAGAGACTGGGTATGGAGTGTTGTATCTAAATACCCATGTATTGTGGGTAGGAGTGTTGTATCTAAATACACATGTATTGTGGGTAGGAGTGTATAAAACTAGTCTGATGTCTAACCCCTCCTGTCTGTTATGTTCCAGAATGAGGTAATCAGCCAGCAGCTGTCAGTGATCTTCACCCAGTGCTACGGGCCATACCCCATCCCCAAACTCACAGAGATCAAGAGGAAACAAACCTCACGCCTTGGTGAGCACTATAATTAGGATTTTGACACTTTGCAGCAATAGCTAGACTTCTACATATACACTACATGACCAATAGTATGTGGATACCTGCTCATCGACACCTCATTCCAAAATCATGGGTATTAATATGGAGTTGGTCCCCTCTTCACTGCTATAACAGCCTCCACTCTTGTTGGTAAGGCTTTCCACTAGATGTTGGAACATTGCTGCGGGGACTTGCTTCCATTCAGCTACAAGAGCATTAGTGAGGTCGGGCACTGATGTTGTGCGATTTGGCCTCGTAGTTGACGTTCCAATTCATCCCAAAAGTGTTCAATGGTGTTGAGGTCAGGGCTCTGTGCTCTCACCAATCTCGACAAACTATTGAACCTCGCTTTGTGCACGGGGGCATTGTCATGCTAAAACAGGAAAGGGCCTTCCCCAAAATGTTGCCACAAAATTGGAAGCACAGAATCGTCTAGAATGTCATTAATTGTATGCTGTAGCTTTAAGATTTCCCTTCACTGGAGTTAAGGGGCTAATCCCGAACCATGAAAACAGCCCCAGCCACTTATTCCTCCTCCACCAAACTTTACAGTTGGCACTATGCATTCTGGCATCCGCCAAACCCGAATTCATCCATCGAACTGCCAGATGGTTAAGCGTGATTCATCCCTCCAGAGAAGGTGTTTCCACTGCTCCAGAGTCCAATGGTATTGAGCTTTACACTACTCCAGGCGACACTTGGCATTGCGAATGGTGATCTTAGGCTGCTCGGCCATGGAAACACATTTTATGAAGCTCTCGATGAACAGTTCTTGTGCTGAGGTTGCTTCCAGAGGCAATTTGGAACTTGGTAGTGAGTGTTGTAACCGAGGACAGACCATTTTTACACACTATGCGCTTCAGCACTCGGTGGTCCTGTCTGTGAACTTGTATGTCCTACCACTTCGCGGCTGAGCCTTTGTTGCTCCTAGACATTTCCACTTCACAATAACAGCACTTACAGTTGAACGGGGCAGATCTAGCAGGGCAGAAATTTGACGAACTGACTTGTTGGAAAGGGTACCACGTTGAAAGTCACTGAGCTCTTCAGTAAGGCCATTCTACTGCCAATATTTGTCTATGGAGATTGCATGGCGGTGTGCTCAATATTATACTCCTGTCAGCAACGGGTGTGGCTGAAATAGCCAAATCCACTAATTTGACGGGGTGTCCACATACTTTTGTATATATAGTGCACAGATTCACATGAATATAGACATGTGCCATCTGGTGGCTAAAGATAGTAATAAACTGGGTATTCAGAAGTGACTTGGAATACATGATGAATCTGTGTGCCTTCCAGACCCTCACTTCCTGAACAACAAGGATATGTCAGATGTGACCTTCCTGGTGGAGGGCAAGCCCTTCTACGCCCACAAAGTCCTGCTCTTCACCGCCTCCGGCAGGTCAGAACGCTGCACTGCACTCTCTCTCTCACACACACACACACACAGACAGACACAGACACACAGGGCAAGTTTTCTGGACACAGATTAACCTAGTCCTGGACTAAAACACACTTTCAACAGAGATTCTCCAATCATGATTTCTAATCTTGGATAGGCTTAAACTGCATGCTGGCATATTCCTACATTTCCCCTTGCCCCTAGATCTGAAATGATTGGATAAGTGTAAGTGAAAAGGTATAAACTCCCCCCAATCTATCTGAGGGAAAGTGAGAGCTTTTCCTGATCAGGTCACTAAACACTCCTGTCCCCAACTACCCATACATAACTCAAAACCATTAATGCCGAGGTCATTTGATCCCTATATTTCAAATGTGCTTGTGTTTCACCATATAGATCTGGATACTTGCGCCATCTGTACTCTGCTTACACCATTGACACACACATACACGCACAGCGATTGCACATTGGCTATACAATGATGAACAATATGACTGACTGCAAATATGTGTAGAGACTGTGTCTATATTGTCAGTGCGTTGATCCATAATGTCATTTTCTCCGGCCTTTGGGACCCTAAGAATACTCTCACTTCAGTTCCTGTCACATGTCATTAAGGATGATTGACCCGATAGGTCATACAGTGAGTGAGGACTTGTCACAAGATGGTGGATGTCCTTGACTAATGCTCTGTTGACGTGTTCTGGAGATCTGGTGGTATGTGTGAGGGGCCTTGTAAAAACCTGGATCATATTTAAATGGATGGGAACCATTACTTTCTCTATACCGTAAAATACACGTTTTTTTTTCAGTCATTGTGTTTTACTCTGTACCATAGAATACAGTGTATGACTTGATCACAACAGTGATTACGGTTTTCATTGGTGAAGTGTAAAGACCATGATTGAAACGATTTTGAATCAAGGTTTACTACGGTAATATCAACCAAGATAAGGTTTCTAATTCCTAATTTTCTCTATCTGGTTTGTATTTATCTCTGTCTTTCTCACTCCTCTCCTCAAGGTTTAAGTCTCTTCTGGCGAACAGACCAGCTGCTGAAAACACATGTATTGAAATCAGCCACGTCAAATACAACATATTCCTGGTATGTTCAAAGAGAAAACGACCGTTCTGTTTACTTAGATATCTGTTTTCCCCTTACAATCTGATCCTATCGATACATAGATCCAGAAACGATCCAGACACATGCACAGATCGGGCTCTATCTGTGCAGACCACATGCCACTTTCCCCTTCCAGTTTCTGAAGTGCCCTTTTATTGTTGCACTGAACCCACTGCCCGCAAGTCATTGTTAAATATGTGTAATTTACAGTGTGGGGAAGCTACTCTGAAAATATAGTTTACCAAGCTACCAATCACTTCACACTGGAAGAAGTTAAGCTACCCTACAGCTACACTTAAGAAACAGATAGTTGACTTTGATAAACTAAAAGGTACTTTGAAAAAGTAGTTCACTACATCCAAACTACTTAAATGTTCACTATGTAAATCTGAAATGTCGTAGACTACAAATTGCATGAACAGGTCATTTTTGGGTCAGATGTTAACAGAATGTGTCCATTTAGCCTATTAAACACAACAACTCTGTTTCAAGTGAGAATTAGGCAGGTCTGATGCTGAAAAAGAAAGTCAATTCTTACCTACTTTACCCATATTCTCTTGTTTAGTTCCTGTAGTTAGCTACACCACTACATGGCAAAAAGGTCATTATCTACTAAAAACACTAGTGGATTTGAATTTAGATAAGCTACCACCAAGCTACTGGCAAATGTAGTTCAATTACTAGCTGAACTACATATAGTTCACTACTCCCCAACACAGGTCATTTAATTAGCCATTCATATTTGGCCATCTATTGCTTTTATGTAACTTAATAATCAAAGTCATAATTGCTGTGTCTGTGTCTGGTTCGTGCAGAAAATCTTTTTTTGGGGTGCCCTTTTTTTTGTTTGAGCACCTACCCCTTAAAAGGTCTGTGCACGGCCCTGCATAGATCATACAATGTTGTGATACGTTCTCAAAATGGACTGTTCATACAACAACAACAAAAAGAACCCACATTATTTCCCACATGACAAATCCATTTCTAGGTCGACTGAGTCTAGGTTTTATGAACGTTGTGTAAACGTCAGTTCTCACTACTGTTACAGCTGGTGATGCAATACCTGTACTGCGGTGGGACGGAGCATCTGCACATCAGAAACACAGAGGTTATGGAGGTAAGACTGGTACAGTAGCTCACTCCTGGACATTGTCAGTCGTGCTGAGTCATAACCTCTACGATGCAGTGAATCTGATATGGATGCATCAATGTAGACACCTGATATGAGAAGATGAATGTTCTATTTGTCACAGTTCGTGAGAAGCAGTATTACAATATATGTCCAACAACATGTAATACTTTGCCTAGCCTGGTCCCAGATTTGTGTCGTTGTGACCATAGGTCAGGAGTTAAGGCAGCACAAATAGATGCTACCTGGCTATAACTCCTCTTTTCTGGTGTGTGCAGCTGCTGTCAGCGGCCAAGTTCTTCCAGCTGGAGGCGCTGCAGAGGCACTGTGAGGTCATCTGCTCTAAGAACATCAACACAGAAACCTGTGTGGAGATCTACAGCCACACCAAGGTGAGTGGGTCGAGTTGAGTTGAGAATGGATGTATATGTGGATGGTTGGGTTTGTGGGTTGCCATGTGCATGTCTACTGTCTATCCATGTGTGTGTGTGTGTGTGTGTGTGTGAGGCCGTAGGTGTGCGTGTGATCATGTGTAAAAATCTTTGCCTGTGGTTGCCTGCCTGCTAGGTGTCTGTGTTTGTCTGTGCTGCTGCAGTACGCACTGTAGGCATGTGTGTGCGTGTGAGCAAAAATGAATAGGTTTGGCATACATCTCAAACTAGGTAACACTCATCTGTTCTCCAACCTTTCGCTCTATCAGTTCCTGGACTCCCCAGAGTTGGCTGCCTACATCGAGGGCTACTTCCTGAAGAACATGGTGGTGCTGATCGAGCTGGAGCCCTTCAAAACGCTGCTATACGACACGCCCCCAGGCAGCCCCGCCACGAACGTACTGCTGGACCTGGAGAAGACCCTGGGCATCCGCATCCAGTCCATCCACCTGTCCTCCTCCAAGGGCTCCATCGTCTGATTGGTTGATTGATTGGTTGGTTGGTTGATTGATTGATTGAGCTGCTACTGGGACTGGAACTGTCTATCTGTCACCATTGTCCCCAGTACAATACATACCTGTACTGAACCACAATCGACAGTAACGCTATTGAATCACTTGCTGTGCTGACTCACGTCATTGCCATTCCCCTGCAGCCTACTGAGCCTATAGGTCCGAGCAGTTAGGCAAAGTGGACAGCGCTGGAACCTCTGTAGAGCTGTAGTAAAGATGATTGATCAAAGCAATAGTGGGACTATATCACTGAGACCCAGTGAGAAGAGTGTGTGTGTCTGGGATCATTTGTAAAGCTCCAGTCAACATTGCTTCGCTCCTTGAAATTAGTCTCCAGACTGCAGTCAAACCTGCCATTGTCCACTTGTATTCTGGACAGAATCGTTGTTGGTACTTTTCTTAGCATTGTTCTGCAATCCTACATAGCTTTATAGTCTATTTATGACTGGACCTAGCCAAACTAAACATAAGAGCAGACTTGGGTTCAAATACTTTTTGAAATCTAGTCTGCCTGGAGTTTCAGATGGGTGGGGTTTGCACTTTTGCGACTAATATATTGGTTCCATTGCAACAGGGAAGCTCAATCGCCCATTTCTTAAAAGGATGTAAAACGATTTCAAATAGTATTTGAACCTAGGTCTGTTAAATGTAACGTGATATATGGACATACTGTTTGTAATGTGTTCATATCTTTCAAGGGAGTCATGCAAAGGAGAGAGGTATTGGGAAATTCTTCAAGCTACGTTTGGGAAAGCTGGAGAACGCAGGAACACATTTCCTTCCTTCATCCGATGTTAGAACTGTGTAAATATTGTGAATAAAACACAGAGCTTTGGCTCTTCCTGTAAGTTAATGTATATATCCTACAGATGTTTCTTCTCATGCGTCTCACCATTGAATATTGCTGTAAAAAAACGCTCTTCTTTTCAATGTGTTATCGTTCTGTATGTTTCAAGTTGCATGTCACGAGAATGACTGTTTTGTTTGTGTTCCGTTTGGTTTAAGAGTGGCATGAGACTGTAGGAGGGAGTGGGAGGGGTAGAGGAGTGATACTGTCAGCATGAATCTCTAAATGTGTACTGGTGTCTTCATTTCAGGGGAGAACGACGAAGGGCCTGGATCTGTATTCAAAAAGTGTCTCAGAGTGGGAGTGCTGATCTAGGATCAAGCCCTCCTGTCTGTTTCATCTTATTCATTATGATCTAAAAGGCTAAAACAGGCCCTAGATCAGCACACGTACTCTGAGACATTTTATGGTTAGGGGCCTGGTTCAAAATATTACCAGGGTCTTAAATCTTAAACCGGAGAAGCGTCTTTTGTGTTTTCCAGACATTGTGAAACCACATGTAAATGTGTGACTTCCTCTATAAAGATTAATATAAAGAATTATATGAATCCTCTATCAACTGGTACAATTCTTGGCTCGACAACAATCTCAACTCTTTTTCCTGCTGTGAAAACTTCAAACCTAAATAAATGTTTTCCAGTTGTTGTTGGAACCTGTGGATTTGCCCTCTGGTGTTCTGTCATTAGCTAGATCCCCATGGCGGAAGGTTTGGATGGTTGTCTTCGATCCCAGCTAGGGAGTTGGTTCTGTGATACAACCACACACTTAGCAAGCTGTACTACAGAGAATGAATGAGTTTTAGGTTGCATTCCAATTCTCCACCCTTCTCTCAGTGTGCACTTGCAGTCTTCCAGTCATGGATTTAAAAGTGGTGGAAACTGCCTCCAGCCAATGCTTATGCCAATCCAATGGTTTTAAATCCATGACAGTGAGTGCGCAAGTGCACACTTTGGGAGAAGTTTGGAAAATCGGGATGTAGCCTTAGAATACGTTGTCTTGTGCAACTGTCTTGTGCAACCCATCTGTGATCATTAGATGTGAATGCCTTTAGCCTGGTCTCCAAAGTGATATGATCCCTTTCACTATCATCTCACTCCACGAAAGGGGGCATATCAGTTTGGATCCTGGGCTAGAATGCCTGCAGAGCACTGCTGGAGCCCAATAGACAGGACTCAATGCTGGGAACACATACAATGCACCGTGTAAATAAGGCAGTATACAAACAGGATTGTGATATTCCTAGCAAAGTAACTCTGTGTCTAGAGGGAGAGAATGCAAGTGGTCAGAGATAAGTAGTCAGCATTCGAGAAGGAGAGAGAAGAGAGAGAGAGGCAGCCAGTCAGAGAGAAGAGAGAGACACTCGGACGAAGAAGAGAAATGGAGTTTAAAAGGGAGAAGAGAGAATCAGTGCCATTGTAACAGCAGTGCAGAGAAAACAGGCGTGTCATTGTACTCCGCTCTTCTCTTTTCTATTCAAGAAACTGTGGTTCTACTTTACGGAACAGTGCTATAGCATCAATGAACTGCTGCATAATGGACTCCCAACTCTACTCTTTTCCGTCTCCACAGTGTTTTCTCCCTTGGCTGTTTATGTGACAGATTGTTTAGATTCATTGTGCAGTTGGATGTTATTTATTATCAAATTGAGGCCACCATGCTGGCTGCCAGTCTGTCTGCCAGTCTGCCAGCCAGCCAGCCAGCCTGTCTGTCTGTCTGTCTGTCTGTCTGTCTGTCTGTCTGTCTGTCTGTCTGTCTGTCTGTCTGTCTGTCTGTCTGTCTGTCTGTCTGTCTGTCTGTCTGTCTGTCTGTCTGTCTGTCTGTCTGTAGCAGCAGCCAAGTGTATCTGGCCTGCCAAACAACATAATGAATCAAAAATAAAACCATTACTCCTCATGTGTACAACATGGCAGGACTATAAGGACACCCCAGGTTAGTTACCTCTGAGTGTTTTTCTATTTGCAGGATAGATAGGTTTTTAAGAGGAACTTGTCCTCTCCCACAAGATGTATGTAGGCCTACTTATGTTGCCATGCAAATTCACCTATGGGGCATTAAGGATTCTATTACATGATATTCTATTCTACTCTCCACTGCTTCAAACTTCTTCAAAACTCAGACATGATAGATCGACAACTCTGTACTCTGCTGTGACCTTAGACACAGAATGGTACTGTGTTGAACTAAAGGCCTATGCTTTACTGAGACTGAGCAGCCATTCTGTGTCTTACGTTTGTTGAATTGTCCAGTGTGTGTAGAGGTGACGGAGGAAGGTGGAGGGGTGGAGGAGTTGTTGAAGAGTATCCATGGAAACGGCTGTCCAGGAACAATTTTAAACCAAGAGTATACTGCTTTGTTCAGAGTCTGAATGGAATCCCTGCTTGCGGGAACACACACACACTCTCTCTCTCTCTCTCTCTCTCTCTCTCTCTCTCTCTCTCTCTCTCTCTCTCTCTCTCTCTCTCTCTCTCTCTCTCTCTCTCTCACACACACACACACACAAACACTTTAAACAAACACTAATTATATTCAAAAGGATGTAATTTAGGGAAAAGTATTATGGGGAAACTTTCCATCAGATTAGCTGTTGCAGATGTGGCATGAAATCACGTGAACCAAATGCCTCTCTGTCTCCTCTTTTCTAAAGCCCTGCCGGACAATTTGATTTACTGGACTGTGAAGTGTAGCTAGCAACTGTTGGTCAGGCAATGGCAAGGAGCAGGGGGAACTTCTAGAGGGGAGAACCCAGAGTTATTTAACTGAAACAATGAGATTATTCTCGCTGTGTGTGTGTGTGTGTGTGTGTGTGTGTGTGTGTGTGTGTGTGTGTGTGTGTGTGTGTGTGTGTGTGTGTGTGTGTGTGTGTGTGTGTGTGTGTGTGTGTGTGTGTGTGTGTGTGTGTGACTGTTTGTCCCCATGCCTTACGGAATTTGTGTGTGTCCGTGTGTGAGTAGATGGGTGGAAGGACAGAAGGGAAAGGTGGTCTGCCCTATTTATCTCTGCCCCTAGCGCGAGCCCCTTCTCCCCTTGTTTCTCCCCCCTCCTCCTCTCCTTTCCGCCTCTCCTCTCCCCTCTTTGTCATTCACAGGCTGTATGCCTCTGGCACAGAACGCGCTGGCAGCCTGAGAGGCATGGGTTTTTGTTCCCCTCTTTGAAAACAGCTAGCTCCAGAATGTTGTTGTCTCTTCTAAAGAGAGTGAGAGAGAGAGGGAGGGTGAGAGTGGGAGAGGGAGGGAGAGAGAGGGGGAGAGGGAAGAAACTGCTTTCCGAACGACAAAAACAAGTGTCTTCTATATGGGATTATAAAATTGCTGTGTGTCCATTGAGAGAGATCTTGTGGGTAGATAAGTTGGGGAGATACTACAAGACGGACAACTAAACAGGTGAGTGGGAGAGGAAGATAAGGGAACGGGATATGAGAGGAGGGGAAGGAGAGGGTGGAAAGGGGGGTGTTTGAGTCAGGTGAGACCTGTAGGAGAGAGAGGAGTGGGTGTTGTTTTTGAAGTTCTGTAGGATTCATTGATGTGTGAACATTCATTAGCGTGTACTTCCATTTGTATTGATCTTGTTCCTTGATATCCCATTTTTATCTTCTATCCACTCAAACTTATACCTATTTTTCCTACACACCATTTTCCCCCAGAGGTACATAATGCTCTCAGATGTTGTTTAGTCTGAACTACTTTGATGAATATAACTCATAATACATCTTTTTGATCTTCTATATTTTTTATTGGAAAGAAGATTCAAGAAATCAAGATTAATGGTAAAGAAAACTATTTTGTCTTATGACACTTTGTGCAAAATCCATATTTATCAACTGATAATTTACTGAAATAACTTATTATTTCCATTTGTGCAGCCATTTTATCTCCCTAAAGAACCAAAGATATTGATGTTATTGTTTGATCCCGATTCTGATTCTTCAAAGTGCCTGAATGTCACACAATAAATTATCATTTGATTCAGATACTGATTCTGTACTTCTGACAAAGTGTTGGAGCCCTTTCCTGCAGTCAAATGACCATGGGTGGAATGTTATTCATATTTTTCATATTTTCATAATTAATCAACATTATTCAACAACAAAAAACTGCCTAAAAGCCCATGTTTCTACATTCTTAGAAAAAAAGGGTCTATCTAGAACCTTAAAGGGTTCTTCGGCTGTCCCCAGGGACGAACTGGGAATGAAAAATGGCCCTGGACTTTTTGACACAGACCGGCCCACCAAAACCCCCCAGCGATACACCACCATCCACACAACCCACGCCACACTTTATGAAAAACAAGATTACTGAACAATATTTATAACAACGACTTTAGTAAAATAGATGTAAAATAGAACAAGGGTGATGTGTTGCTCTTAGGGGGAGGCTGGCTGGAAGGAGCACATCTTGGCACAATGGCACTGGCAGCTAGGTGGCAAGAATCTCTGGAACCATCTGACCAGTAAAATTAATAATACAGGAAGACATTTGTGGGTGAAAAGACGGGTGAGTAGGCAAGTCATAGAATAAAATTAAAATAAACACTTTCCTACCTTGTTAAATTAGCCATTTCTGCAGCAGCTCACTTCTCTCATCAAGGCCATCTATAACCAGGTCATGGTCTAGGGCCGTTAAAACATCTCACTCAGTAGCCATGACCATAAAAGCCTCCAGGTGCTGTTGAGATAGAGTGCTCCTTTGCCTACTGTTGATGAATTTCAGAGTAGAGAAGCTCCGCTCGCAAGCTACCTGGGTTACTGACAGGGTAAGTAGGAACTTCTAAGCAAGGCCCAGGATGTGGTATGCGTCGGTCAATAGGTTGTACTGACTAAGAATTCGGTAGCAACACACTGGACAGTCCTTGCAAGATGAACAGCTCTTGTTCACCATCTCCACGTCGTCTTCATTTCCTTCTGGTCCATAGTCCTCCATAGTCCTGGTTGTGTATTCTTCAAATCACGATTATTTTGACCTCTCTGGGATCGTTCGGGACGGTAACGTCCCACCTCGCCAACAGCCAGGGAAATTGCAGGGCGCCAAATTCAAAACAACAGAAATCTCATAATAAAAATTCCTCAACCATACAAGTATTTTAGACCATTTTAAATATACACTTCTCGTTAATCCAACCACGGTGTCCGATTTCAAAAAGGCTTTTTGGCGAAGGCAGAACATATCATTATGTTAGGTCAGCAACTAGTCACAGAAAGCATTCAGCCATTTTCCAACCAAAGAGAGGAGTCACAAAAAGCAGAAATATAGACAAAATGAATCACTAACCTTTGATGATCTTCATCAGATGACACTCCCAGGACTCAATGTTACACAATACATGTATGTTTTGTTCGATCAAGTTCATATTTATATCCAAAAACCTCAGTTTACATTGATGCCATGTTCAGAAGTGCCTCCAAAACATCCGGAGAAATTGCAGAGAGCCACATCAAATAACAGAAATACTCATCATAAACTTTGATGAACGATACATGTTTTACATAGAATTAAAGAAAAACTTGTTCTTAATGCAACCACTGTGTCAGATTTCAAAAAAGCTTTACGTCAAAAGCACAATATTCAATAATCTGAGAAGAGCGTTCAGCCACAAAAGCAAGCCATACAGTTACCTGCCAAATTGTGGAGTCAACAAAAGTCATAAATAGCATTAAAAATCTTTACTTACCTTTGCTGATCTTCGTTGGAATGCAGTCCCAGGACTCCCACAAGAAATGTTTGTTTTGTTCGATTACGTTCATATTTAAAAACAAATACCTACGTTTTGTTCGCGCGTTTAGTTCACTATTCCAAAGGCACAGTGCTCGAGTGCAAAATCCAGACGAAAAGTCAAAAGAGTTCCATTACAGTTTGTAGAAACATGTCAAACGATGTTTACAATCAATCCTTAGGGTCTTTTTATAATAAATCTTCAATAATATTCCAACCGGACAATAGCGTATTCATTACAGAGGAAAAAGAAGGAACGGGGTGACCGCGCAGTAAACAACTGATTGGCCTCAGCCTAGTCCACTTGTTGAAACAGCTCTTATTCAACACCCTTCCACAATATAAGCCTCAAACAACTTTCTAAAGACTATTGACATCTGCTGGAAGCCTTGGGAAGTGCAATCTGGCCCCATAGACACAGCATATTGGATAGGCAATCACTTAAATGAAACTACAAAACCTCAGATTTCCCACTTCCTGGTTGGATTTGTCTCAGGTTTTCACCTGCCATATGAGTTCTGTTATACTCACAGACATCATTCAAACAGTTTTAGAAACTTCAGAGTGTTTTCTATCCAATACTACTAATAATATGCATATATTCACATCTGGGACAGAGTAGCAGGCAGTTTACTCTGGGCACCTTATTCATGCAAGCTACTCAATACTGCCCCCAGTCAATAAGAAGTTTTAACCTAGTCCACTGTTCTACCAGACTCATGAGCTCACTCTGTAAATTGGTCACCGTTGCTCTGCTGTCAAATTTGATCAAACATTGTCTTAGTTATTGAAGGCTGTCTGTGGAAGGGCTGTCTGTGGAAGGCCACTGGCACTGGATGTTAGCTGACTAAAGTGTTTAGGGTCCAGAAGAGCCATGTCGGCATACAAAGTGCCATTACTCAGAAATTGCCGATGGATGCTATCTATAATTGTATCCAGAATTTGATTATGGACAACAATCCTGTATGCACTCTCTGACCAAGTCTCATCTTGTGCCATCTCTCCAGGCATGGTTTCCTTCTTTCTAGCCCTTTTCGTTGGCAAAGTGGTCTCTAACTCCTAGCTCTGTTTCCTCATCCCGTTCCTGCAACTTTCTGTTGGCCCACTGGACAAATGTGTCTGCAGCAGCCTTGACTTTTTCAAAATCTCTTGATGTTCCTTTCAGCTGCTCCTCTGTAGACACATCCATACGATGCGCAGACAGAATGTCCATTCCACTTGTTTGAAGATATTTTGAGACTGGTGAGGTGACCTGAATAATTCTGAGGAATATCTGAGCTGTAAGTATTGTTTCATACTTCAGCAACCCCTCAATGTATCCTTGTGCCTTGACCTATGCAATGGTGTTGATGTTTTTCTGATCTTGTATGGTTGAAAGAGTGAGAAGGACATCAACATACAGACCCTCATCTGGATTTCCAAAAGTTCCAAAGCCTTTCTTTAGGGCACTGTCTTTAGCCCACCAGCGTGTCTCTCCAATTGGAGCAAGACGTCTGTGTCTTTGGTCCTTGCTCTCCTTCTCCCAAATGTTCATCCTCTGGTAGGATTCACGGAAGAACACAGCTATGTTGTTAAGAAATACATAACCAACGTTTATAATTTTTTTAGGTTTTGTTCCATCGTTAAATCCTTTTGCAAGAAAAATGGTCTACAGTCAAGGCAAAAAGTTTTGAGAATGACACAAATATACATTTTCACAAAGTCTGCTGCCTCAGTATGTATGATGGCAAATTGCATATACTCCAGAATGTTATGAAGAGTGATCAGATGAATTGCAATTAATTGCAAAGTCCCTCTTTGTCATGCAAATGAACTGAATCCCCCCCCAAAAAACTCCACTGCATTTCAGCCCTTCCACAAAAGGACCAGCTGACATCATGTCAGTGATTCTCTCATTAACATTGGTGTGAGTGTTGACGAGGACAAGGCTGGAGATCATTCTGTCATGCTGATTGAGTTCCAAGAACAGACTGGAAGCTTCAAAAGGAGGGTGGTGCTTGGAATCATTGTTCTTCCTCTGTCAACCATGGTTACCTCCAAGGAAACACGTGTCATCATCATTGCTTTGCACAAAAGGGCTTCACAGACAAGGATATTGCTGCAGGTAGGATTGCACCTAAATCAACAATTTATCAGATCATCAAGAACTTCAAGGAGAGCGGTTCAATTGTTGTGAAGAAGGCTTCATGGCGCCCAAGAAAATCCAGCAAGTGCCAGGACTGTCTCCTAAAGTTGATTCAGCTGCGGGATCGGGGCACCACCAGTACAGAGCTTTCTCAGGAATGGCAGCAGGCAGGTGTGAGTGCATCTGCATGCACAGTGAGGCGAAGACTTTTGGAGGATGGCCTGGTGTCAAGAATGGCAGCAAAGAAGCCACTTCTCTCCAGGAAAAACATCAGGGACAGACTGATATTCTGCAAAAGGTACAGGGTTTGGACTGCTGAGAACTGGGGTAAAGTCATTTTCTCTGATGAATCCCCTTTCCGATTGTTTGGGGCATCCGGACAAAAGCTTGTCCGGAGAAGACAAGGTGAACGCTACCATCAGTCCTGTGTCATGCCAACTGTAAAGCGTCCTGAGACCATTCATGAGTGGGGTTGCTTCTCAGCCAAGGGAGTGGGCTCACTCACAATTTTGCCTAAGAACACAGCCATGAATAAAGAGTGGTACCAACACATCCTCCGAGAGCAACTTCTCCCAACCATCCAGGAACAGTTTGGTGATGAACAATGCCTTTTCCAGCATGATGGAGCACCTTGCCATAAGGCAAAAGTGATAACTAAGTGGCTCGGGGAACAAAACTTTGATATTTTGGGTCCATGGCCAGGAAACTCCCCAGACCTTAATCCCATTGAGAACTTGTGGTCAATCCTCAAGAGGCGGGTGGACAAACAAAAATCCACAAATTCTAACAAACTCCAAGCATTGATTATGCAAGAATGGGCTGCCATCAGTCAGGATGTGGCCCAGAAGTTTATTGACAGCATGCCAGGGCGGATTGCAGAGGTCTCGAAAAAGAAGGGTCAACACTGCAAACATTGACTCTTTGCATCAACTTCATGTAATTGTAAATAAAAGCCTTTGACACTTATGAAATGCTTGTAATTATAATTTTGTATTCCAGAGTAACATCTGACAAAAATATCTAAAGACACTGAAGCAGCAAACTTTGTGGAAATTAATATTTGTGTCATTCTCAAAACTTTTTGGACACGACTGTACATTGGTGGTTAGTCTCTAAGTACTAACTTGTCAATAATCATTACACAACAAATGTTCCTTTTGTTCCATAAAGATGATTTTTATATCCAAAATACCTCCGTTTGTTTGGCGCGTTATGTTCAGAAATCCACAGGAAAGAGCGGTCACGACAACGCAGACAAATTCCAAATAATATCTGTAATGTCCACAGAAACATGTCAAACGTTTTTTTATAATCAATCCTCAGGTTGTTTTTAAAATATATAATCGATAATATATCAACCGCAAATGTCTTTCACAGTAGGAGAGGGAAAAGCAATACCTATCCAAAGTCTGTTGCGCTAGCAAAACTCATATGTGACCACGATGTGATGTTATCGTTCTGGCTCATTTTTCAAAATAAAAGCCTGAAACTATGTCTGAAGACTGTTGACACCTTGAGGAAGTGATAGGAAAAGGAATCTGGTTGATATCCCTTTAAATGGAGCAATGGGAGGCTATGGAACATGGAGTTTTCAAAATAGAGGCCACTTCCTGGTTTGATTTTTCTCAGGGTTTCCCCTGCAATATCAGTTCTGTTATACTCACAGACAATATTTTGACAGTTTTGGAAACTTTCTATCCTAATCTGTCAATTATATGCATATTCTAGCATCTTGTCCTGAGAAATAGGCCATTTACTTTGGGAACGTTATTTTTCCAAACATAAAAATAGTGCCCCCTAGCTTCAAGAGGTTATTAGCAAAGAGCTGCAGTTAGTACCAGAATGGGTGGCAAGGAATAAGTTAGTCTAAACTAGAAGCATTGTATTTGGGACAAATCATTCACTCATCCCTAAACCTCAACTAAATATTGTAATGAATAACGTGGAAATTGAGTAAATTGAGATGACTAAACTGCTTGGAGTAACAATGGATTATAAACTGTCATGGTCAAAACATGTTGATACAACGGTAGCTAAGATGGGGAGAAGTCTGTCCATAATAAAGCTCTGCTCTGCCTTCTTATCAACACTATCAACAAGGCAGGTCCTACAGGCCCTAGTTTTGTCACACTTGGACTACTGTTCAGTCGTGTGGTCAGGTGCCACAAAGAGGGACCAATTACAATTGGCTCAGAACAGGGTAGCACGGCTGGCCCTTAAATGTACAGGAGTAGCTAACATTATTGATATGCATGTCAATCTCTCATGGCTCAAAGTGGAGGAGAGATTGACTTCATCACTACTTGTTTTTGTAAGAAGTGTTGACAAGCTGAATGTACCGAGCTGTCTGTTTAAACTACTAGCACACAGCTCAGACACCCATGCATACCTCACAAGACATGCCACCAGAGGTCTCTTCACAATCCCCAAATCCAGAATAGACTATGGGAGGCGCCCAGTACTACATAGAGACATGACTACATGGAACTCTATTCCTCATCGGGTAACTGATGCATTCAGATTTAAAAAATAGATCAAAATACCCCTCATGGAACAGCGGGGACTGGGAAGAGACACATACACAGGTACAGCCACGTGCATATGCAGACAAACGCTAGTACTCTACACACACCTACATTGAAATAACGCTGTATGGTGGTATTATCCACTTTTGTATTGTAGATGTGTAGTGGTGTAATAATGTTATGATATGATGTACTGTTTTATCTTTTGTTTTATATGTAATGTAAGTGCCTTAATGTGTTTGGACCCCAGGAAGATTTAACCCACTGCAGTAACAGGTTCATGTCCGCTCTGCCAGACACACACAGGTTCCTCAGACCCAGTGTGACCGTCCCATTGGACTATCTGGGGGCGCTGTCACTCATCTCTCACTATGATGCAGCGGGACGATCTGTCTGCCATGGAGGAGTTCAGCTACACCCAGATGCCCACGCTGGAGAGGGGGGGTGGCGGGGGTACGGTGGGCCGGCGGGGGTGTGCGGAGAGGGAGCGGCCAGAGAGCTACACGGTGGACGTGAGGGCCAGTGACCTGCAGCTTGCCCACTCTGAGAAGCCCATGCACCCCTGCCTCAGCTACAGGACCTGGCTCTACAGCGTCCTCATTGGGGTGAGAGGTCGGGAGGTCAAGAGTTAAAGGGATGGACAAATGTGGTATTCCAAAAACCCAGTGCTGCTGTAATTGATTACTCAATGCCCTTGATTGGTTAGAGAGAGCACATACATCTGGTTATTCCATTCACATTCGGGTTTGAAGACAGAAAAACACGAGCATAAAATCATCCCTCAAAGGGGGAATGTACAACCTCCTCACAGGGGTGAGAGAAAAGAGAACAGGGGTGGGGGAGACAACTTTTTGGTAAGTGAACTCTACTCTTGGCAGTTTACATGCTAACCATTGTGCGGTGTGTGTGTGTGTGTGCGCGTGTGTGTGGTTCACAGAGCAGTCTGTTGGTCACAGCAGGCTTCTCTCTCTACCTGGGCAATGTGTTTCCTGCTGCTATGGACTATCTGCGCTGTGCTGCAGGCTCGGTGAGTGGCTCTCAGCTGACCAGAGTCTGAAAACAGGCTGATCCTCATGATCGTTGTTATTATTATGATAATTATCGTTACTTGATAGTACAGTACCTTCAAAATAGAACACTTACAAGAGCAGAGACACGTGCTTCTAATCATGTTCATTAAAATAAAGACAAATCTGCCCAGTTACAAAAACGTTTAACACCTGGTGCCTATGAAACAGCATAGCACTGCAGGCAAGCAAATATTGAGAGTATGTACTATATTTGTGTAATCATGCGTGCCAGGCTTGAGAGCTACAGAGTGAGATTAGTATTTGTGTGTGTGTTTGTTTCAGAGTGTCCCGGCAGCAGTTGTCAGCTTTGCCATTGCCAAGAACCATCATGTTGCAGTGAGTACACAACAAATAGGCTTACGCTACTCAATGAGCAAATGTGCGTTTGTTGCATGAATGTTGTCCAGGGGCCACTGAGCTAATGCTGTCAGAATGTCCTCTTAATACTGTAAACATGTCCCCGTAATAATTTCAACGTGTCCCCGTAATAATGTTAACGTGTCCCCTTAACCTTAATACTGTAAACATGTCCCCATAATACTGTCAACGTGTCCCCTTAATACTGTAAACATGTCCCCGTAATAATATCAGAATGTCCCCTTAATACTGTCAGAATGTCCCCTTAATACTGTAAACATGTCCCCGTAATAATGTCAGAATGTCCCCTTAATACTGTCAGAATGTCCCCTTAATACTGTCAGAATGTCCCCTTAATACTGTCAGAATGTCCCCTTAATACTGTCAGAATGTCCCCTTAATACTGTCAACATGGCCCCTTAAAACTGTCAGAATGTCCCCTTAATACTGGCAACATGTCCCCTTAATACTGTCAGAATGTCCCATTAATACTGTAAACGTGTCCCCTTAATACTGTTATCATGTCCCCGTAATACTGTTAACATGTCCCCGTAATACTGTTAACATGTCCCCATATTACTGTCAACATGTCCCCTTAATACTGTCAACATGTCCCCATAATACTGTTAACATGTCGCCTTAATACTGTCAACATGTCCCCTTAATACTGTTAGAATGTCCCCATAATACTGCCAACACGTCCCCTTAATACTGTCAACATGTCCCCTTAATACTGTCAGAATGTCCCCTTAATACTGTTAACATGTCCCCTTAATACTGCCAACATGTCCCCTTAGTACTGTCAACATGTCCCCTTAATACTGTCAGAATGTCCCCTTAATACTGTTAACATGTTCCCTTAATACTGTCAACATGTCCCCTTAATACTGTCAACATGTCCCCTTAATACTGTCAACATGTCCCCTTAATACTGTCAACATGTCCCCTTAATACTGTCAGAATGTCCCCTTAATACTGCCAACATGTCCCCTTAATACTGTCAGAATGTCCCCTTAATACTGTCAACATGTCCCCTTAATACTGTCAGAATGTCCCCTTAATACTGTCAGAATGTCCCCTTAATATGGTCAGAATGTCACCGTAATACTGCCAACATGTCCCCTTAATACTGTCAACATGTCCCCTTAATACTGTCAGAATGTCCCCTTAATACTGTCAGAATGTCCCCTTAATACTGTCAGAATGTCCCCTTAATACTGCCAACATGTCCCCTTAATACTGTCAGAATGTCTCCTTAATACTGTTAACATGTCCCCTTAATACTGGCAACATGTCCCCTTAATACTGTCAGAATGTCCCCTTAATACTGTCAACATGTCCTCTTAATACTGTCAGAATGTCCCATTAATACTGTAAACGTGTCCCCTTAATACTGTTATCATGTCCCCGTAATACTGTTAACATGTCCCCGTAATACTGTTAACATGTCCCCATATTACTGTCAACATGTCCCCTTAATACTGTCAACATGTCTCCTTAATACTGTCAACATGTCCACACAATACTGTTAACATGTCGCCTTAACACTGTCAACATGTCCCCTTAATACTGGCAACATGTCCCCTTAATACTGGCAACATGTCCCCTTAATACAGTCAACATGTCCCCATAATACTGTTAACATGTCGCCTTAATACTGTCAACATGTCCCCTTAATACTGTTAGAATGTCCCCGTAATACTGCCAACATGTCCCCTTAATACTGTTAACATGTCCCCTTAATACTGTTAATATGTCCCCGTAATACTGTTAACATGTCCCCGTAACACTGTTAACACCTCCCCATAATACTGTCAACATGTCCCCTTAATACTGTCAACATGTCCCCTTAATACTGTCAACATGTCCCCTTAATACTGTCAACATGTCCCCGTAATACTGTCAACATGTTCCCTTAATACTGTCAACATGTCCCCATAATACTGTCAACATGTCCCCGTAATACTGTCAACATGTCTCCTTAATACTGTCAACATGTCCCTGATGTAAGTGCAAATAATATATATTACATCTGTGATTGACAGGTGTCAGATTTCCAGGTGGTATTTGTCTCCACCTTCGCTGTGACGACCACTTGCCTGGTGTGGTTTGGCTGTAAGCTGGTGTTGAGTCCCTCTGCTGTCAATGTGAGTCTACAGCCGATCTGTTTTTCTCTTCTCTGTGCACCCTGGATGTAGTTTCCCTAAGGCAAAGCCTTGAGGGGCTTCAATTGTTTGTTTGCATGATACGCTAAAACCTGACTTGCCTTACAATCACACACACATGCATGTTGTAGGATACAGATGTTGAATGAATCTCTTTACCTGTCTCTGACAATCTCTCTTCCCTCCTCTGTTTCTCTCCCATGGCCCGCCGCTGTTCAGATCAACTTTAACCTCATCCTGCTGATTCTGCTGGAGGTGCTGATGGCCAGTACAGTCATCCTGTCTGCACGCTCTGCAGAGGACTGCTGTAGCCACAGGAAGGTGTGTGTGTTATTGTTAAAGCTGGGAAACAGTATACAGTATGTGCATGTGTTGGCTGTACTCTTATTTCTCTTATACTGTGCTGTGTAGGATTGTTTGTCTGCATATCATTATAACATGCCATCCCTCTCTCTCCCCCTCCCTCCGCACTGTATGTCCTCTCTCTCCCCCTCCCTCCGCACTGTATGTCCTCTCTCTTCCCCTCCCTCCGCACTGTATGTCCTCTCTCTCCCCCTCCCTCCGCACTGTGTGTCCTCTCTCTCCCCATCCCTCTGCACTGTATGTCCTCTCTCTCCCCCTCCACACTGTATGTCCTCTCTCTCCTCCTCTCTCTCCCCCTCCCTCCGCACTGTATGTCCTCTCTCTCCCCCTCCGCACTGTATGTCCTCTCTCTCCCCCTCCTTCCGCACTGTATGTCCTCTCTCTCCCCCTCCATCCGCACTGTATGTCCTCTCTCTCCCCCTCCTTCCGCACTGTATGTCCTCTCTCTCCCCCTCCATCCGCACTGTATGTCCTCTCTCTCTCCCTCCACACTGTATGTCCTCTCTCTTCCCCTCCCTCCGCACTGTATGTCCTCTCTCTCCCCCCTCCATCCGCACTGTATGTCCTCTCTCTCCCCCTCCATCCGCACTGTATGTCCTCTCTCTCCCCCTCCCTCCGCACTGTATGTCCTCTCTCTCCCCCTCCCCCTCCCTCCGCACTGTATGTCCTCTCTCTCCCCCTCCACACTGTATGTCCTCTCTCTCCCCCTCCGCACTGTATGTCCTCTCTCTCCCCCTCCACACTGTATGTCCTCTCTCTCCCCCTCCATCCGCACTGTATGTCCTCTCTCTCCCCCTCCCTCCGCACTGTATGTCCTCTCTCTCCCCCTCCCTCCGCACTGTATGTCCTCTCTCTCCCCCTCCGCACTGTATGTCCTCTCTCTCCCCTTCCACACTGTATGTCCTCTCTCTTCCCCTCCCTCCGCACTGTATGTCCTCTCTCTCCCCCTCCTTCCGCACTGTATGTCCTCTCTCTCTCCCCCTCCATCCGCACTGTATGTCCTCTCTCTCTCCCCCTCCATCCGCACTGTATGTCCTCTCTCTCTCCCTCCACACTGTATGTCCTCTCTCTTCCCCTCCCTCCGCACTGTATGTCCTCTCTCTCCCCCTCCATCCGCACTGTATGTCCTCTCTCTCTCCCCTTCCACACTGTATGTCCTCTCTCTTCCCCTCCCTCCGCACTGTATGTCCTCTCTCTCCCCCTCCTTCCGCACTGTATGTCCTCTCTCTCCCCCTCCATCCGCACTGTATGTCCTCTCTCTCTCCCTCCACACTGTATGTCCTCTCTCTTCCCCTCCCTCCGCACTGTATGTCCTCTCTCTCCCCCTCCATCCGCACTGTATGTCCTCTCTCTCCCCCTCCATCCGCACTGTATGTCCTCTCTCTCCCCCTCCCTCCGCACTGTATGTCCTCTCTCTCTCCCCCTCCCCCTCCCTCCGCACTGTATGTCCTCTCTCTCCCCCTCCACACTGTATGTCCTCTCTCTCCCCCTCCGCACTGTATGTCCTCTCTCTCCCCCTCCGCACTGTATGTCCTCTCTCTCCCCCTCCACACTGTATGTCCTCTCTCTCCCCCTCCATCCGCACTGTATGTCCTCTCTCTCCCCCTCCCTCCGCACTGTATGTCCTCTCTCTCCCCCTCCCTCCGCACTGTATGTCCTCTCTCTCCCCCTCCGCACTGTATGTCCTCTCTCTCCCCCTCCACACTGTATGTCCTCTCTCTCCCCCTCCATCCACACTGTATGTCCTCTCTCTCCCCCTCCCTCCGCACTGTATGTCCTCTCTCTCCCCCTCCCTCCGCACTGTATGTCCTCTCTCTCCCCCTCCGCACTGTATGTCCTCTCTCTCCCCTTCCACACTGTATGTCCTCTCTCTTCCCCTCCCTCCGCACTGTATGTCCTCTCTCTCCCCCTCCTTCCGCACTGTATGTCCTCTCTCTCTCCCCCTCCATCCGCACTGTATGTCCTCTCTCTCCCCCTCCATCCGCACTGTATGTCCTCTCTCTCCCCCTCCATCCGCACTGTATGTCCTCTCTCTTCCCCTCCCTCCGCACTGTATGTCCTCTCTCTCCCCCTCCACACTGTATGTCCTCTCTCTTCCCCTCCCTCCGCACTGTATGTCCTCTCTCTCCCCCTCCATCCGCACTGTATGTCCTCTCTCTCCCCCTCCATCCGCACTGTATGTCCTCTCTCTCCCCCTCCCTCTGCACTGTATGTCCTCTCTCTTCCCCTCCCTCCGCACTGTATGTCCTCTCTCTTCCCCTCCCTCCGCACTGTATGTCCTCTCTCTCCCCCTCCACACTGTATGTCCTCTCTCTCCCCCTCCACACTGTATGTCCTCTCTCTCCCCCTCCACACTGTATGTCCTCTCTCTCCCCCTCCCTCCGCACTGTATGTCCTCTCTCTTCCCCTCCCTCCGCACTGTATGTCCTCTCTCTCCCCCTCCCTCCGCACTGTATGTCCTCTCTCTCCCCTCCCTCCACACTGTATGTCCTCTCTCTTCCCCTCCCTCCGCACTGTATGTCCTCTCTCTTCCCATTCTCTCTCTCTCTGATTCTCCCTCTCCCCCACTTTGTACCGCCTCCTTCTCCGTCCCTTTCTCTCCCTCAGCCCGTGACATATGACGGTCCTGTGGTTCTGACACCGGCCGTCTTTCCCACCCGACTTCTAAAGGCCTACTCTGTGAGCACATAGACACTGAGTTTCTGTGTTCATGAATGAGATACATTATTACACATTCTACTATGTACTCTTAACAGTGGCTCTAATGTTTGTACATTGAAACACCACACGTATGCCGGTTACATTGTTGTTCAGCACAGTACACCAGCATTGATACAGCATCCCAATGGTCACTGCTATTTTCTGACAGGTGATTGAGGTGATAGTAGGAATCTCGGCTGTGTTTGGCGGTATCATCGCTCTCAACATGGACGTCTTGCTCCCTGGTCCATACCTGTCTGTCACCTTCTTCTGGATCTTAGTGGCTGTGAGTTAAGCTGCCTGTGTTACATTGGGCCTATATAACAGTGGTTCCAAAAAGTGTTGTACCCACCAAAGAGGCTAATTGTTTGCAGACACATCCCAGTCTTCATTCATGACCCAATAATCTGTCTGTGACTCAGCAATGGGTAAGAGACTGAATCACTTGTGCCTCTATTTTGATCCCTGTCTCTGCAGTGTTTCCCCAGTGCCATTGCCAGCCATGTCGTGGCAGAATACCCCAACAAGTGTCTGGTGAGTTTTTAAAGGTTATGTATTCTGGACAGGTGTCACGCTCAACCACTACCTCACTGAAGCCTATTTATCCCCCCGCCGCCTCTCAGGTGGAGATGCTGATTGCCATCAGCAGTGTGACGTCCCCACTGCTCTTCTCAGCCTCAGGCTTCCTCTCCTGCAGTGTGCTCAGTTTCATTGACATCTTCCTGCATGAGGTGCCTACAGCCAAGGTGAGCTGCCTAGTGCTCTGTGACACAGTAGGTAAAGTCTGTGTAAATAGGATGAGCTCAGAAGGATTGCCTCGGGGAAGCCTCCGGCTCAAAGTCATTGTCCGTTATTGACAAACATGCTCAAGATATAACTAATGACCATCGAGAAATTCAATGAAATATAAAATCATACAGAGCTTTTCATGTGGTGGTTATAACTCAGATAGTGAGTGAATCCCAAAGTTTTGACAAAGGGACATGCTCAAGAATGATTATGTGGTTGTAACTTAGATGATGTACCAATACAACATGTATGTGTGTGTCCCTAGCAATCGTATGAGATCCTGCTGCTGATTCTGATGGCGCTGCTGCTGGTGCAGGCAGTTCTGACTCTGGCCACCGTGGTGCACTGTGCCTCCTACAAGAGCCAGCTCCGCATGGGGGGTCCAGAGTGGGATGACAGCCTGCAGCTCCCAGCCTTCCACTCAGAGGTACACACACATACTGTTCACACAGTCATGCAGACTCCCATAGACATGAACTAGGACCAACACTCTCCTATTGTACTCTCCTATCATACTGCATACAGTCTCTCTCTCTTTCTCTCTCTTTCTCCCTCTTGCTGTCTCTCTCTCAAACACACACGCATGCACACAGACTCACACACACACATATCTTTAGCAGATGAGATGTTGTGCTCTATGACTCACTGATGAAGATTCACTGATGAAGAGTCACTGACGAAGAGTCACTGATACTTTGACATACTGAGGTGAGAGATGCACCAGCTCTCTGAAAATGTCAGTAATGTGTGAGGAGGAGTGATGCCTATGTCTAAGCTGGTCATTCATGGAAAAACAGTTGTGCAATTGACGGTGTGCAGACCGCAGTGACAAAGTACTGCATAACTGTCTCTGCTCTGTCTCTCTATTTCCTTTTCTAAATGATCTCCTCTCCTTTCCTATCCATCCCCTCTTCCCTCCCTCCATCTTGCTCACTCAGCAACAAGCATCCAATGGAACACTGCGGGAGTTTGACAAAGACAAGGCCTGGAAGGCGGTTGTGGTCCAAATGGCACAGTGAACAGAGGAGGAGGAAAAGGAGGACAAAACAGAAAAGACAGACAAGGGAGAGGAAGAAAAAATAAATAATGAATACCGTCAGTCAGTTTCCCTGTCAGAGAAAAGAAGAAGAGCAAGGACAGGGGGAGGACAAAAGAGTAAGGGGATGGAGAGGAAGGATACAGTAGGAAGTGTGTGACGTCATAAGCATTCACATATCTCTGAGGTCTACATTTTAAAACATGCTATAACAATCTCCTTACTGTGTATAATCTGTAGACAATTGAGTACTCTCATGCCTCCTTGTATTGTATATGCAGCACAGTATTCTTTCAGTCTTTGTCTGTATGTAGTTATCTTTATATATAGAGCTTTAGGTCTAATTGATATTTACATGGAGATTTACATATAGAACAGACCTTCAGTTTTTTACTATAAAACTATTGTGTCCTTTAGATACAGTTGGTGATTGTATTCCTGTCATGTCGACAAATAAAACAATTTATACACCATCATGTCACTTCACCATTTTATGAACGAACATATGTATCAATCCCCCTTTTCTGTCTGGCACGTGCTGAAGCACCAAGAAGACTATGCTATTGACTTGTCTTTCTGGTCACAATATACGAATGGCACAAAATACTCAACTCAGCTTTCTAAGTTGGGATACAATGTTCAGCAAACAGTGGTGTCATATGCGACTTTGAGAAAACAAATTTGGTTGTTGGTGGGGAATTGCTAAACACTTGAGTTCCTTCCTTCGATAATGTCTGGAAATGCTGTGAATTACTGTACCATTTGTTTTCATCTATAATGAGCAAATATATAAACGCAACATGCAACAATTTAAATGATTTTACTGAGTTACAGTTCATATAAGGAAATCAGTCAATTGAAATGAATTCATTATGCCCTAATCTATGGATTTCACATGACTGGGCAGGGGCGCAGCCATGAGTGGGCCTGGGAGGACATAGTCCCACCCACTTGTGAGCCAGGCCCACCCACTGGAGAGCAGGCCCAGCCAACCAGAATGGGGTTTTACCCTAAAAAGGGCTTTATTACAGACAGAAACACTCCTCAGCTGTCCGGGTGGCTGGTCTTAGACGATCCCGCAGGTAAAGAAGCCGGACGTGGAGGTCCTAGGCTCACGTGGTTTCACATAGTCTGCGGTTGTGAAGCCGGTTGGACGGACTTCCAAATTCTCTAAAACGACGTTGGAGATAGCTTATGGAATAGAAATGAACATTAAATGATCTGGAAACAGTTCTGGTGGACATTCAGCATGCCAATTGCATGCTCCCTCAAAACGTAAGACACCTGTGGCATTGATTGTGTGTCAAAACTGCACATTTTAGAGTGCCATTTTATTTGTCAAATCAAATTAAATGTTATTTGTCACATGCGCTGAATACAACAGGTGAAATGCTTACTTACAAGCCCTTAACCAACAATGCAGTTTTAAGAAAAATAAGAACTAAGAAAAATATTTACTAAATTAACTAAAGTAAAAAAATTAAAGAGCAACAATAAAATAACAATAACGAGGCTATATACAGGGGGTACCGGTACCAAGTCAATGTGCGGGGGTACAAGTTAGTCAAGGTAATTGAGGTAATATGTACATGTAGGTAGGGGTAAAGTGACTATCCGGGTAGCCATTTGGTTAGCTGTTCAGCAGCATTATGGCTGGGGTGTAGAAGCTGTTAAGAAGCCTTTTGGACCTAGACCTGGTGCTCCGGTACTGCTTGTTGTGTGATAGCAGAGCGAACAGTCTATGACTAGGGTGGCTGGAATCTTTGGCCATTTTTAGGGCCTTCCTCTGACACCGCCTGGTATAGAGGTCCTGGATGGCAGGAAGCTTGGCCCCAAGTATGTACTGGGCCGTACGCGCTACCCTCTGTTGCGCCTTGCGGTCGGAGGCAGAGAAGTTGCCAAAACAGGCTTGATGCAACCGATGGTGCAGTTGTAGAACTTTTTGAGGATCTGAGGACCCATGCCAAATATTTTCTGTCTCCTGAGGGGGAATAGGCGTTGTCATGCCCTCTTCACTACTGTCTTGGTGTGTTGGACCATGATAGTTTGTTGGTGATGTGGACACCAAGGAACATGAATCTCTCAACCTGCTCCACTACAGCCCAGTCGAATAGGGGCGTGCTCTACCCACCTTTTCCTGACGTCCACAATGATCTCCTTTGTCTTGATCATGTTGAGGGAGAGGTTGTTGTCCTGGTACCACACGGCCAGGTCTCTGACTTCCTCCCTATAGGCTCATCATTGATCAGGCCTACCACCGTTGTATCGTCAGCAATCTTAATGATGGTGTTGGAGTCATGCTTGGCCACGCAGACATGAGTGAACAGCGATTACAGGAGGGTACTAAGCACGCACCCCTGAGGGGCCTGCGTGTTGAGGATCAGCGTGGCAGATGTGTTGTTGCCTACCCTTACAACCTGGGGGCGGCCCGTCAGGAAGTCCAGGATCCAGATGCAGAGGGAGGTGTTTAGTCTCAGGGTCCTTAGCTTAGTGATGAGCTTTGAGGGCACTATGGTGTTGAATGCTGAGCTGTAGTCAATGAACAGCATTATCATGTAGGTGTTCCTTTTGTCCAGGTGGGTGGGGGCAGTGTGGTGTGCAATAGAGATTCCATCATCTGTGGATCTGTTGGGGTGGTATGCAAATTGGACTGGGTCTAGGGTTTCTGGGATGATGGTATTGATGTGAGCCATGACCAGCCTTTCAAAGCACTTAATGGCTACAGACCATGAAGTGCTTTGGGTTGGTGCTAAGGGTCGGTAGTCATTTAAGCAGGTTACCTTGGTGTTCTTGGTTATACGCCAGCACAAGGTGCACCTGTGTAATGATCATGCTGTTTAATCAGTTTCTTGATATGCCACACCTGTCAGGTGGATGGATTATCTTGGCAAATGAGAAATACTCACTAACAGGGATGTAAACAAATGTGTCACAAAATGTTAGAGAAATAAGCTTTTTGTGTGTATGGAACATTTCTTGGATTTTTTATTTCATCTCATGAAACATGGGACCAACACTTTGGTTCGGTATAAATCATAGCCTATTCCCACTTGATGTCCTCTTTGTTGTTTCAGCACCAAAGACAGGGTGCGGGTGCGTGAAAGATAGCCTAGCCTATTCATCAAAAGTGCATGCAGATCTCACCAGCAGATCGATCAAAACATAGATGAAACTTTTCTATGTAAATCCAAACCCATAAAAAAGAAGAACATTGCCTCAAGCCACTGCCACTTGTGACAACACATTTGTTTCTTCGGTCACCATTGCGACGCTGCAGTGGCGGAGAGGAAACCCTATATTTGGAAGCAGTCGTGAGGAGCGCCACCTAACCGGCGAAAACCGGCTAGTAATCTAACATGTAGCTGAACGGTGTCTGGAGTGGCCCGCCTTGGCTTCGCTGCGCGTTTTCCGAGCCACTTGCTGGCTTGCTATTGATCTGACCTGTCTTGCCAGAAACTGCCTTCATATAACATCCAGACGCAGTACACCCCTGAGCAAAAACACAGCTGCTGGTGGGGGGCATGATTGGGGTTGAGGCGAGTTATGGCAGAGTGTCCCCTGTCTAGCTGCTGGCTGTTCTCCCACCGGCGCGCTTATGCGATCTGTCCACACAGACCTGCTGAAATGATGAGTCTGGGGGGGTTACAATGGCTACATAACAAGGAAAGATTGGTTGACTGACTGATCCGCTCATCCTGAAACGCCAGACATAGACGCTCCATACAGAAGCGTAGCCTACCGGTGAATGAGGAAATCCTTAAGGTTGGTGCTATCCGGATTCCTTGGGAAGTCCCTACCCTAAACCCTAACCCCCTACCATAACCTTGACCATAACCCTTATCTAACCTTAACCCCGATCTTAAACGTTTGGCTAAATTAAATAGCTAAACTAAATGGATAATAAGACGATAGTTGGAGCTGTATTAGATTTCAGGCTCTAATCTTGTCCCATCTTGATACTGTGTCCAGCAATATGGTCAGGTACAGCAAAGAAAGACCTAGCAATGATGCAGCTGGCTCAAAACAGAGCATCACGCCTTGCCCTTAACTACACAAACAGAACTAACATCAACAACATGCATGACAGTCTTTCATGGTTGGGGGTTGAGGAGAAATGGACTACTTCTCTTCTATTATTTTTAAGAAACATGTATGTGTTGAAAATTCCTAACCACTTGTATAATCTATTTGCATGCACTTCAAACAGACATACTGTACATACTCCACCAGACATGCCACTATGGGTTTCTTCACTGTACCCGAAACAAAACAAAAAAGATAATGCATCGCTAAATTATGTATAGCGCCATGTTATCATGGAAAGTTCTGCCACCAGATGTTACTTGGGCAGAGAGCAAGTGTATCTTAAAAAAAAACAGATAAAAAACATATTGTATCACAGCGCCTCTCCTCTTTCTAAATATCGAATTTAACTGTACTGTATATAATAATATGAATATAGGAATTGGGTGTAAATAGCATTTTTGTTGTTTCTTGGCGTCTTTCCAATATATAACTCTTATTTGTTTTAAATATTTTGAATTTAATTTAATATCTTATGTTGTCGTGTCTATAATTTACTTTGTCATATATTTATAGCCTACGTTTTATGTGGAACCCATGAAGAGTAGCTGCTGCATGTGCAGTAGCTAATGGGGACCCTAATAAACGAGACTAAACTTAACTATTTTACATTTAAACTTCACTGGGGTGACGTCAGAGTTCGGACTGCCCAAGGATCCCGTTTAGAGTACATCCAAGGTTTCGCGCTTGTTTCCCTATCTGAAGATCACAACCCGTTGTCCGGGTTTTCACAACACAGTCAAATATACATCTAAATCAGTATTTTGTCGTTTCAATTTGGGCAAGGGGCGTGGAAGCAATAATTAGTTGAATCCTAATGCATTATTGCGTCTTTGGTTCTGAAGAGAGGAGAGACAAAACCGGGAGGGGAGGGTGAGGAGGGGTAAAGGCGGAACAAACCGGTGTGCCCTGATAGTCGCTGTAGCGGCTCGCCCGCACTGCAGATTAACTCTTAGCAGGCCGAGGATGCACAGGACCGGTGAGTACATTATTTCCTCTCTTTGTGTAAATGGGCGAATTTGAATCCACAGTAAATTCTCGGGCTGATATATTTTCCTTATAGATGGACGCTGAATTTCCTGTGCCTGTCACCAAAATGGACAGGTGGACTGCAGCTAATACAGGTAGCCTATTGAATCTCACAGAGCTGAAAGTCTAGTACGAGTCCTTACTACACCCTTCTCAGACTCACACTCAGCTCTTCAGCATCCCATCTACATTTCAGGAGCTGTCCACCGCTCCACGCTGAAACGGCGTGACTTATAGCAAGCAGTGTTTCGTGTACTGCTCCTTTGATGTAAAGTAGCCAATAGCCTGTGGAGGACTAGTCAAACCAACAGTGCGGCATGTTTGAGAATGACTCTTGGGAAATGTCACTAGACTAGTAGAGGAAACCCTGTAATATCATATTATAGCCAGTAAGTAGCATATAATTATAACCACGATGGCTTCATTGTTATGTTATTGGAGCCTTTCGTTTAGCAAGGGAGTTGCATTTGGTGTAGTAGGGGTAGCCTAATCGCTATTGTTTGCAGGGATAACTATCTTTTTAAGTTGGCTCAACCTGTTATTTGTGCACTTGAAGAATGCTAGCCTATAACAGATTGAATTGGTGTTATACTGCAGACATTGTTGACCTAAGATTACACCATTCCCCATGCTCACTTTATGACAACTTTATGACAAGAGTAGCTTGTTCTTTTTGGAAGGAGGCCAATCTATAAATTGAGGATCACACTCGGAATGGATGTTCACTAATGCTCAAAATGAGGAGGACCGGTGAGAGTACTTGAAAGATCACACAGTTCCACTCACTTTCCTTTAAAACATACAGTGAATCGTGTTAACTGCTTCAGCAAAAGTGAGTCTACACCAGCAGCGAATGTCTATAAAACAGGGACAGCCATAACCAAACATGTGGTTTACAGTAGCTAGTGAATGTGGGCATCCCTTTAAAAAAAAAATCAACTGTGGGGCATAAACTGTTGTAGGACTTTTGCCAAGGGCTCACCACTGCCAGAAGCTGAGTGTTTGAAATGTGATATTGTCCCCGACAAGACTACATTGATTTACAATTGGCAACTGTTGGTTGTAAACCATATATTTGGACTTGTGGGACAAACATTTACAAGAATCATCAGGTCATAAATGTGGCCTACACCAATAGCCTAAAGAAAATACTGTTTTATTTTTTTGTGCCCAAGTTGAAGCAGCCCTTTCACCTCTGTCTCAGGGCGTTCTCTTCCGTGATCCAAGGGTCCCAGAAAGAGGGTACCACTGCATCTTCGCTCCGGGGTGAAGTTTCCTCTAGTAGGTACAGATCTAAGATCAACTTCCCGTCCCCCAATCCTAACCTTAACTATTAGTTGGGAAAATGCTAAACTGACCCCAGATCTGCGTCTAGAGGCAACTTCACCTTACACCTGTATCTTCAAAATTAGTCAAAGCGTGTTATCTATTCATCCTTACAAGTCAGCACTGTCGCTACCCATGACTAATGTTTCATTACTGGCGGCTTGACAAGTTGACAGTTTATCTCACAGTGATTTATTTCAGATACTTTTACAGTAAATGAACTTCATTCTATTCTACATATTGCAGTATGTTACGCTCCGATACATTCCATTCGTCATCATAAATTGTATCATGCATACGCTGAAAAATGTAACGCTTCATAGCATTCAACAGTAAAAAAGTAGAAACGCTATTATTGGAGGGCATAATAGAGCAGAATTCTATGAAAACCAAATTGTTATAATATTAATGATTGGTCTCAGCTAGGGGCAGGGAGGGGAGGGTCCGGGAAGCCATTTTATGGAGTAAGTCATGATTCAAACAATCCAGTTAGTAGACATGTTTCCCATCCCTCTGTCCTTGCACAATATAATCATTACAGTCTCTCTTCCCCTCTATCTGCAGAATGAATGGGCACGTTTCTGTGTGAATGATGAGAAAGAGATGGAAAGAGAGGTAGAGAAAGTAAGATGGAGAGAAAGAGAGGGGAGGGGTGTTTGCGGTGGGGTGAGCCGGTACAATGTGATCGCAATCCTCTCGAAGGACATTCACGTAACCTTCCTGTAGTGTGCATGCAGCAGCAGCAACCCCCTCCTCACTTGCAGAGTGCAGCAGTGGTAATGGGGCGCACACAAACACATGCATGCACACCTGCACACACACACCTGCACACACGCGTACCTGCACACACACACCTGCACACACACACGCACACCTGCACACACACACCTGCACACACGCATACCTGCACACACGCACACCTGCACACACACACCTGCACACACACACGCACACACACACACACACACACACACACACACACACACACACACACACACACACACACACAGCATTAAGAGGCATCCCTGACAGGTGTCCTGGAGTCTGACATTTGACATCCACAGGTTGGACATAGTGTTCAATAAAGATAATGCCTCACAGCTCCAGGGGGAATAATTTCAAATCAAAGTTTATTCGTCACGTACACAGAATTGCAGATGTTATTGCAGGTGCAGCGAAATGCTTGTGTTTCTGGCTCCAACAGTGCAGTAATACCTAGCAATTAAAAAATACATACCAATAAATAATTAAATAACAAAACACACATAAAAATAAGTTATGTAGTATGACCGACTAGAATATCACATATACATATAAAGTGGAAGAAAGTATGTAAAGATTATTAAAGTGACCAGTGTTCTCTATGTACATAGGGCAGCAGTCTCTAAGGGGCAGGGTAGAATACCTGCTGGTAGCCGGCTAGAATAGTGACTAAGGTTCAGGGGAGGGTACTGGACATAGATAGAAGCTGTTTCTCAGTCGCTCTGTCCCAGCTTTGATGCACCTGCACTGTCTCCTCCTTCTGGGTGGCAGCAGGGTGAACAGGCCGTGGCTCGGGTTGCTGATGTCCTTGATGACCGCCGTACCAGGCGGTGATCCAGCCCGACAAGATGTTCTCAGTGGTGCATCTGTAAAAGTTTGAGTGTCTAAGAGGCCAAGCCAAATTTTTTCAGCCTCCTGAGGTTGAAGAGGTGCTATTGTACCTTCGTCACCACGCTGTCTGTGTGAAAAGGAACCATTTCAGATTGTCATTGATGTGCACACCGAGGAACTTGAAGCTTTTGACTCTATCTGCTGCGGCCCCCTCGATGTGCATGGGGGTTTGCTCTCTCTGAATGACCAGAATATGAGCATATGTCATATGACAAACAATAACATTATATAAATCGCAATCTGATAATATTGATTGACATATATATATATATATATAAAAAAATAATCATTTTTTTGTTTGGGAATAAACATATGCCCTTGTACTCGGCGGTGCAGAAAAGCTTTGTAAGGCTTTCCAAGGTCCTCTTTCTCATCATAGAGGGTGACTTTGCCCTTCAGACTACTGAGCTACTTACAGACTACTTCTTTCAAATTCTCTAAAAGGTTTACAGCTGCATCATTGAGAGCATCTTGACTGGCTTCATCACTGCTTGGTGTGGCAACAGCACCACCCTTGATCGCATGGGGCTACAGAGGGTGCTACGCACAGCCAAGTACATCATTGGGGCCGAGCTCCCTGCCATCCAGGACCTCTATATCAGGCGGTGTGAAAGGAAGGCCCGGAATATTGTTAAAGACTCTAGCCACCCAAACCATAGACTGTTCTCTCTGCCACTGCATGGCAAGCGGTAGCGGTGCATGAAGTCTGACACCAACAGGCTCCCAAGCCATAAGACTGCTAACTAGCTAACAAAATGTCTTCTCGGACTATCTGAGTTGACCCTTGTACACACACAAACACTCACACTCACACACACACACTCACTTCATTTGCTCACACATAACATGCACACACATTTATACTGAGTCTGCACACATTCACACACACACACTCACATACAATCATCATATACTCTGCTGCTACTCTGTTTATCACATATACCTGATGCCTATTCATCTTACCCCCTATACATACAGTATCTACCTATATCACTCCAGTATCCCTGCACATTGTAAATATGATCTTGGAACAGACCCTGTATATAGCTTACTTATTTATTCAGTTTTTTTGTTCTACCTTATGTTATGTTTAGTACTACATTGATATTGATTACTGCATTGTTGGGTTTAGAGCTTGCTAGAAAGGCATTTCACTGTACTTGAGCCCCCACTACTACCGAGTGGGTATTTAAGGCACATAGCCACACAAGGTGACACATAGTAATACTAGTATTTATATCATATAGATAATATGGCTCCCAAGTGGCGCAGCAGGCTAAGGTACTAAATTTCAGTACAAGAGGTGTCACTGTTTCACATCCGGCTGTGATTGGAAGTCCCATTGGGCGGAGCACAATTGGTCCAGGGTAGGCTGTTTTTGTCAATAAGAATTTGTTCTTTAACTGACTTGGCTGGTTAAATTAAAAAAATATATATGGATGAACACTGGATGAGACAGCCTTTCAGTTAATTGCCAAATGGTGTACCTGTGTGCTTCTCTAATTATAGAGATGATCCTAACCAGATAACTTACTTCAACTCTTTTTAATGTTCACTAAGCTTTTGTTTTATCTTTTCAGTCTCTTTTTGGAAGAAAAAAAGGCCAACATTTTGTATGTTTAAATCAAACTAATTGCCAATCTGTCTTTCACAGGAAGAAGGACAGGAGGTATCCCTGTTGCTCTGGGCACGGTACAAACTTACAAACTCATCTGCGAGGAACCACACTCTGAGAACCGAGAGAAAGATCATATGTCCTCTCTTCAATCTGACACACTGTGTGTGGACAAAAGCACAGAATGTACACAGCACAACTGGAACACACTGAAAACCACTGACTGAACCTAACGTCCTTCCTCAATGTTGGAAGAGACAGTCAGAGAGCATTGTTTGTCCCACTCACTCTCAGTGAACATACCCCAGACTGTCCTGTGTGAGTAAAGGTAGCTAGGAGGACAGGGTAAAAGGTGGGAGGTCCCACTCACAGTCAGTGAAGATCCCAAGACACCCAAGAGACTATCCATCAAGACCCAGCCATTACTGACTTTACATAGCCTCATAACCAGGTCTGGCCCGGAGACAGCCAGTCCTGTGTGTGTGGAAGTAGCCCAGTGTGTGTGGGTGGAGGTAGCTAGGAGGAGGGGGCGCCAGTTGTCTTCTCAGGCCGGATGCAGAACATCCTCGAGCAGAACTTAGACATGGCCACGGCTCTGCTGGCGGGGGAGAAGCTGAAGGAGCTGATTCTGCCTGGCTCTTCCCAGGATGAGAAGGGAGGCATGCTGGCCGGCCTCATGGTCCAGCTCAAACTAGAGCTACCATTTGACCGCGTCGTCACCATCGGCACCGTCATTATCCCCATCCTGCTTGTCACACTCGTCTTCACAAGGAATTTCGCAGGTCAGTGGGTCGGCCAGACGACAGATCTGGGTTCAAATACTATTTGAAGCCATTTGAAATACTGTGCTTGATTGAGCTTGTCTGTGGTAATTGAACCAGTAGAATAGTGGCAACAGTACAAACCCCACCCATTTGGCACAGCAGGCAGACCAGAGCAAACGCTAATAGCATTTAAGATTTAGAGTAGTATTTGAACCCAGGTCTGGCAGAGTGCCCATAGAGGGGGCTGTGACAGTGCTGTGCTGCAAACCCCAAACACACACAGCAGGCTGGGAACGTTCTGTCCTAATGTGTTGTTGTTGACTCATCACATCAGCCTCTCACTTAACACTGAACCAGAGCACAGATACTGTAGTAGTCAGCTGTAGTAGCTTCATGTTATTCATGCTATGACATTGGTATATAGAAAAAACAACAACAAAGGTTGCTCTCACAGACAAAGCCCCAACAACATTGGCATTCAGAATGTCTAACATGCAAGGGTGCTCTATGTTATTTTTATCAGAATGATTGAACACCATAGAGAGACCTGGGGAGTTGAGGGTCAGTATGCAATGTATTTGGTGTTTGATGTGAGAAAGATCAGTGCAGACATTAGGCTGGGCCATTCTGGTGAACAGAGAGGGAGAGGAGAGGAAGGTGGGGGCGTAGCTTAATGCTGAGTCAGGCTGTCTGCATAGCAGCACCAACCAGCTGTGACTGAGCATTTCACATAGTGTTGGGCGGAGCCCATTTCTGCATTTTCTGTACTGCTCCTCCCCAAAACTCGAAAACATGGGTCACCCATAGGACTCATTCGATAGGCCGCACACACATCTGAAGTGCCATGGCAGCAACCGATGACAGCAGTGCAATGTGCACAATATTACATTTAAGTACAAAGCAATACTTATTGTATTGATGTCCTTGGTTAGTGACCTCAAATTGTACACACTTATTGTATTGATGTACTTGGTTAGTGCCCTCAAATTGTGCACATTCTGGTGGATTTAACTCTCCTAATATAGGTGGAAGAACAATAAAGAACAATAAAATAAAAGTTGTCAAGCCCGAAAAACAGCCTTTTCACAGACACAGTACTCGTCCCCCAGCCACCTGACTCAGCGCTCTGCACTCAGTGTGCAATGTTGTCATGCTCGGTCCAACACTCATTAAATGAAAGTCACAAGTGCGCCTCAGGGACAGATCTGCCCCTGAACCACCCAGACCTTGGCAGTCAGCAGCCGGCAGCCGAATGGCCTTGCTGCTACCGTGCTCAGCATAACAGGGAAAGAGTGGATGGAATACAAGTGTGGCTTGAAGTGATGCCTCCTCCTCAGTCTCCTCTGCATTCGGTTTTATACCATGAATCAGCACTATCAAATCAAATTGTATTGGTCACATACACATATTTAGCAGATGTTATTGTGGGTGTAGCTAAATGCTTGTGTTCCTATCTCCAACAGTGCAGTAGTATCTAACAATTGACAAGATTACACACAAATCTAAAAGTAAAATAATGGAATTAAGAAATATATAAATATTAGGACGAGCAATGTCGGAGTGGCATTGCCTAAAATACAGTAGAATAGAATACAGTATATAATATGAAATGAGTAAAGCTGTATGTGAACATTATTCTAAGTGAGTAGTGTTCTATTATTAAAGTGACCAGTTATTCCATGTCTATGTATGTAGGGCAGCAGCCTCTAAAGTGCAGGGTTGAGTAACCGGGTGGTAGCCGGCTAACGATGGCTATTTAACAGTCTGATGGCCTTGAGATACTAGCTGATTTTCAGTCTCTCGGTCCCAGCTTTGATGCACCTGTACTGACCTCTCCTTCTGGATGATAGCGGGGTGAACAGGCCGTGACTCGGGTGGTTGATGTCCTTGATGATCTTTTTGGCCTTCCTGTGACATCTGGAGAGCCCTGCTGTTGCAGATGGTGCAGTTTCCATGCCAGGTGGTGATACAGCCCAACAGGATGCTCTCAATTGTGCATCAGTAAAAGTTTGTGAGGGTCTTAGGGGCCAAGACAAATTTCTTCAGCCTCCTGAGGTTGAAGAGGCACTGTTGCGTCTTCTTCACCACACTGTCTGTGTGGGTGGACCATTTCAGATCATCAGCGATCTGTATGGCGAGGAAATTGAAGCTTTCCACCTTCTCCACTGCAGTCCAGTCAATGTGGATACGAGTGTGATTCCTCTGCTTTTTCCTGAAGTACACGATTGTTGACATTGAGGGAGAGGTTATTTTCCTGGCACCACTCTGCTAGGTCCCTCACCACCTCTCTGTAGGCTGTCTCATCATTGTTGCTTATCTGCCTACTATGGTTGAGTCGTCTGCAAACTTGATGATTGAGTTGGAGACGTGTGTGGCCACGCAGTCATGGGTGAACAGGGAGTACAGGAGGTGGCTGAGTACACACCCTTGTGGGGCCCCTGTGTTGAGGATCAGTGAAGTGGAGGTGTTGTTTCCTACCTTCACCACCTGGGGGCGGCCCTTCAGGAAGTTCAGGACCCAGTTAGACAGGACCGGATTCAGACCCAGGGCCCTGAGCTGAATGAGGAGCTTGGAGGGTACTGTGGTCTGTATCAGATGGACGAGGCGATCCTTGTCTTCCAGAGATGAATGAAACCTGAGAGCTCTTCAGACATACAGTACCAGTCAACAGTTTGGACACACTTACTCATTCCAGGGTTTTTCTTTATTTTTACTGTTTTCTCCATTGTACAATAATAGTGAAGAAATCAAAACTATGAAATAACACATATGGGATCATGTTGTAACCAAACAATTGATACACAAATCAAAATATACAGTGCCTTGCGAAAGTATTCGGCCCCCTTGAACTTTGCGACCTTTTGCCACATTTGAGGTTTCAAACATAAAGATATAAAACTGTATTTTTTTGTGAAGAATCAACAACAAGTGGGACACAATCATGAAGTGGAACGACATTTATTGGATATTTCAAACTTTTTTAACAAATCAAAAACTCAAAAATTGGGCGTGCAAATTTATTCAGCCCCCTTAAGTTAATACTATGTAGCGCCACCTTTTGCTGCGATTACAGCTGTAAGTCGCTTGGGGTATGTCTCTATCAGTTTTGCACATCGAGAGACTGACATTTTTTCCCATTCCTCCTTGCAAAACAGCTCGAGCTCAGTGAGGTTGGATGGAGAGCATTTGTGAACAGCAGTTTTCAGTTCTTTCCACAGATTCTCGATTGGATTCAGGTCTGGACTTTGACTTGGCCATTCTAACACCTGGATATGTTTATTTTTGAACCATTCCATTGTAGATTTTGCTTTATGTTTTGGATCATTGTCTTGTTGGAAGACAAATCTCTGTCCCAGTCTCAGGTCTTTTGCAGACTCCATCAGGTTTTCTTCCAGAATGGTCCTGTATTTGGCTCCATCCATCTTCCCATCAATTTTAACCATCTTCCCTGTCCCTGCTGAAGAAAAGCAGGCCCAAACCATGATGCTGCCACCACCATGTTTGACAGTGGGGATGGAGTGTTCAGGGTGATGAGCTGTGTTGCTTTTACGCCAAACGTTATGTTTTGCATTGTTGCCAAAAAGTTCAATTTTGGTTTCATCTGACCAGAGCACCTTCTTCCACATGTTTGGTGTGTCTCCCAGGTGGCTTGTGGCAAACTTTAAACGACACTTTTTATGGATATCTTTAAGAAATGGCTTTCTTCTTGCCCCTCTTCCATAAAGGCCAGATTTGTGCAATATACGACTGATTGTTGTCCTATGGACAGAGTCTCCCACCTCAGCTGTAGATCTCTGCAGTTCATCCAGAGTGATCATGGGCCTCTTGGCTGCATCTCTGATCAGTCTTCTCCTTGTATGAGCTGAAAGTTTAGAGGGACGGCCAGGTCTTGGTAGATTTGCAGTGGTCTGATACTCCTTCCATTTCAATATTATCGCTTGCACAGTGCTCCTTGGGATGTTTAAAGCTTGGGAAATATTTTATATATTATATATATATATTTTATATATGTATCCAAATCCGGCTTTAAACTTCTTCACAACAGTATCTCGGACCTGCCTGGTGTGTTCCTTGTTCTTCATGATGCTCTCTGCGCTTTTAACGGACCTCTGAGACTATCACAGTGCAGGTGCATTTATACGGAGACTTGATTACACACAGGTGGATTGTATTTATCATCATTAGTCATTTAGGTCAAGGTTGGATCATTCAGAGATCCTCACTGAACTTCTGGAGAGAGTTTGCTGCACTGAAAGTAAAGGGGATGAATAATTTTGCACGCCCAATTTTTCAGTTTTTGATTTGTTAAAAAAGTTTGAAATATCCAATAAATGTCCTTCCACTTCATGATTGTGTCCCACTTGTTGTTGATTCTTCACAAAAAAATACAGTTTTATATCTTTATGTTTGAAGCCTGAAATGTGGCAAAAGGTCGCAAAGTTCAAGGGGGCCGAATACTTTCGCAAGGCACTGTATTTTATATTGGAGATTCTCCTTTGCCTTGATGACAGCTTTGCACACTCTTGGCATTCTCTCAACCAGCTTCATGAGGTAGTCACCTGGAATGCATTTCAATTAACAGGTGTGCCTTGCTAAAAGTACATTTGTGGAATTTCTTTCCTTCTTAATGCATTTGAGCCAATCAGTTTTGTTGTGACAAGGTAGGGGTGATATATAGAAGATAGCCTTATTTGGTAAAAGACCAAGTCCATATTATTGCAAGAACAGGTCAAATAAGCAAAGATAAATGACAGTCCATTTTTACTTTAAGACATGAAGGTCAGTCAATCCGGGAAAATGTCAAGAACTTTGAAAGGTTATTCAAGTGCAGTCACAAACACCAAGCACTATGATGAAACTGGCTGTCATGAGGACCGCCACTGGAAAGGAAGACCCAGAGTTACCTCTGCTGTAGAGGATACGTTCATTAGAGTTAACTGCACCTTAGATTGCAGCCCAAATAAATGCTTCACGGAGTTCAAGTAACAGACACTCAACATAAACTGTTCAGAGGAGACTGTGTGAATCAGGCCTTCATGATCAAATTGCTGCAAAGAAATCACTACTAAAGGACACCAATAATAAGAAGAGACTTGATTGGGCCAAGAAACATGAGCAATGGACATTAGACTGGTAGAAATCTGTCATTTGGTCTGATGAGTCCAAATTTGCGATTTTTTTCCCAACTGCCGTGTCTTTGTGAGATGCAGAGTAGGTGAACGGGTGATCTCTGCATGTGTGGTTCCCACCGTAAAGCATGGAAGAGGAGGTGTGATGGTGTGGGGTGCTTTGCTGGTGACATTGTTTAGAATTCAAGGCACACTTAACCAGCATGGTTACCATAGCATTCTGCAGCGATACGCCATCCCATCTGGTATGCGCTTAGTGGGACTATTATTTGTTTTTCAACAGGACAATGACTCAACACACCTCCAGGCTGTGTGAGGGCTATTTGACCAAGAAGGAGATTGATGGAGTGCTGCATCAGTTGACCTGGCCTCCACAATCACCTGAGCTCTACCCAATTGAGATGGTTTGGGATGAGTTGGAACGCAGAGGGAAGGAAAAGCAGGCAACAAGAGCTCAGCATATGTGGGAACTCCTTCAAGACCGTTGGAAAAGCATTCCAGGTGAAGCTGGTTGAGAGAATGCCAAGATTGTGCAAATCTGTCATCAAGTCAAAGGGTGGTTACTTTGAAGAATCTGAAATATAACAAATATTTTTATTTGTTTAACACGTTTTTGGTTAGTACATGATTCCATATGTGTTATTTCATAGTTTTCATGTCTTCCCTATTTTTCTACAATGTAGAAAATAGCAAAAATAAAGAAAACCCTTGAATGAGTAGGTGTGTCCAAACTTTTGACTGGTACTGTATGATGAAATGGACCAATGGTATTTCCCCCCCCACATAAGAAACATCAATAGAATTAACATTATTCTTATAAGGACTGACAGTAAAAAGTTTGGCAATTCAATTGAACTAATTGTATATTCATTTCATTCACTTACTGTAGAGATGACAAACGTCCATAAACATCAGTCATGTTGTAATGTCTCATTATGACAACTAATTCTCTCCATCTTTTCCCTCTCAGAGGAGTCAATCTACTGCTACACGCCTCACAACTTCACCCGTGACCAGGCCCTGTACGCGCGAGGCTACTGTTGGACAGAGCTGCATGACGCCGTGCCCGGGGTGGAGCCTGAACTTCGACCTTCGCTGTTCGAGCACAAGTTCCTGCCCTATGCTCTGCTGGCCTTTGCTGGCATCATGTACATCCCTGCTCTCGGCTGGGAGTTCATGGCCTCCACAAGACTTACCTCCGAGCTCAACTTTCTGCTTCACGAGATAGACAACTGCTACCACCGGGCGGCCGAGGGCCGGGCCCCTAAAATCGAGAAGCAGATCCAGTCTAAAGGACCGGGTATCACTGAGAAAGAGAGACGTGAGATCATTGAGAATGCGGAGAAGGAGAAGAGCCCCGAGCAGAACCTGTTTGAGAAGTACCTGGAGAGACGAGGCCAGAGCAACTTCCTGGCCAAGCTGTACCTGGGGCGCCACCTGGCCATCATCTGCCTCAGCTCCATCCCCATCTCCTACCTGAGCGCCTACTGGCACCGCCAGCGCCAGAACGAGTTCAGCTGTGCCCTGGGGGAGCCTCCAGACACCAGCAGCATCCCAGAGCTGAGGCTCAGCGTCAACTGCAAACTGCCGGCCGTGCAGCTGCAGAGGATCATGGCCGCCGTGGACATCGCCCTGCTGAGCACCATGAACCTCGTCATCCTGGTCAACCTGCTGCACCTGTTTGTGGTGCGCAAGTCCAACTTTGTGTTCGACAAACTGCACAAGGTGGGCATCAAGACACGGAGGCGCTGGCAGAAGTCCCAGTTCTGCGACATCAACATTCTGGCCATGTTCTGTAACGAGAACCGTGACCACATTAAGTCACTCAACCGCCTGGACTTCATCACCAATGAGAGCGACCTCATGTATGACAACGTGGTGAGGCAGCTGCTGGCTGCGCTGGCCCAGTCTAACCAAGATGTCACGCCCACAGTGAGGGACTCAGGCATCCAGACCCTAGATCCCAATATGGACCCCTCTCTCCTGGGGGTAGGGGAGCTGGGAGGGGAGCCACTGGTCATCAAACGACCACGCAAGAAGATGAAGTGGATCCCCAGCTCCAACCCTCTCCCGCAGCCCTTTAAGGTAGGACCCCATACACTAGGCCTAAATGTTGCCTGTCAAAGGTCTGCATATTTTGGCCACTTATAATAGGCTGGAAACACTATATGTTTGTCTAAAGGTAAATTACACCTAGTAAGTTTATTTATTTTATGACTAATTACTTCTAATTATTAGAAGATTCCAGATTTTAGACCCAAATTAACTTGTTAATCTTGTAACTTGCCCGGCCTCAAGATACCTGTGGATTTCCTTCAGGTTAATACCGGAGGATAATAATGTAAATTAATATAAGCTGTAAAATAGTCTTCACCCACTGTGCTGAAAAACCAAAGTACCACTTACTGTACAGTGGGTTGTACTCAGTGGACCAGAGCAATATCAGCGATATTCTTATCAGCGTTTATTGTGAAGACTTGACATGGGCCTTTTCCGATTGAACGGCCCATAGAGAAATTAGGCTCTCAGCAAGAGATGTGTACTCAATTAGAACTCTAAAGGCAGAGAACCTAATCGGTTTCAATCAGAACTAACAATGTTATATCTGTTAAAGGGATTGTTCACTTTTTAAGTTTGAGCTTGAGCTATTAGGGTGATGTCATTTCCTCCAAATTGTTTTTAAGTTTGTTAAAACCTGAGGTAACCCTTAACTAAGTCGGGGAAAACCTTAGGTAAGGAAAACGTACAAAAAGTGAACTATCCCTTTAATAATCTATTCCTACTTGGGATAATTGTACTAATTGTCCATGTCCATTGTGAAGGAACCTCTGACAATGACGCGTTTGGAGAACAGCGTTAAGCCTGAGAAGCCCAAACTGGTGAGGAGGAAAACAGTGGCAGAGAGCTACGTCGCTCCTTTAAGCAAGAGCACACAGTACTCTGCTAAAGGTACTGTACTGAGAGCAGTGACATTACTGTAGGAAATTAGGGTAAATGAAGGTAACGTTTATGGTTACTCAGAATTTTGCTATAGGACTCTATTTTGTATATTTGACTAAAACATTTGCTTCTGGAATGTCACATGCTGTTCATAAAGTTGTGCAATTTGTGCACGATTCAGTCCCACTGTTGTGTTCCATCTCCGCTGACCATATCTGTTGAATCTGTTGAATGCCGACTGTAGATATGAGCACGCTGGAGAAAAAGCATAGTCGCAACTTTTCCCTGGATGTCCACCCGTACATGCTGACCATCCGTAAGCCCACCAAAGTAGAGACAGTCAGCGCAGAGCCTCTACCCCCAGACCACACCCTGGACTCGGTGTTCATTGAGGGCACACACACCATTGTCCATGTCTCCGCTTCTATCACAGGTAAGATTGCCATGCCTAATCTCAGGAGGGATCTGTCACCAAGGAAACCAAACCATATTCTATATATACTCCTGTGTCCTCTGATTCTGGTTGACGTTTTAGATCAAGGAGAAAAAGGTGAAAAATAGCCCACTAACAGAACACTTCACTTAATGGAATGGTGAGGTTTATTTGCAATATATAGAACCCAGAGTTTTTCATTACCAATTCATCCTTATAAGCTACACCAAGATTGCCCAACTGGTGACCCACGGGTGATTTTACTTGGCCCCTCAAGTTTTCTGAGCACAAACTTCAATAAATAATAATAATAATGGTGTGCATAATTTTCATTGTTGGACATAAGACTGTAAAAACACCAGGAAATCAGTGATTTTAATCTTAGAAACCTGTGAAATCAGTGATTGTATACAAATGTAAGCAAGGTTTGAGTTGGTTATGTGTTAGTCAAACATATCTGTTTGGGCTTCTTGCGGTCAATTGGCCCACGGTTGAATGTAGTTGATGATCCCGGGGCTACACTCTTAGAAAAAAGGGTTCGAAAGGGTTCTTTGGCTGTCCCCCATAGGATAACCCTTTTAGGTTCCAGATTGAAACCTTTTTTTTAACCTGGAACCAAAGGGGTTCCTCAAAGTGTTCTCCTATGGGGACAGCTGAAGAACCCTTTTAAGTTCTAGATCACACCTTTTTTTCCAAGAGTGTACAAGTAGGCTATAACTAGGGTCTAATGTTTTTCCGGGTTAGGTCATGTGGTCTGGAAAAATTCTGGGCCTGTGTACCGTTCTGTTTTCTCTCTCTCTCTCTTTAGAAAAGAAAGATCGCACTCCAGAATCCACCAACACAGTCTTCTCTACAATGACCGTCCCCACCAGCACCTATATGAACGGTGCCACTCCCAGCCCTAACCCACCATTTCTTGCTGACCGCCACCTTATAGAACCCCTGATCGAGCAAGAGGAGCCTGAAGATGCCCAGCCTGCAGTCTTCACTCGGATCCCTTCCCACCAGCTGCTCAGTATGCATCAGCTACTCAGTATGGAGGAAGAGGAGGCTAGAGGCCAGGGGGCCAGACTGTCTGAGAGACCCGGGGGGGAACTGATCTCTGCTGGGGAGTGTTGAGGAGGAGACACACACATCCCATCCCACCTATAGCCAAAAACCACATTGTCCCCCTAACCCCTAGTTATGCTGTGCTCATACCTCACTACTCCTCTGGTGAGGGTACTGATTGCGAGTGCTGATGGTGCTGAACCAGAATTTTTAGCTGGAGTGTTGAAGATTTAACAAGAAGGAGCATAAGAGAGGATAGTGGTTCAATGTGTTCTAATCTACCCATAGTCATCTGACTGCTGTTACTCTCTCCACACATGAAGACTTCGGTGAAATGCACACAGGAGCATTACCTTTGTAGATCCTGCACAGTTGAATGGAGCATTTGTTGGTCATGTTCTTGACTTGGAGAGGAAGCAGCTCTTAATGAAAAAGATAAGAAAGAGAATAGGGAAGACATACGGTTTGAAGCTTTTTAAACACATTTTAGAAAAGCACACAATCTATTGTCCATTCGGAAAGTAATCAGGGCCCTTCACTTTTTCCACATTTTGTTACGTTACAGCCTTATTCTAAAATGGATTAAATAGTTTTTTTCCCCATCAATCAACACACAATACCACATAATGACTAAGCAAAAACAGTTTTTTTGAAATTTTTGCAAATGTATAAAAAAATATATAATGAAATATCACATTTACGTACACTACCGCTCAAAAGTTTGTGGTCACTTAGAAATGTCATTGTTTTTGAAAGAAAAGCAATTTTTTTTGTCCATTAAAATAAGATCACATTGATCAGAAATACAGTGTAGACATTGTTAATGTTGTAAATCACACCTGACTATTGACTATTGTAGCTATTGTAGCTAATGACTATTGTAGCTGGAAACGGCTGATTTTTAATGGAATATCTACAGTTGAAGTCGGAAGTTTACATACACCTTAGCCAAATACATTTAAACTCAGTTTTTCACAATTCCTGACATTTAATCCCGGTAAAAATTCCCTGTTTTAGGTCAGTTAGGATCACCACTTTATTTTAAGAATGTGAAATCTCAGAATAATAGTTGAGAATGATTTATTTCAGCTTTTATTTATTTCATCACATTCCCAATGGGTCAGAAGTTTACATGCACTCAATTAGTATTTGGTAGCATTGCATTTAAATGGTTTAACTTGGGTCAAAGGTTTCGGGTAGCCTTCCACAAGCTTCCCACAATAAGTTGGATGAATTTTGTCCCATTCCTCCTGACAGAGCTGGTGTAACTGAGTCAGGTTTGTAGGCCTCCTTGCTCACACACGCTTTTTCAGTTCTGCCCACAAATTTTCTATAGGATTGAGGTCAAGGCTTTGTGATGGCCACTCCAATACCTTGACTTTGTTGTCCTTAAGCCATTTTGCCACAACTTTAGAAGTATTCTTGGGGTCATTGTCCATTTGGAAGACCCATTTGCAACCAAGCTTTAACTTCCTGACTGATGTTGCTTCAATATATTCATATACTTTTCCTTTCTTATGATGCATCTATTTTGTGAATAGCACCAGCTCCTCCTGCAGTAAAGCACCCCCACCACATGATGCTGCCACCCCCATGTTTCACTGTTGGGATGGTGTTCTTCGGCTTGCAAGCCTCCCCCTTTTTCCTCCAAACATAACGATGGTCGTTATGGCCAAACAGTTCTATTTTTGCTTCATCAGACCAGAGGACATTTCTCCAAAAAGTACTCTATTTGTCCCCATGTGCAGTTTCAAACCGTAGTCTGACTTTTTTTATGGTAGTTTTGGAGCAGAGGCTTCTTCCTTGCTGAGTGGCCTTTCAGGTTATGTCGATATAGGACTCATTTTACTGTGGATATAGATACTTTTGTACCCGTTTCCTCCAGCATCTTCACAAGGTCCTTTGCTGTTGTTCTGGGATTTATTTGCACTTTTTGCACCAAAGTACATTCATCTCTAGGAGACAGAACGCGTCTCCTTCCTGAGTGGTATGATGGCTTCGTGGTCCCATGGTGTTTATACTTGCGTACTATTGTTTGTACAGATGAACGTGGTACCTTCAGGCATTTGGAAATTTCTCCCAAGAATGAACCAGACTTGTGGAGGTCTACAATTTTGTTTTCTGAGGTCTTGGCTGATTTCTTTTGATTTTCCCATGATCTCAAGCAAAGAGGCAGTGAGTTTGAAGGTAGGCCTTGAAATACATCCACAGGTACACCTCCAATTGACTCAAATGATGTCAATTAGCCTATCAGAAACTTCTAAAGTCATGACATAATTTTCTGGAATTTTCCAAGCTGTTTAAAGGCACAGTCAACTTAGTGTATGTAAATGTAAACCCACTGGAATTGTGATACAGTGAAATAATCCGACTAAATAATTGTTAGAAATTATTTACAGACAGAGATGTGCTAACCGACTTGCCAAAACTATAGTTTGTTAACACGAAATTTGTGTGTCATTGAAAAATGAGTTTTAATGATACCAACCTAAGTGTATGTAAACTCCTGACTTCAACTGTACATAGGCGTATAGAAAACCCTTTTGCAATTATGTTAGCACAGCTGACACTGTTATCCTGATTAAACAAGCAATAAATCTGGCTTTTAGACTAGTTGAGTATCTGGAGCATCAGCATTTGTGGGTTCGATTACAGGCTCAAAATGGCCTTTCTTCTGAAACTTGTCAGTCTGTTCTAGTTCTGAGAAATTAAGACTATTCCATGCGAGAAATTGCCAAGAAACTGAAGATCTCGTACGACGCTGTGTACTACTCCAATCACAAATCAACGCAAACTGTCTCTAATCAGAATAGAAAGAGGAGTGGGAGGCCCCGCTGCACAACTGAGCAAGAGGACAAGTACAGTAGAGTGTCTAGTTTGAGAAACAGACGCCTCAAGTCCTCACCTGGCAGCTTCATTAAATAGTACCTTCAAAACACCAGTCTCAACGTCAACGGTGAAGAGGCGACTCTGGGATGCTGGCCTTCAATGCAGAAAAAGCCATTTCTCAGACTGGCCCATAAAAATAGAAGATTAAGATGGGCAAAAGAACACAGACACTGGACAGAGGAAGATTGGAAAAAAGTGTTATGGACAGACGAATCTGTGTTTGGGGTGTTCAGATCACAAAGAACATTCGTGAGACACAACAAAAAAAATGAAAAGATGCTGGAGGAGTGCTTGACGCCAACTGTCAAGCATGGTGGAGGCAATTTGATGGTCTGAGGGTGCTTTGATGATGGTAAAGTGGGAGATTTGTACAGGGTAAAAGGGATCTTGAAGAAGGAAGGCTATCACTCCATTTTGCAACGCCAATTTCCTCCTACAACAGGACAATGACCCAAAGCACAGCTCCAAACTTTGCAATAACTATTTAGGGTATTCTGTCTCTAATGGAGTGGCCAGCACAGTCACCGGATCGCAACCCTATTGAGCTGTTGTGGGAGAAGCTTGACCGTATGGTACGTAAGAAGTGCCCATCATTCCAATCCAATTTGTGGGAGGTGTTCTGGAAGCATGGGGTGAAATATCTTCAGATTACCTCAACAAATTGACAACTAGAATGCCAAAGGTCTGCAAGGCTGTAATTGCTGAAAATAGAGGATTCTTTGACGAAAGCAAAGTTTGAAGGACACAATTATTATTTTAATTAAAAATCATTATTTATAACCTTGTCAACGTCTTGACTATATTTCCTATTCATTTTGCAACTAATGTATGTTCTCATGGAAAACAAGGACATTTCTAAGTGACCCCAAACTCTTGAACGGTAGTGTAAGTATTCAGACCATTTACTCAGTACTTTCTTGAAGCACCTTTGGCAGAGGTTACAGCCTCGAGTCTTCTCGGGGATGACACTGCAAGCTTGGCACACCTGTATTTGGGTAGTTTCTCCCATTCTTCTCTGCAGATCCTCTCAAGCTCTTTCAGATCGGATGGGGAGTGTCGCTGCACAGCTATTTTCAGGTCTCTCCAGAGATGTTTGATCTGGTTCAAGTCTGGGCTCTGGCTGGGCCACTCAAGGACATTCAGAGAATTATCCCAAAGCCACTCCTGCGTTGTCTTGGCTGTGTGCTTAGGGTCGTTGTCCTGTTGGAAGGTGACCCTTTGCCCCAGTCTGAGGTCCTGAGCACTCTGGAGCAGGTTTTCATCAAGGTTCGTACTGTACTTTGCTCTGTTCATCTTTCCCTCGATCCTGACTAGTCTTCCAGTCCCTAATGCTGAAAAACATTCCCACAGCATGATCATGGATGCCAAACAGTCACATTTCGGTTAAATTCGCCGTTTTGAATACAAAATAGTTTGCCTTCGTGATTTGTGTAGATCCAATGAAAAACGTTTTAGCAGGGGTGATGCACGTTTGGAGCAACACTGGCTGTATCCAAGGCTCAGCCAATCGTTCACATAACAACATACTGCAGCACGCGACTGAAGAGAGAACCAATTTGCTAGTTACAGCATCAGCGCGCGCTCTGGAAAGACAACGGAGAGCGGAACGGCTGCTATTTTACAGCAGCGCGTTCCCTGACCGATAACGAAGAGGTAGGTGAGAAGGTGATGAAGCGTACTTCATGAGCTGTAACCGAAAAACAACTGGCATTTCGAAAGTTTGAGGTGAGGGAGAAAGTGTGGTAGAACAAGTATTGTTAGCAGTGTTAAGTATCTTATTAGCTGGATCGAATTCTCTGTTAGCTAGCCAGAGAAATGGCGAGCAACATTAGCCAACTTAACTGATCAAATCGTTGAGTTTATGGTGTGAAATTTAGCTGCCTAATAAAGTCAGACAGCTAATGTTAACGGTAGCTAACGTTACAACATCCGATGAGCTAACTTTAGTGACCTAACCAATTCGCTCTAGTATTAACTGGTAACGTTATACAACTTATTGCCATTCCTCAAGTTATAACATGTTAGTTGCCCACTGGACCCTGGTAATCTGTGTGAGTAGTTAACTAGCTAACGAACTAACTACTATCTGTGAACTAATGTTTTCTCTCTACAGTATGTGGTTAATTTACAGAATGAGAGAATTAGGTGAAAATGAGGCATTGCTTGTTATACAAGTGCATTCAGGGATCAAGTGAAGCTGGAGCTGGGCCTGGCTTAAGCTGGATGCCACTATAGAGGTGAAAGGAACAGCACACACTTTCCTTCTTTCTCATTTTTTCAATACAGTGGATAAAAAGGGGTATGCCAGGTGTACTCTCTGCCTGAAAGAGCTCACTTCTGCCAACAAAGAGTATCATGCTCTGCTGACACATTGTAGAACAGATGTCCACAGGCAGAAAGTGTACAATGTAGTAATGTACAGTGTAGCCCAAGATATTGCTTTTGTTGTGTTGAACTTGACAGTAACACTTGTGTGTAGGTGAGGGGGGATTATTTGGTCACGGCCGGCTGCGACAGAGCCTGGATCCGAACCAGGATCTCTAGACCACTTCGACACTCGGGAGGCTGCTTTCTGTTCCTTTTTTTGAAAATCTGTGAGTTAGGTTCACATTAACCACTTTTTATTTTACACACAGAGACTGATCATGTAGATCATATTATTTGTTGTTTAATTAGTTAAAACCTGCATTTCCCCTTACCAGGGATAAAAAAAAAAAATGTTTCAGTGCCAAAAAGAAAGTGTCACTTTTTTAACCGGTTTGCTTCCATGCATGATGCTGCCAGCACCACCTTGCTTCACCGTAGGGATGGTGCCAGGTTTCCTCCAGATGTGACGCTTGGCATTCAGGCATAAGAGTTCAATCTTGGTTTCATCAAACCAGAGAATCCTGTTTCTCCTGGTCTGAGTCCTTTAGGTGCCTTTTGGCAATTTCCAAGCAGGCTGTCATGTGCCTTTCACTGAGGAGGGGCTGCAGAGATTGTTGTCCTTCTGGAAGGTTTTCCCATCTCCACAGAGGAACTCTGGTGCTCTGTCAGAGTGACCACCGGGTTCTTGGTCACCTGCCTGACCAATTCCCTTCTCCCCCGATTGCTCAGTTTGGCCGGGCGACTAGGTCTAGGAAGAGTCTTGGTGGTTCCAAAATTCTTCCATTTAAGAATGATGGAGATCACTGTGTTCTTGGGGACCTTCAATGCTGCATACATGTTTCAGTACCCTTCCCCAGATTTGTGCCTCGACCCGATCCTGTTTCTGAGCTCTGAGAACAATTTCTATGCCCTAATGGCTTGGTTTTTGCTATGACATGCGCTGTCAACTGTGGGACCTTATATAAACAGGTGTGTGCCTTTCCAAATCATGTCCAATCAATTGAATTTACCACAGGTGGACTCCAATCGAGTTGTAGAAACATCTCAAGGATGATCAATGGAAACGGGATGCACCTGAGCTCAATTTTGAGTCTCATAGCAAAGGGTCTGAATACTTATCTAAATAATTGATTTCTGTTTTTATTTTTCACAAATTTGCAAAAAATATCTATAAAAATAACTGTTTTTGCTTTTTCATTATGGGGTATTGTGTGTAGATTGACTATAAAAATAAAAAAAATCATCCAGAATAAGACTGTAATGTAACAAAATGTGGAAAAAGTCAAGGGGTCTGAATAGTTTCAGGATGTACTGTATATACTGAACAAAAATATGAATGCAACATGTAACAATTTCTAAATTTTTACTGAGTTACAGTTCATAAGGAAATCAGTATATTTAAATAAATTAGGCCCTAATCTATGAATTTCACATGATTGGGAAGGGGCGCAGCCATGCGTTGGCCTGGGAAGCCATAAGCCCACCTACTTGGGAGCGAGGCCCACCCACTGGGGAGCCAGGCCCAAGCCCAGCCAATCAGAAAGAGTTTTTCCCTACAAAAGCTTTTTTTTAAAGACAGAAACACTCCTCATTTTCATCAGCTGTCTGGATATGCCAGATGTGGAGGTCCCTGGCTGGCGTGGTTACACGTAGTCAGCAGTTGTGAGGCCGGTTTGATGTACTGCCAATCTTTTTTAAATGGCGTTGGAGGCGGCTTATTTTTGTTCAGTATAGAATTCCATAAAGACTGCTTCACCAACAGCCACATTATGAAAACATGTTTATAAAACATTCATACTATTGCTTATGGTCCCTCTATCGAAGTGTACTGAAAGCCAATGCAATATACTTTTTAAAAATCTGCACTGCAATATATGCAAAATATCACATCATGTTGTTTGTGGCAATAATGTTTACGCTCACAAGTTTAAAAATGTTTACATACTATAAATAATCTATAGACTGTATGTAGCCCTATCTCAGTTGTTGTGGTGTGCTCACACATAAATATTCCATTAGTTAATCTGTGTCATTTGACCATACAGAAGACAGAGAGAAGAGGCAAAGTGAGAACGCACCTACCTTATAGAAGACTGGGCTCCTTAAATGTGCAATATGCAACTTACGTTTTACCATTTGCACATTCAGCCCAGAAGCAAAAAAAAAATACAAAATGGTTGCATTTGTTTAAGTTCCCATACAAACAAGTGCACGGGCAGTACTTTTGACTGGGAATGAAAGTTACAGATTGCACCTTTTAATGGGTTCCTCTCACACCACTAGTGCACTTATTAGGTAAGGTTCGCTGATTCATTCACAAGGGAAGTCATAGAATGGATTTTCGTGTGTTAACAGAAATGTCAAATTCAGAAACACCTTCACTTTAATTAATATAGGCAAGCATATGCATTATTGCCAACATTCAAGTTAAAATCTCCATGCTATGGATCTACGAAAGGTATTCCAAACCTGCCACCTCTCAATGTCAGTAGAAGTGACTGTTTTCATGACCTTTCAATGTGCAGTGGTCTTTATGCCAGCACTGCTTTTCAACTGAAACCTGGACTCATTCAGGGAGAGTGCTGGACATTACAGTCATATCCAGCTCTTCTTGTGGAAGTTATGAAGAATAAGGGAAGTTATACGTAGATATAGAAAGCATTGTACACAATAAAATGCCAGCATCTGAATGCTTTGCTTTTGACTGTCCTACCTTTTCACCATAGGCCTACGTTGCCACGCGCCACCACATTGAGAGCAACAACAGCACCCCATGTCCAATGCCGCGTCAGTAAGACTTGGTTATTGTGGTTGCTCATTACTCACTACTCTAAATCTGTCATCTTGGGCAATAAAACATGTCTGTATAAAAGGGACATATGATGTGCATGTAAAATATATTAGAAACCTTAGAATATCTCACTGGTATGTGACAAGAGGAAGGCTTAGAACACTTATAATACAAATGTTTTACTTACACAGTTTGTGACAATGCAAAGTTCACTTTCAAATGAGATACATGTGTTATGTTCACAGTCTAACATGCACTAAATACATGGTTTGGGAAACTACCTGCCTGGGTATGCTACCTAATAAGATATTATTTATGACCAGTGGTTAGCACACTATCCCCTTGATGTACTTAGCACACTAATGCATTCAAAAGCACTTTAAATATGTAGCACAAGTTTATGAGTGTGAGCATGTCGATAGAGCAGTGCTCCTCCTCACCGTTTTTATGGGTTGGGGACCTCAGATTGGGTAAAGAAACTGTTTTGTTCCTGGAGGCTCTGTCTGGGTAGATCTCCTTGGGCACAGATCTATGAACAGTTTATCCACCCAAAATCCTAGTCCAAGTAAAACAGGTGAAAGATACAAAACTACTTCTTGAGGCAATGTTGGGTGGTGTTTCTGGTGACGGAGTCAAAAGTTGTCTGTGACTGTATGATGTAGTCTGTGTAATAAACGTTTTTTGTTAAGATAAAAGTTTAACAAGAGTTCCTTGTATAAATGTTTTTGCAATTAATAGCATATGCATATAAATATAAATATATGGCCGTTGGTTTGCACAACAAAATAATAAGAACTACAAATCTATATTACCACCAGTAGTGTAAAGTACTTAAGTAAAAATACTTTACAGTTCTACTTAAGCAGTTTTTTAAGGTATCTGTACTTTACTTTACTATTTATATTTTTGACAACTTTTACTTTTACTCCACTACATTCCTAAAGAAAATAATGTACTTTTTACTCCATACATTTTCCCTGACACCCAAAAGTACTTGTTGCATGTTCAATGCTTAGCAGGACAGGAAAATGGTCCAATTCACTTACTTATCAAGAGAACATCCCTGGTCAAATCAAATTGTATTTGTCACATGCGCCAAATACAGGTATAGACTTTACAAGCCCTTAACCAACAATGCAGTTTTAAGAAAAATAAGTGTTAAGTAAAAAATAGATAAGTAAAAACAAAAAAAAGAAAGTAACAAGTAATTAAAGAGCAGCAGTAAAATAACTGTCACGCCCTGGCCATAAAGAGGCTTTTATTCTCTATTTTGGTTTGGCCAGGGTGTGACTAGGGTGGGGATTCTAGTTTCTTTATTTCTATGTTTTCTATGTCTATGTTTTGGCCGGGTATGGTTCTCAATCAGGGACAGCTGTCTATCGTGGCTCTGATTGGGAATCATACTTAGTCAGCCTCTTTTGCCACCTTTGTTGTGGGTAGTTGACTTTGTTAGTGGCCTGTATAGCCGAAGTAAGCGTCACGGTTGTGGCCGTATTCTTTGGTTTGTTGGTGGCATTTATAAATAAAAATAAATGTAAGTTCACCATGCTGCACCTTGGTCCGGTCGTTCCACCCTGACGACATTCATGACAATAACAAGGCTATATACAGAGGGTACTGGTACAGAGTCAATCTGTGGGGGCAGCGGTTTGTCGAGGTAATACGTACATGTAGGTAGAGTTATTAAAGTGACTATGCATAAATAATAAACAGAACAAAGAGTAGCAGCAGTGTAAAAGATGCGGGGGGGCAATGCAAATAGTCTAGGTAGCGACTTGATTAGGTGTTCAAGACTCATATGGTTTGGGGGTAGAAGTTGTTAAACCTTTTGGACCTAGACTTGGCGCTCTGGTACCGCTTGCCATGCGGTAGCAGAGAGAACAGTCTATGACTAGGGTGGCTGGAGTCCTTGACAATTTTTTGGTCCTTCCTCTGACACTGCCTGGTATAGAGGTCTTGGATGGCAGGAAGCTTGGCCCCAGTGATGTACTGGGCCGTACGCACTACACTCTGTAATGCCTTGTGGTCGGAGGCCGAGCAGTTGCCATACCAGGCAGTGATGCTCTTGATGGTGCAGCTGTATAACTTTTTGAGGATCTGAGGACCCATGCCAAATCTTTTCGGTCTCCTGAGGGGGACTAGGCTTTGTCGTACCCTCTTCACGACTGTCTTGGTGTGTTGGACCACGATAGTTTGTTCGTTATGTGGACTCCCAAGGAACTTGAAGATCTCAAACTACTCAACTACAGTCCCGTCAATGAGAATGGGGGCGCGATCGGTCCTCCTTTTCCTGAGGTCCACAGCTGTCTCCTTTGTCTTGATCACGTTGAGGGAGAGGTTGTTGTCTTGGCACCTCACGGGCCAGGTCTCTGACCTCCCTATAGGCTGTCTTGTCATCGGTGATCAGGCCTACCACTGTTGTGTCATCGGCAAACTTATTGATGGTGTTGGAGTCGTGCCTGGCCATGCAGTCATGAGTGAACAGGAAGTACAGTCGTGGCCAAAAGTGTTGAGAATGACACAAATATGAATTTTCACAAATGTTCATGTCTTTAGATATTTATGTCAGATGTTACTATGGAATAATGAAGTATAATTACATGCATTTCACAAGTGTCAAAGGCTTTTATTGACAATTACATGAAGTTGATGCAAAGAGTCCATATTTGCAGTGTTCTTTTTCAAGACCTCTGCAATCCGCCCTGGCATGCTGTCAATTAACTTCTGGGCCACATCCTGGCTGATGGCATCCCATTCTTGCATAATCAATGCTTGGAGTTTGTCAGAATTTGTGGGTTTTTGTTTGTCCACCCGCCTCTTGAGGATTGACCACAAGTTCTCAATGGGATTAAGGTCTGGGGAGTTTCCTGGCCATGGACCCAACATATTCATATTTTGTTCCCCGAGCCACTTAGTTATCACTTTTGCCTTATGTCAAGGTGTATGCTGTAAAAGGCATTGTTCGTCACCAAACTGTTCCTGGATGGTTGGGAGAAGTTGCTCTCGGAGGATGTGTTGGTACCATTCTTTATTCATGGCTGTGTTCTTAGGCAAAATTGTCAGTGAGCAATTAATTGCAATTCATCTGATCACTCTTCATAACATTCTGGAGTATATGCAAATTGCCATCATTCAAACTGAGGCAGCAGACTTTGTGAAAATGAATATTTGTGTCCTTCTCAAAACTTTTGGCCATGACTGTACAGTAGGGGACTGAGCACATCTGGGTGTTATCCCTACTGCCTCTGATCTGGAGGACTCACTAACACAAATGCTTTGTTTGTAAATGAGGTCTGTGAGTTGTGGTGTGCACCAGGCTATATGTAAAAAATTATAAGCAATTTGAAATAATTTATACTTTTTCTTTTGATACTTAAGTATATTTAAAACCAAATACTTTTAGACTTTTACTCAAGCAATATTTTTCTGGGTGACTTTCACTTTTACTTTAGTCATTTTCTATTAAGTTATCTTTACTTTTACTGAAGTATGACAATAGGGTGCTTTTCACCACTGATTACCACAACGCACTCAAATCTCAATTGAACTACAAGTACCAGAAGACAACGTTAAAAAACGAGTCGAACACATCATTGGTCGAAGTGCAGGTGAGAGCACAGGTTGGCTAACTTGTAAGTTGTATTTTATTAATGTATAACATTGTAAGCTGTAGTTATTATATGTTAATTACAAATTGATATGACATTGTTTGCCAAGTAGTTAGCCAGTTAACCGATGTCAGCTGTTAGCTAGTAGTAAGCTAGCTGCTATTCGGCGAGTAGTAAGCTAGCTGCTAGTCGGCAAGTAGTTAGCTTTGGCCAACTTGCTAACTTAATGAATAATGTTAGCTAGTTTGTCTAGCTAGCTATATAATATGTGGAAACGAGGGGAATATCAGCTAAGGGTGTTAATGTTTTGTCTCTAACCAGCAGGTTTGACGGCTTTAGCTAGCTAACTTGACTTTGTAGCATGTGGCTAGCTAGCAAAATAGCTAGCTATGTCAACACTTTTGTGTGAAGGTGATGTAATCGTGTTGAAGTACGCAGCTACATGCAGCAGCAGGAGAGCGTTTAGCCATGACCGGGCTCTAAAAAGGGGCCACTAAGCTAACGTTAGGCAGTTTGCTCATGATATTTGTCTATACACTATAACTTACATGTCACAGTAAAACCTGGCTCACAAATTGTCTTACCTACTAGAATTAGCTACCTGTGACAGGTAACGTTAACTAGACGGTTTTATTTTCCAACTAACTTTATCGCCATATGCTGATGGTAGCTAACTAGTGAGAATGGGTAGTTTATTTATGGTTTGGTACACTGCACATATATCTAGTTAGCAAACGTCAGCAATTGAGGAACTTGAATTGGGGCCTTAGCTTAGTCACAAAGTAAGCATCACAGCTGATAGCATTGCAGAGAAAAGCCATTTTGGTCAACAAACCTACTTGATGAATTTGGCTAAATGTATTCATACATTTGATCATACTCTTTCCTCCTTTTTTGCTTTCCTTTTCAGTAAGGAAGGTGGGACATTGCTTTAGTTTTTGCCCAGCTCTTAAAGGTTGAATCATGGACCAAGACAACAACTCTGAGGTAAGTTTGGGGACTGCTGGACATGGGTCACTGCATAATGCTTTGACAGCTGTTATTTTGATCGTTTTAAAAAGGCACACAGAGTACAGCTTCACACACATCTGTTATGTCCCATACAGCTGTGTTATTTGAAGAACACAGCTCTATGCTGATCATAATACATTAAGCAAAACAAAAATTTTTAGAATTTTGTCCCACTCCTGTACTAACCTTGATGTTAATTGTCTAAGAATCAGCGTCACAATAAATCTGGCTACTAAGCCCTTGAATACATTGACAAAATGTTTTCATTGACATGTACACTTTTAGAATGACTTAATGACTACATATGCTTTTTTACTTTATTTTTAGGATGACTTGGTAGGTCCCTCTGAAGATGCGTCTGAAGATGAGTCACTGCCTAGTCATCCCCCTGGACTCTGTGAGTACCCTTATTTACGTAAAATGTATTTACTTTTCTCTCCGTCTGCTTGGCACCAAAAGCTCATATTGTTCACAATGCCCATGTGTGAGAAAAAGGGGAACCGTCCTTTACTTTCCAAGCTTTAACACTACTATCCATGTTCTCTTAATGTCTGTGAAGTCCTCCCACAGCGATGTTATGTTTGAAAGTCTGTTCTAACTTGTTTGTAACCTTTAATTCAGTAGGCTACAACATGTACTGTTCACTCTACCCATATCTGACAATCACATTCCTTTGGCATATCGAAGTATGTTGTCTTTCCTGCCATCCAATTCAATGATGTAGGAACTAAAGGTTCTTTCCGTTCTTGCCTTTGTCTTTCGCTCTTACTTGCTCTATTTCTCTCCCCTTCCACCTCTCCCTGGCTGGTTCCTTTATAGCGGACTCTGAGGCGGTGGAGCTGCTATGGCAGGTGCGTGCCCAGCGGCGCCAGTCTTCCCCAGAACTCCCTGAAACAGTCACCCGGCTGACTGCCCCAGATGGCAGCCTGCTCTACTTGGTAGGCACCGCCCACTTCAGTGACAGCAGCAAGAAGGACGTGGCCACGGTGAGCACAACAAATCTGACATGCAAGCATTAAGAGCTGTTTTCCTTGACACAGCTTATCCTAGCCAGTTTGGCCGGACAAAGTTGAATTACTGTTTAACGGATGCCCCGCCTCACTTTTCTCCACACTGAAAAAAAAAATATATATAGCCTATGTTATTTTTTTGGCCAATCTATGCGTCTCTTTGTTTATAATGCACTGTCCGCTCTCCCTTGAGGCTTTCCCAAGTTGATGCCCAAGAGACCAAACAGCCTCAGATCATGCGCTCAGATCATGTTCGAGCCTCTGATTGGACAGTGAAATACACACACACTCGCACCTGCAGGCGACGTACAGATGTTTAATTTCTCTCTCACGCAGCCAAGGCTAAAGCCAGCATAAATTCCTACTATTTATGTGTCCAGGTTAAACTTGGGACGTCCCTCATTATAAACAAACAGTCGGTTAAATTCATGGTTATTGCATCATTTTCAGATGAATAAGAAGTGATTTAATAGACGAAACAACAATGTAACTTAACTAATTGAATGGCCAGAGATCAGGGCATTCATCAGCAAAGACGCAGTGCAAGCTGATAGTGTTTTGGACAACCAAATTGAAGTCAAAATGATTGATGAAATCGAAGTATCAGCTGTATGGTGATTTGCGATTCATAACTTACATTTTACCGGTACTACCAGTAGTAGTAGTAGGCCAACCGATAACACCACAACAGAATGCGTTTGAAGTGATGATGCGCTGCTGACAACAGCTAGCATGTCCAGCAAAGTACATTGCCAGTGGCACGCACACACTTTGTGCAGATCAGCAGGTGGGGCATTTCGTGGCAGCCAGATGAGACAATCGAAGGAGTATACGGTGAGCAAAGTTACTGGGCTGAATTTAGTCACGCTTGATCTATATAAATTTATGCTTCTAATTGTGCATGTTATAAACAAACAACAAATATTTTGATGATGATAGGTTATACTCTATGGCTGGATGTATACATTTTTTCCAATGCTACATTCATTTGATAGACCTAACTTGATTGACCCTCTTTCTACAAGGCCTACTAGTCTATGAGAGGCCCAATCATATTTGTATGAATATTTTGTTAACGCCTAGGCTATAGAGATGCATTCAGGTAATTAACTCAATATTATGTATCAACATTTTAATTTGATTACAATTATTTATTGTCAATCTTTCTTGAATTTGTTAGGCTATACAGTTAAGTAGATGATTAATGAACTGATACATTCATACAAACATTTTTTTTAATCATTTTTAAATATGATAGAATATTGCATTCTATTATACATCCTATGTGAATAATGTTCATTAGTAATCTGAAAATCAGTCAAATTGAATATTTATCCTATTGTTCATGTCCATATAGCCTAGGACAATGTGGTAAAGTACTGTTATTCCTTATCCACCTAATTTATATATATTTTAAGTTGCTCGCCTTGCTTTTTGGGGGGGAAATCTGTTAAATAGTGACTCAATTTTGTCTGGCCTTACTAAAAAGTATGCCGAATGAGGAATCTCCATTCAAGTACATTTTTGACCTAGACAGAATCTGTGTCTGGGAAACCGGCCTTAAATGATTGTCATAGGTATCTCCTGGAATGGCCTCTGTTGAGTTCGTTCAAATTCATGGGATTCATACATTTTCTAAATGATTGTCCTTCAGAGATGATTGAATAAAAAGTATTTTGAAATCTGCCAATCAGAACTATCTATTTAACCTTTTTTCAACCAGTCAAGTCAGTTAAGAACAAATTACTATGACATCCCCCTTACATGTCCTGGTTTCCCAGACTCCTGTTTGTTTTGTCCCCTCAGGCAAAATCCATGCTATTGTCAGTCTTGTACTTCTACCTTTGGCTTTCTCTCTCTTACCGCCCTTGCTCCCCTTTCTCCCCTTCCTGTCCTCTCCTTCTACCCCCTTTCCCTGTTTTACTCCTCTCCTTATCCTCCCACTCTCTCCTCCCCTTTCTCCCCTGTCCCCTTTGTTTGCCTTCTCCCCCATCTCTTCCCCTCCCTCAGACGATCCGTGCAGTGCAGCCAGACGTGGTGGTGGTGGAGCTGTGCCAGTACAGGGTGTCCATGCTGAAGATGGATGAAAAGACACTGCTGAAGGAGGCAAAAGACATTAATCTGGACAAGGTCCAGCAGGCCATCAAACAGGTACGACTATTGGGGGGGGGGGGGCAGTTTGGCTTTTTTTTGTCCCTGAAATTAGTTTTTTTTTTTTTATACGATAATCGAGAATTTCAAGAAGCATTTTTCTAACGCTTGCTAGTGGACCCAAACTGTTACAGACGTATATCTATCCTACCCTGCCTTTCTAAAGTCTTCAAAAGCCAAGTTAACAAACAGATCACCGACCATTTCGAATCCCACCGCACCTTCTCCGCTATGCAATCTGGTTTCCGAGCGGGTCATGGGTGCACCTCAGCCACGCTCAAGGTCCTAAACGATATAAACGCCATCAATAAAAGACTATTCTGTGCAGCCGTCTTCATCGACCTGGCCAACGCGTTCGACTCTGTCAATCACCACATTCTTATCGGCAGACACAACAACCTTGGTTTCTATAAATATAGTTTAAATATAGTATCAGCTTCCAATTTCGCAACAAAGCCTCCTTCACTCATGCTGCCAAACATACCCTCGTAAAACTGACTATCCTACCGAACCTAGACTTCGGCAATGTCACTTACAAAATAGTGTCAAAATAACACTCAGACTGCTTCCAATTTGCTATCACAGTGCTGTCCGTTTTGTCATCAAAGCCCCATATACTACCCAACACTGCAACCTGTATGCTCTCGTTGGCTGGCCCTCGCTACATATTAGTTGCCAAACCCACTGGCTCCAGGTCATCTATAAGTCTTTGCTAGGTAAATCCCTGCCTTATCTCAGGTCACTGGTCACCATAGCAGCACCCACCCGTAGCACGTGCTCCAGCTGGTATATTTCACTGGTCATCCCGAAATCCAACTCCTCCTTTGGCCGCATTTCCTTCCAGTTCTCTGCTGCCAATGACTGGAACGAATTGCAAACATCACTGAAGCTGGAGACTTCTATCTCCCCCACTAACTTTAAGCATCAGCTGTCAGAGCAGCTTACCGATCATTGTACCTGTACCCACCCTATCCATAAATAGCCCACCCAACTACCTCATCCCCATATTGTTATTTATTTGTTTGATCCTTTGCACCCCATTATCTATACTTGAACATTCATCTTCTGCGCTCTCACTCCAGTGTTTAATTGCTAAATTGTAATTATTTTGCCACTATGGCCTATTTATAGCCTTACCTCCCTAATCTTACTACATTTGCACACACTGTATATAGATTTTCTATTGTGTTATTGTGACTGTGTTATTGTGACTTGTTTTATCCCATGTGTAACTCTGTGCGCAGTGCTTTGCTTTAATTTGGCACGGTCGCAGTTGTAAATGAGAACTTGTTCTCAACTGGCCTACCTGGTTAAATAAAAATTAAATAAATATTGAACATGTTAACAGTATGTGCCCTATAGAATCAGTTTTGTTGAAATAACAAAACGGCAGTGATATTGTATTTAACCAGGCAAGTCAATTAAGAACAAATTCTTATTTACAAATATGGCCTAACAAGAAGTGAAATGCCTCCTATGGGGATTATTATTATTTTTTAAACACACCTCAATGTGAGAAAAAATGGACAACGCAGACAGAAGACACTAGCAACAGCACAAATACAACAGCAAACAAACAGTGGGTGTGTGTGTGTGTGTGTGTGTGTACGTGCAGGCATGCGCGTGTGAAGTAACACAGCATGCTTCCTTACATGAGGCAACGCAAACTAGTGACATCGGGTGACAAATGGAAACAACTACGTGTCTCAACAACCTGTTCATCTATTTGTCCTTTGAACTCATCCATGAACACCAGGTCCTAGACTTTTAGGTTGTCTTGGAGGGAATTCCAAGACCAGGGGGATGAGTAATGAAAGGACCCCTTTCCATGCTCAGTTCTAATTATCTGGACTGTTAGCATAGAACAAGATATTGAGATCTGAGCTTGTTTGTGTTTTAATTGCTCTGCTAGAAGAGAGGATAGATTGGTTGTTAACTTACAGTTCACCATTTTGTCTCTTTGGTATTTTATTAGGATCCCCTATTAGCTGTTGTAAAAGGAGCAGCTACTCTTCCTGGGGTCCACACAAAACATGAAACATAATACAGAATGACATAATATAGAACATCATTAGACAAGAACAGCTCAAAGACAGAACTACATACAGCTTTCTCCTATCTGTCCTTCCCCCTCTTTATTATGTCCTCACAGAATGGAGTGATGTCTGGCCTGATGCAGATCCTGCTGCTCAAAGTGTCGGCTCACATAACAGAGCAGCTGGGCATGGCTCCTGGAGGGGAGTTTAGGGAGGCCTTCAAACAGGTGAGACATTCACGCACTCACTAAAAATAGTTCATCTTGATAAGGGTCACAGGTTTGTTCTCGCACAAGGTGTCAGGTCAAGGTCACAAATACTTTCAAATACACACTAATGTTCTTATGTCACACAGCATAACATACTGAACTTAACACCCTCTTACCTGTTACCCACTAGGTACAGTATTAGTAAAGTTGTATGTAAAGACCCTCCCTCTCTCTTCTCTCTACCCAGGCGGGCCGAGTGCCCTTCTGCAAGTTCCACCTGGGGGACCGGCCTATCCCGGTGACATTCAAACGGGCCATCGCTGCTCTCAGTCTGTGGCAGAAAGCCAGACTGGCCTGGGGCCTGTGCTTCCTGTCAGACCCCATCAGGTACAATAACCTGACAGTTACTCCTCTCTAGTGTCTAGGTTAAGTCCACAGCTTACTCCGCTATACACTTCCTCTCAGTATTTCCTTTGGTTAGTATGTAGTAAGATTAGAGCAGAAATATTATTAGGGTGGTACTGTATTTAGTAATATCCAATTTAATAATAGATTTAATTTATATAGGGCTTAATTTATTTACCTGAATACAAATGAAGGCAAGCTATTGGGAATTAATTTGGGGACTTGGTTAAACCCAGTTGGTGCAATGCTTTTGTTATTGCAATATGTTTGTTGTTGTTGTGTGTCAGTAAGGAGGACGTGGAGAAGTGCAAACAGAAGGACCTGCTGGAGCAGACGATGCTAGAGATGATTGGCGAGTTCCCCGCTCTCCACCAGACCATTGTAGCTGAGCGAGACATCTACCTCACACACACGCTCCGCCAGGCCGCACGCTGTGTGGAGGCGCCCCCCAATGCCCAGAGTGAGTATCGCAGCATCTGCCTGTTTCACTTTTCACCTGAGGAAGTCCACAGACAAGTTTCTCCATTGGGCTGTTCACACTGCTCGTGGGAAAAACACTACCATATCATTGGTTGTAGTCTCCGCAAGATTGCAATTAAATCAATGAAAAGGCTTACTTTCTGGCATAGTTTTCCGTCAGCAGTTTGATTGGACCCTTACTCTGAAAGATGGACGAGCTGGGTTATTGTGTCTGTGTTTTGCACACTGCCTAAGATGCCAATTAAGTTTATCCTCAACTCCTAATGTATCTATGCATAATAGATGGACTGTTACAGACCAATGTTTTTTGGGAACATGGATGCCATTTCAGCTGGATAAATTCGCTTTGTTTCTTGTAACAGAAGTGCCTGCTGTGGTGGTGGGAGTGGTGGGGATGGGCCATGTCCCTGGCATCGAAAGGAACTGGGAGAAGGATCTCAACATTCAGGAGATCATGAGGTGTGTGTATCTTTCTTAGCAGTCTAGACCAAGTTATTACTACTTATATTATAGAGCAATAGGATCATTGTATTTCTGCATCTTCTAACTTTTATGAGTTAATATTGACCCTCTTTCTTTTGCTTTTCTGTGTGACTGTCAGTGTTGCGCCCCCATCTCGTTTTGGCTGGATGTTGCGCACGGTGCTGAAGGCTGGGGTGATAGGAGTACTGGGATACGCCTGCTACCGTGCAGGAGGGGGCATGGGGAGGGCTCTTCTTTCCCTACCCGCTGTCCAATCACTACTGGACAACCTGCGACCACTGCCCCCAGCAGCGGCGTGACCCCTCTCCTATACCTGTGACATGAACGATCCCCTCTAATACGAAAACAATGCATCTACCACCAATGGCCTTATTGATAGGAGGGGTTAGAGGTCAAGATTCACCTCCTACCCTATGAACTGACATGGACATAAGGGGTCCGAGAGCTTGAGCCGCCCTCCCTCGTTTCCTTCCTTCCTCTCCTCCATGTCCCTGTGGAACACAGAACAGTACTGCCTAAGAAACCATGACAGTACCCTTATTTTATTTTTGTATATTTAAAAAAAGAAATGGCAAAAGAAGGATTTTTGTAAGATTTACAAATGTTTTTCCATTTATATTACATCTGCTATCCCCCACATTCCAATTAATGTTACATTGAAATTTGAGATTTTGGTGCATATGGTCTTTGAAGTTGATATTATTGGCCCAAGTCATTATATATCAAAATAAACTGGGTGGTTCGAGCCCTGAATGCTGATTGGCTGACAGCTATGGTATATCAGATCGTATACCATGGGTATTACAAAACATCTACATTTACTTCTCTAAGTACATTGATAACCAGTTTTATAATAGCAGTAAGGCACCTCGGGTTTGTGGTATATGGCCGCCTCGTTGCACTTAACAGCCCTTAGCCGTGGTGTATTGGCCATGTACCACACATCCTCAGGCCTTATTGCTTAAGTATGTATATATATATATATATATATATATATACAGTTGAAGTCGGATGTTGACATACACGTTAGCCAAATACATTTAAACTCAGTTTTTCACAATTCCTGACATTTAATCCTAGTAAAAATGCCCTGTCTTAGGTCAGTTAGGATCACCACTTTATTTTAAGAATGTGAAATGTCAGAATAATAGTTGAGTGATTTATTTCTGCTTTTATTTCTTTCATCACATTCCCAGTGGGTCAGAAGTTTACATACACTCAATTAGTATTTGGTAGCATTGCCTTTAAATTGTTTACCTGAAACATTTGACCCAAGTTAAGACTTCCACAAGCTTCCCAAAATAAATTGGGTTGATTTTGGCCCATTCCTCCTGACAGCAGGTGCAACTGAGTCAGGTTTGTAGGCCTCCTTGCTCACACATGCTTTTTCAGTTTTGACCACACATTTTCTATAGGATTAAGGTCAAGGCTTTGTGATGGCCACTCTGATACCTTGACTTTGTTGTCCTTAAGCCATTTTGCCACAACTTTGGAAGTATGCTTGGGGTCATTGTCCATTTGGAAGACCCATTTGCGACCAAGCTTTAACTTCCGGACTGATGTCTTGAGATGTTGCTTCAATATACCCACATAATTTTCCATCCACATGATGCCATCTATTTTGTGAAGTGCACCAGTCCCTCCTGCAGCAAAGCACCCCCACAACAGGATACTGTCACCCCCGTGCTTCACGGTTGGGATGGTGTTCTTTGGCTTGCAAGCCTCCACCTTTTTCCTCCAAACATAACAATGGTCATTATGGCCAAACAGTTCTATTTTTGTTTCATCAGACCAGAGGACATTTCTCTAAGAAGTATGATCTTTGTCCCCATGTGCAGTTGCAAACCGTAGTCTGGCTTTTTTATGGCGGTTCCTTGCTGAGCGGCCTTTCAGGATATGTCGATTATAGGACTCGTTTTACTGTGGATATAGATACTTTTGTACCTGTTTCCTCCAGCATCTTCACAAGGTCCTTTGCTGTTGTTCTGGGATTGATTTGCGCTTTTCGCACCAAAGTACGTTCATCTCTAGGAGACAGAACGCATCTGAACACGGTACCTTCAGGTGTCTGGAAATTGCTCCCAAGAATGAACCAGACTTGTGGAGGTCTACAATTTTGTTTTCTGAGGTCTTGGCTGATTTCTTTTGATTCTCCCATGTCAAGCAAAGAGGCACTGAGTTTTAAGGTAGGCCTTGAAATGCATCCACAGGTACTCCTCCAATTGACTCAAATGGTGTCAATTAGCCTATCAGAAGCTTCTAAAGCCATGGCATCATTTCCTAGATGTTTTAAGGCACAGTCAACTTAGTGTATGTAAACTTCTCACCCACTGGAATTGTGATACAGTGAAATAATCTGTCTGGAAACAATTGTTGGAAAAATGTCTTGTCATGCACAAAGTAGATGTCCTAACCGACTTGCCAAATCTATAGTTAACAAGAAATTTGTGGAGTTGTTGAAAAAACAGTTTTAATAACTCCAACCTAAGTGTGTAAACTTCCGACTTCAACTGTACATACATACAGTACGTTCGGAAAGTATTCAGACCCCTTTTGTTACGTTACAGCCTTATTCTAAAGTGGATTAAATTGTTTTCCCCCTCAATCTACACACAATACCCCATAATGACAAAGCAAAAACAGTTTTGACATTATCACATTTATTTAATTATTCAGACCCTTTACTCAGTACTTTGAAGCAGCGATTACAGCCTTGAGTCTTGAGTAGACACTACAAGCTTGACACACCTGTATTTGGGGAGTTTCTCCCATTCTTCTCTGCAGATCCTCTCAAGCTCTGTCATGTTGGATGGGGAGCATTGCTGCTCAGCTATTTTCAGGTCTCTCCAGCGATGTTCGATTGCCACTGGAAAAAAATCCCCACCGCATGATGCTGCCACCCCCATGCTTCACCGTAGGGATGGTGCCAGGTTTCTTCCAGATGTGACACTTGCATTCAGGCCAAATACTTCATTCTTGGTTTAATCATACCAGAGAATCTTGTTTCTCATGGTCTGAGATACTTTAGGTGCCTTTTGGCAAACTCCCAAGCATCGCTGTCATGTGCCTTTTTACTAAGGATTGACTTCCGTCTGGCCACTCTACCATACAGGCCTGTTTGGTAGAGGAAGGGCCACGGTCACCTCCCCGATTGCTCAGTTTGGCCCGGCGGCCAGCTCTAGGAAGAGTCTTGGTGGTTCCTAGCTTCTTCCATTTTAAGAATGATGGCCACTGTGTTCTTGGGGTCCTTCAACTTTTATTTAACTAGGCAAGTCAGTGATGGCCTAGTGGGTTAACTGCCTGTTCGAGGGCAGAACGACAGATTTGTACCTTGTCAGCTCGGGGATTTGAACTTGCAACCTTTCGGTTACTAGTCCAACACTAACCACTAGGCTACCCTGTCGCTGCTGCATAAATGTTTTGGTACCCTTCCCCAGATCTGTGCCTTGACACAATCCTGTCTCGAAGCTCTGGACAATTCCTTTTGACCTCATGGCTTGGTTTTTGTTCTGACATGCATTGTTAACTGTGGGACCTTATCAACAGGTGTGTGCCTTTCCAAATCATGTCCAATCAATTGAATTTAACACCGGTGCACTCCAATCAAGTTGTAGAAACAGCTCAAGGATGCTTCATGAAAACAGAATGCACCTGAGCTGAATTTCGAGTCTCATAGCAAAGGGTCTGATTACTAAATAATGTACTTTAGTTTTACAATTTTAATACATTTGCAAAAATGTCTAAACTTGTTTTTGCTTTGTCATTATGGGGTATTGTGTGTAGATTGAGGACATTTTTTAAATTTAATTAATTTTCGAATAAGGCTGTAACGTAACAAAATGTGGAAAAGGTCAAAGGGTCTGAACTCTTTCTGAATGCGCTGTAATGGACACCAATAGTTGAAGCATAGAGCTACCACCCCACTAATGACTTTTCATTCTCGTACAGCCTCTTTAATCCTGGATCCAGGACCTCCATGGGACCATCTAGGCTTTAACAATGACCATGTTTAAATCTAGCACTTTATTATATTTTTGGGTACAGATTCCCACTCATGGCTAGTAAGGAATTTAACAAATTAACTCAATTTTTAAAGTAAAAAAGTACAAATATTACCAAATAATGTATGTAACTGACTACACTGTAGTTTACCACCACAGTGGGGGTTTTGGGGAAAGTTCTCTCCCCAGCCAAGAAACAGAAGGTTTTAGTAACAAATTGTAGTTGCGTTATCCCAACATGGACACCTAAGTTCCTCCATCGCTCATGAGGAAAGTCAGCCCAGGGACTAGGCTATGTCTGGTGTTATAGTGACTACTTCTCCTGGTCACACAATATACTGTTTCTCAAGGCAAACTGATCTGTGCTGGTTGTTGTTACACAACCAACCATACTGATTGATAGACGGTACAACCTAATGCTTCGACGTGTGTTATAAATACCTGTACTGTATAAGGCAATGCCTATCTCAAATATGTACTGGTATTTTGAATTGCATATTTGTAGTAGTTGTCTGTTTTGTATGGGTTGGAGTTGGAAGGGTAAAATAACATTACCACCACACTTATAACACTTAATTTAACAGAGGGCTAATGTGGGATTTAAATAAAATAAAAAACAATAAATATGCAGAGGAGGGTGGAGTAAAATTGCGTCAAAGCAAGCAATGTATTTTAAATGGGGGCATTTTGTATATTTGACTGTACTTGCAATGAGGCACCTTCAACATGTATGTTGTAAAACAAACTGCCACTTTCTGCGTGATTGTGGTAGATACTGGACATGATCAGAAAATATGCACTTTGTACGACAAGCCATCAATGAACTCTATCTTTGTACGGGAACATCTGACATTTCAGACTACATGCTTCTACGACATGCATTTAGTACAGCCGATTGCCAGATTGTTCCCTAATCCCTAGGAATGAATGGGGAATGTTGGGGATGATTTTCGATGGGAGCTGGGAAGGGTTGGTTGGAGTTAACGCCTTATTCTGCTATCGCCTTATTCTGCCTTGGACCTGTAGATTGCCTGCATCTGCTGCAGCTGTGGCTTGTTAATTTCTCACTGTCCTCTTATTGTTTTGTGTCTCCCTAGCTCAGTCTGTTCATACTGTATGTCTGGGTCTGCTGGATAGGACCAGGTTGGGTGACACCCTCAGATAAATAGTTGTAGATTCTGTTTCCCTCAAAATGAAATGTTTATCTGATAGATGTACTTTTGGGAGATAATGCCATGTTGCATTTACATATCTGTCATTGCTCCATAAAATGTATTTAGAATTTGTAATGAAAATATATTGGAAAATTTGCCTACCGCTGTAGCTCAATTGATCATCTCAGCGGGTGTATTTAGGACTACAGTTTGAGTTTACTCTGAGCCAATAAGGAAACCACTGTCAGAAAGTAGTTGGGTCATTTACAACGATAACTTGATATGTTTCCCAACCTACTGTAGTTTCAGATGTGTAAGGTGGAATAGGGGCATGCAGCTGTCCTACATCACCTGCACCATTCTGTCAGTATTGGTGTAGTTTGTTTTGTGTTTGTATGTTGACAAGAGAAAATGGTGTGTATGAATGACAATCTGTATTCCTATCCTCACTCTATCATTGTAAACAAGCCAAATATTGAAGCCTACATTCTGTATTGAACTATACAACTTTTAAATAAAAATGTATATAAATAAAAAGCATTCCATCTATTTTTGTATTATATTTCTTTGCTGCCATCCTTGGGTGCCATGACCAATGTAGTTCCGTCTTAGTTTCCCGTAGGACCAATACTGGAGTAGCACAATATTTCAGACCAATATCCGTAGTGCAGTGTTGCCACAACTGACTCGGACAGCGACGTGTCTTGATATGAAATGGTGAATGACGTCTCTGGTGACTTTCAACAAACAGATATGGCCTTTAGTTTGATGGCTGCTTGTAAACTTCGTCTGACACCGTGTAGTTTTCTTCGTTCTGGTATTGTCTTCGTTGTTATACTTATCCACTGTCAGGATGGACGGCATGGGTCTGGCGGTCAGTCGTTCATCGCTCGAGCGCCTCGAGTTTGACAATGTCGCACTCAAGAAACTTCTGTTGGATACATCAGAAGAGCCTGGTCCGCGAAGGCTGATAGGAGCCTGTTTCTCCCGAGTAAAGCCGAAGCCAGTGGTAAAGCATCGGTTCGTGGCAGTCTAATGAACGCCGCGAAGGTTCTGAACGGCCCGCTTGGTCCAGAGTAACTGAGCGGCTCCAAAGTAATGCCAGGGTCCGAGCCTGCCGCGCACTGCTACTGCGGTCACCAGTTCGGCTCGTTCGCCGGACAGCTGAGGGACAGGGCAGCCTGCTATCTGGGTGAAGTTAAAGCTCCAGCTGACTGGAGGCCAGTGATGCTCCGGGAGAACCCCTGTGTCCGGTGGGAAATTCAGGTCAAGGGAGCTGGTCTGACTCCCTACTCCTGGTCGGGAAGATTACACAGTATTGCATAACTAGACAGATTTTTTGTTTACTATTTACCTAATGAAATCTGTTTTCTCAGTTTTTGGCTAGTGTTGTGTCTTTTGGCCTATATATTGTTTGTTTTTTCATATGCAGTGCACATTCTGGAAGCACAGTCTATGGAATTATGAATACACATTTGTATAATTAATTATCTCATTCCCAGATAAGCTGACGGCCATAAGGCGCAGCACTCCAGCATCAGAGAGTTTCTGTGCAGTGAGGCGGTGTTCGCTCTGGGGGTGCCCACTACCAGGGCAGGGTCACTGGTGACAGCAATGTGGTACGAGACGTGTACTACAGAAGGTACCCCACTAAAGAGAGGTGCTCTGTTGCCCTCCGCATCGCACCCACCTTTATCAGGTTACCAATACATCCCATCCCTTGGCCACTGCATTAGGTTTAAAAACAAAGTGTTGGTAGAGAGATTCCCAGTTTTGACAAAATTACATGAACAATATGGAAATGTGTCACTCTGATCATTGTGTGCAGGTTCGGGTCCTTTGAGATCTTTAAGGTGGCTGATGAGAACACAAGCTGGCAGGGCCCCAGCTACGGCCACGATGAGATCAGAGGTCAGATGATGGATTATGTCATATAGAGCTTCTACCCAGAGATCCAGCAGAACCACACAGACAGAGTGGAGAGGAATGTGTCATTCTTCAGAGAGGTAATCATGGACACTAGATTCAGTGAAGCATCAATCATTCATACGGAGTACAATAATGCTCTGATATGATTTTTGAAGGAATATGGCTATCCTTTTTGACAGTGAAACTACTTTGTATCAAAGCAGACTCTAGGCCTACATTGGAGCTCTCTCTATCCTTTACCTTTTTGTTGTGGAGCCAAGGACACTGCTATCTATCCTCTTATCCTGTTCATCCCTGCTGTGACAGGACGTCTTAATACAGTGAGAGTGTGACTTCCTTAGCGCACACACACTGCTATTAATTCATTATCTTCTTTAATGCTAAATGGTATTAACAAAGTAATAACATGTAAGATGCTATTGTTTAGCGATTAACTATGCATTGTTATGCACATTCACATCCCTCATGAAGATGATCAAAAGCACAGCATACGATCCCCAAATATTTTTGCCTAACCCAGCGCCTACGCATGATATGACTGAAATCAGTAGACCCAAATCAACTCTTCTCATCCAGTCTGACCCATCTCTGTGTGCGTCTATGTTTTGGTGGTAGGTAATGCTGCGTACTGGTGGCCCAGTGGCAGTGTGTGGGCTTCTGCCATGGAGTCCTCAACACAGACAACATGAGCATCCTGGGGCTCACACTAGACTACGGCTTCATGGACAGGTACAGTAATTTACAGTACCTGACATACTGTCTACAATATCATCTTAGATCCACATTATTTCAACAAGGATCTGGCTTTACGCTGTCTCTTTCCTCCTCTCGCTTGTCTGCAGGTTTGATCCTGACTTCATCTGCAATGCCTCAGACAACTCAGGCTGCTACACTTATCAGGCCCAGCATGCTGCTGGAACCTGGCTCCTCTGGCCGAGGCCTTGGACCCAGAGATGCCCCCAGGCCGGGCAGAGGCTGTCCTGGATGAGTACCTGCCCCTCTACAACACCTTCTACCTGGGAAACATGAGGAGGAAGCTGGGCCTGCTGAGGAAGGAAGAGCCAGAGGATGAGATGTTGATCACTGAGCTCCTGCAGACCATGCACAACACAGGTAGGGAGAGAGACTCACTACATACTCAAATCAAATTTGTCACATACGGGTGTTTAGCAGATGTTGTTGCGGGTGTAGCAAAATGCTTGTGTTTCTGGCTCCAATAGTGCAGTAATATCTAACAATTTCATAACAAAATACAAATCTAAAGTAAAGGAATGAATATATAAATATAGGACAGAATACAGTATCTACAGTGGCAAGAAAAAGTATGTGAACCCTTTGGAATTACCTGGGTTTCTGCAGAAATTGGTCATAAAATTTGATCTGAACTTCTAAGTCACAACAATAGACAAACACAGTCTGCTTAAACTAATAACACAAACAATTATATGTTTCCATGTCTTTATTGAACACACGGTGTAAACATTCACAGTGCAGCATGGGAAAAGTATGTGAACCCTTGGATTTAATAACTGGTTGACTCTCCTTTGGCAGCAATAACCTCAATGTCTTCTGTAGTTGCGGATCAGACCTGCACAACGGTCGGGTGGAATTTTGGACCATTTCTCTTTACAAACTGTTTCAGTTCAGCAATATTCTTTGGATGTCTGGTGTGAACCACTCTCGAGGTCATGCCACAGCATCTCAATCGGGTTCAAATTGATTTATATAGCCCTTCTTACATCAGCTGATATCTCAAAGTGCTGTACAGAAACCCAGCCTAAAACCCCAAACAGCAAGCAATGCAGGTGTATAAGCATGGTGGCTAGGAAAAATTCCCTAGAAAGGCCAGAACCTAGGAAGAAACCTAGAGGAACCAGGCTATGAGGGGTGGCCAGTCCTCTTCTGGCTGTGCCGGGTGGAGATTATAACAGAACATAGCCAAGATGTTCAAATGTTCATAAATGACCAGCATGGTCAAATAAAAATAATCACAGTAGTTGTCGAGGGTGCAACAGGTCAGCACCTCAGGAGTAAATGTCAGTTGGCTTTCATAGCTGATCATTGAGAGTGTCTCTACTGCTCCTGCTGTCTCCAGAGAGTTGAAAACACAGGTCTGGGACAGGTAGCACGTCCGGTGAACAGATCAGGGTTCCATAGCCGCAGGCAGAACAGTTGAAACTGGAGCAGCAGCACGGCCAGGTGGACTGGGGACAGCAAGGAGTCATCATGCCAGGTAGTCCTGAGGCATGGTCCTAGGGCTCAGGTCCTCAGAGAGAGAGAGAGAACTTAAATTCACACAGGACACCGGATAAGACAGGAGAAATACTCCAGATATAACAAACTGACCCTAGCCCCCCGACACACAAACTACTGCAGCATAACTACTGGAGGCTGAGACAGGAGGGGTCAGGAGACAATGTGGCCCCATCCGATGATACCCCCAGACAGGCCCAAACAGGCAGGATATAACCCCACCCACTTTGCCAAAGCACAACCCCCACACCACTAGAGGGATATCTTCAACCACCAACTCAAATCAAAGTTCATTTGTCACATGCGCCGAATACAACAGGTGTAGACCTTACAGTGAAATGCTTACTTACAGGCTCTAACCAATAGTGCTGAGGAATAAAAAAGTGTATGTGTAGGTAAGTAAAGAAATAAAACAACATTAAAAAGACATTTGAAAATAACAGTAGGAAGGCTATATACAGACACCGGTTAGTCAGGCTTATTGAGGTAGTATGCACATGTGGGTATGGTTAAAGTGACTATGCATATATGATGAACAGAGAGTAGTGGTAGCATAAAAAGAGGGGTTGGCAAGGCTGAGACAAGGCCGAGTATAGCCCACAAAGATCTCCGCCACGGCACAACTCAAGGGGGGGGCGCCAACCCAGACAAAAAGACCACGTCAGTGACTCAACCCACTCAAGTGACACACCCCTCCTAGGGACGGCATGGAAGAGCACCAGTAAGCCAGTGACTCAGCCCCTGTAATAGGGTTAGAGGCAGAGAATCCCAGTGGAAAGAGGGGAACCGGCCAGGCAGAGACAGCAAGGGCGGTTCGTTGCTCTAGTTCCTTTCTGTTCACCTTCACACTCCTGGGCCAGACTGCAATCAATCATAGGACCTACTGAAGAGATGAGTCTTCAATAAAGACTTAAAGGTTGAGACCGAGTCTGCGTCTCTCACATGGGTAGGCAGACCATTCCATAAAAATTGAGCTTTATAGGAGAAGCCCTGCCTCCAGCTGTTTGCATATAAATTCTAGGGAAATTCTGCGTCTTGTGACCGTAGCGTACGTGGAAGTATGTACGGCAGGACCAAATCGGAAAGATCGGTAGGAGCAAGCCCATGTAATGCTTTGTAGGTTAGCAGTAAAACCTTGAAATCAGCCCTTGCCTTAACAGGAAGCCAGTGTAGGTAGGCTAGCACTGGAGTAATATGATCACATTTTTTGGTTCTAGTCAGGATTCTAGCAGACGTATTTAGCACTAACTGAAGTTTTTGTGCTTTATCCGGGTTGTCGGAAAGTAGAGCATTGCAGTTGTCTAACCTAGAAGTGACAAAAGCATGGATACATTTTTCAAAAGAAAATGTCTGGTTTTTGCAATGTTACGTAGATGGAAATAAGGTGTCTTTGAAACAGTCTTGATATGATTGTCAAAAGAGAGATCAGGGTCCAGAGTAACGCCGAGGTCCTTCAGTTTTATTTGAGACGACTGTACAACCATCAAGATTAATTGTCAGATTTAACAGAAGATCTCTTTGTTTCTTGGAACCTAGAACAAGCATCTCTGTTTTGTCCGAGTTTAAAAGTAGAACGTTTGCAGCCATCCACTTCCTTATGTCTGAAACACAGGCTTCCAGCGAGGGCAATTTTGGGGCTTCACCATGTTTCTTCGAAATGTACAGCTATGTGTCATCTGCATAGCAGTGAAAGTTAACATTATGTTTTCGAATGATCTCCCCAAGAGGTAAAATATATAGTGAAAACAATAGTGGTCCTAAAACGGAACCTTGAGGAACACCGAAATTTACAGTTGATTTGTCAGAGAACAAACCATCCACAGAGACAAACTGATATCTTTCCGACAGATAAGATCTAAACCAGGCCAGAACTTGTCCGTGTAAACCAATTTGGGTTTCCAATCTCTCCAAAAGAATGTGGTGATCGACGGTATCAAAAGCAGCACTAAGGTCTAGGGTCTATTGTTTGTCTTCAGGAAAGCAGTGAGTTGCCATGATGCTCCCTCCACAGTACTTTACAGTTGGGATGAGGTTTTGATGTTGGTGTGCTGTGCCTTTTTCTTCTCCACACATAGTGTTGTGTGTGCCTTCCTAACAACTCAACCTTAATCCTTCCACCGAATATTTTGACAGTATCGCTGTGGAACATCCAGGTGCTCTTTTGCGAACTTCAGACGTGCAGCAATGGTTTTTTGGACAGCAGTGGCTTCTTCTGTGGTGTCCTCCCATGAACAACATTCTTGTTTAGTGTTTTGCATATCGTAGACTTGTCAACAGAGATGTTAGCATGTTCCAGATATTTCTGTAAGTCTTTAGCTGACACTAGGATTCTTCTTAACCTCATTGAGCATTCTGCGCTGTGCTCTTGCAGTTATCTTTGCATGACGGACACTGCTAGGGAGAGTAGCAACAATGCTGAACTTTCTCAATTTATAGACAATTTGTCTTACTGTGGACTGAATAACATCAAGGCTTTTAGAGATACTTTTGTAACCCTTTCCAGCTTTATGCAAGTCAACAATTCTTAATCTTAGGTCTTCTGAGATATCTTTTGTTTGAGGCATAGTTCTCATCAGGCAATGCTTCATGTGAATAGCAAACTCACATTGTGTTTTTTTTATATTGCAGGGCAGCTCTAACCGACATCTCCAATCTCGTCTCATTGATTGGACTCCAGGTTAGCTGACCCCTGACTCCAATTAGCTTTTGGAGAAGTCATTAGCCTAGGGGTTCGTGTACGTTTCCCAACCTACACTGGGAATGTTTCAATTATGTATTCAAAATAGACAAGAAAAATACAATTTGTGTGTTATTAGTTTAAGCACACTGTTTTGACCAATTTCTGTAGAAATCGAGGTAATGGTCAGCAGGTAGCCTAATGGTTAGAGTTAAGCCAAGTTTGGTACCACAAACACTCATGGCTTGGTTTTTGCTCTGACATGCGCTGTCAACTGTTGGACCTTATATTAATAGGCGTGTGCCTTTCCAAATCATGTCCAATCAATTGAATTTACCACAGGTGGACTCAAATCAAGTTGTAGAATCACCTCAAGGATGATCAATGGAAACAGGATGCACACAAGCTCAATTTTTTGTCTCATAGCAAAGGCTCTGAGTACTTATGTAAATACGGTATTTCTGTTTTGTATTTTTTTTATAATTTTGCAAAAAAAATTCCAAATACATTGTATCTCTTTACTCTCTGCCTCTTTTAAAAATATTTTTCCTTCCTCTCTGCTTCTCCCTTCTAAAAGAAAATGTTTTGCAATCAAATTTTATTGACTTTTTGCATTAAGAGACACCACTCGCCGTTCAGTGAGTTGACCATGGTACTGAATTTGGCCCAGAGCAACCCGTCCCTGTTCCAGATGGTCTCGGAACGGAGGATGGTGACCATGAAGCTGGGTGTGGCCCAAAGGAGCTGCTGGAGGTCGAGGCCAAGCACAGAGAGAACTGGGTCACCTCCTACAGGTCAGAAATAAGTAATGTAGTCTTAGTTACATACTTACCTCTTTCTCATACTCAGTGATTGACACTAGGTGACTTACTCACCCCTCCACCACCAGTGTGTATATCCCTAGCACTCACCTGCTCTAGAAATATAGCATGAGTAATTAAAGGCATGGAAAAGAGCAGGTTTGGTCTAGAGTTTGCACTAGAGGTGTTTTTAGTCATAGATATATTTTTGTCTGAGTCATCCAGCTCTGTGTTGTGACTGGTGCAGCAAGAGTCTGGCTGAGGAAGTTGAGGGCCAAAGGGCCGTCCAGGCACTGCAGGAGGAGAGGGTGAAAGTGATGAATGGCACCAACCCACAATACGTCCTCAGGAACTACATCGCCCAGAATACAATAGAGGCCGCCGAGAACGGAGACTTCTCTGAGGTCAGGCGCTGATCCATGTTTTCTTCATTATTCTGTAATAGGGACCAAACTTTCAATACCGCTTCCCTCTTGACTTTCATTTGTGTTATTCCAAGCAATGATGTCACCATTACAGAAGCATTCTCACAATGAAAAAAACATGCTCTCTTTCCCTTAACTTGCTTCTCTGGATTTCCATCTCATAGTTTGATCTTTCTCCCATCTCTCTGTGCCATAGGTCCAGCGGCTCTTGAAGGTTCTGGAAAATACTTTCTCTACCCAGCCGGGTCTGGAGCAACCAAGCTGGCTGGACCAAGGGGTGGTGGAGGAGCAGGGAGAGATGGAGCAGCAGGTGGCAGGAGCGGCAGCATCCCAAATGCGTGTTCCCTATGACAGCAAGCCCCCAAGTTTGGGCCAATGAAATCTGTGTCACCTGATCTTCCCTTCTGATCACCCTTCCCTGACAGTCTACCCACCCATATGTACAATAGAGACTGTCACTGTCTTTTCTTCCTTTGTTTACCTATACCTCTCTCCTCATACGCTCTTTACTTGGGTGGGTAATGACACGGAAGGTACATTTTAATGAGGTAAGATAATAATAATGTGTGTGAAAGGGAATGTACATGATTTACATATCATCTGAATTTTACAGAATGAGTCACATAATGTTACTAATTGAGCCACAAAGGACTTCATACACAAGTATAACATAACATATGTCAACGTTGTAAATGTCATAGCAATTGTAACACTGACCATTTGGTGCTTCATTGCACAAATACTACTACACCACATTGCATCGTGTAGGTCATTATAACATTCTATGTATTGCATACATTTTCCAGAAAGCTTCAAAACTGCCATTGTCAACTAAATATTTGCCAAAGAAATCATGAGCAATGGTTTTGTTTAATTTCTTGGGATAAATTGTTTTTTATGAATTGATATGGAAATTATGTCGTCATGCTGAAGAAATGGCTTTTATAGGGTTTTCCTTGGTAACTTGAATTTCTTTGAAACGTTAATATTGTGGCCCAAAGTTGAGCTATTTGTAACTTCAATGTAATGGACTGTTCAATATTCTATTTTTGTAAGTTGGAAGATTTTACTTATGGCAATTTTTGTATTGGAAAACAATATGCACTACTCAAATGGCTTCTCTTGGGCTCCAGGTAAATTCTCTGAGGTACATATGAATCAAACTCATAAATTAACGTTTCAACCACTGTGACCACCACCATATGTCTTTGTCATTACCCCCTTCAAAACATGTCATACCATGAGGAATAGAGGGACCTGTGTCAGGTGACGGATGGGCAATAATTCTGTTCATATTGATCAGCAAAATATTGCTTATAATAGAATAGACTATCCTAAATTATAACCTGTGGTGTTTTTATTTATTGATTATTAATGTACATATGAAATGTATTATCTTCTGAGAGCTTCCTCTATATGCAAACTGTAGTTGGTAAACTTATACAAAAATATGTTGGCTGTTTTTTTGTGTGCACACCAATGCGAAGGCCTAAACATGCACAACATTATAGCCTTCATTGACATTACATTCCAGCCTGTCTCTTCATGCCTGGTTTCAGTAACCTTTCATCTGAAGGATTAATGTTGCTCATGTTAAACAGTAAATACTAGAGCCCACCAAACCTACCATGAAATATTCTGAAAATAGACTGGAGGCCATTTGATTTGACAGTGTTAAGAATTTTGTCGCCATGTTTGTGCGAGGGTATTGTGTATCTGTGTCTTCCTCAGGCACTAACTGGCCTACACACAGCATTGCGATTCTCTCAAACCAACCTCAGAGCAGTGGGAGGAATGTCTGTACTGTACTGTGCCTCCTTAGTGTACAGGTCCCAGCAAGCCCTGAACACAGTAGGTACTCTACATCTGAACATGCCCAAGGCAGAAAGCCACATAGGGACGAGTAGCAACAACAAGCAGGCCTGTAACAATTAATCTTACACACAGTCATACTTGTATTCGATCCTTGTTGTATAACATTGGATCATCTTCCAGGTGATCTAATAATAGGAATTGATTAGGGTGCTTTCTTGACAATCTATTCTACGGTGCAGAGTTATTTATCGAAATAGAACTCATACAACACTAATCAGCACTTGTATTGTGCACCCAGCATGGGTCTACATATGCATGTCCCTTTTTAGTTAGTGGCTGTCTTGTCACACTACACTTCATGAGACTCGGGAGTGGCTGTGCTGTGGTTGACCCCAGGCGGCATCTTATAGCTGCGCAAGCTGCGCGTTCGACGCGCTGCGCATTCGGTGACGAGAATGATTTCAAGAACACATAGGTAGGACAATGGGTGTGTAAACGAAACTGGGGAATCACTTCTTGGAACACGTACTAGATTTGTTAGATCGGGTCAAGTAAGATGTCGAGCCGGACCAGACCTGGCTACTGTCGCCAGGACGTGAACAAAACCACCTGGGAGGTACCGGAGCGGTACAGGGATCTAAAACAGGTGGGGACAGGGGCGTACGGTACAGTCTGGTAAGTGTCGTGGCAACTGGGGTGGGAAGATATGTCAGGCGAACGTTACGTGCTTTGTTGCACTTTGACATAGCTTGGTACAGGGCTCTCCAACACTGTTCCTGGAGAGCTACAGTCCTGTTGTTTTTCACTCTAACCCTAATCTAGCGCACCTGATTTACTGAATGTTTCGTTTTTCGCAGTAGAACAAAACGAGAGAAAAGCTATAGCTTCTCTCGAGTTTCACACAAAAGAGGGCCACTTCCTTATTTAAGGGACACATTTAATTTCTATCATATCAACCCATTTTGAAATTTCACTGCCTTTGGATTTCTGACTAGCCTCCCTGGTCTTTGCAATAGACCGACACATGTAATGTATGTCTGTAGAATGACAATCTGTATGATACAGCCCAAATAAAGCGTGTATTCTTATTACATACTTCAAAAGTGTACATAATCAAAAACGAAGAGAAACAGATGTGCTTTAAATCATTTGCGCATTGCCGTTGTACTGTAGACACAATACCTTTGTGTGGCTCACAGCATGAGGTCGTTACATTGTTATCAATGATTAACTCTGTGGGCGTATTCAGAGTTGTGTTGGCTGGCTGAATGGTTTTTGCAATTTGGGATCCTTGGGACGCCCTTAGTTACCCCCATTGAAGTTTATATTTAAAATTGTAAGGGTAAAATGCGCTGCATGGTAATTCCGACGTATGCATTTACGGTGATATGGCCTCTGCAGAAGTCAGGGCATTCACACTTCTTGCGATTCTCCGAGCAGCACAGAGCTGTTGTGAAGAAGGTTGTCATGATGGTGAGTTTGTGTTTATACACTCCCGCCCTCACCTCAACCAATCATGTAATTGCGGAGCAACACTATGGCGCGAGATGCCTGCCAAATGGTTGAACATTAAGTATCGTTAGGATCGTAAGAAAAGCCATGCGTGAAACGAATGTTTTTAATAAAATATTTTCATATTTATTTATTCTCTCAACATCTTGCCAAAGCATGTTTTGTAGGAGGGGTTAATATGAATTTTAAATCATTTGACACAATTTATATGAATCGGGTCATGAACATATGGACTTTGAAATTAACAAGAGAGAGGTTAAACGTAGGCTAAGTCTGACATAAGCTTATTTCCACACTTTACAATAACTGTTGCAGTGGTCTTAGTCTCCGTATATAGGCTCTTACCGCCATTGCGACACTGAGAAAGGAGGAATAGGCTTTTGGGATGACCAGTGAAATTTACCTGCTGGAGCGCATGCTATGGGTGGGTGCTCCTATGGTGGCCAGTGAGCTGAGGGGCTTTACCTAGCAAAGACTTATAGATGGCCTGAAGCCAGTGGGTTTGGTTACGAATATGAAGTGAGGGCCAGCCAACGAGAGCATACATGTCGCAGTGGTGGGTAGTATATGGGGCTTTGGTGACAAAACAGATGGCACTATGATATACTGCATCCAATTTCCTCAGTAGAGTATTGGAGGCTATTTTATAAATGACATCGCTGAAGTCAAGGATCAGTAGGATAGTCCGTTTTACGAGGGTATGTTTGGCAGCATGAGTGAAGGATGCTTTGTTGCGAAATAGGAAACCGATTCTAGATTTCATTTTGGATTGGAGATGCTTAATGTGAGTCTGGAAGGAGAGTTTATAGTCCAGAGTAGGGATGCTTGACGGGCGAGCATGTGCGGGCAGCGATCTGTTAAAGAGCATGCGTTTTGTTTTACTTGCATTTAAGAGCAGTTGGAGGCCACGGAAGGAGAGTTGTATGGCATTGAATCTCGTCTGGAGGTTAGCTAACACAGTGTCCAAAGAAGGGCTAGAAGTATACAGAATAGTGTCGTCGGCGTAGAGGTGGATCGGAGAATCACCAGCAGCAAGAGCAACATCATTGATGTATACAGAGAAAAGAGTCAGCCCGAGAATTGAACCCTGTGGCACCCCCATAGAGACTGCTAGAGGTAGGGACAACAGGCCCTCCGATTTGACACACTGAACTCTGTCTGAGAAGTAGTTGGTGAACCAGGCGAGGCAGTCATTTGAGAAATCAAGGCTGTTGAGTCTGCCAATAAGAATGTGGTGATTGACAGAGTCGAAAGCTTTGGCCAGGTTGATGAATACGGCTGCACATTGTCTTTTATCGATGGCGTTATGATATCGTTTAGGACCTTGAGCATGGTTGAGGTGCACCCATTGAACAGGCTAGTAATAAGGGTTGCAACAATTTCAGCAGATCATTTTAGAAAGAGAGGGTCCAGATTGTCTGTCCGAGCTGATTTGTAGGGGTCCAGATTTTGCAACTCTTTCAGAACATCAGCTATCTGGATTTGGGTGAAGGAGACATGGGGGCGGTTTGGGCAAGTTGCTGTGGGGGGTGCAGGGCTGTTGACCAGGGTAGGGGTAGCCAGGTGGAAAGCATGGCCAGCCATAGAAAAATGCTTAATGCTCAATTATCTTGGATTTATCGGTGGTGACAGTGTTTCCTAGCCTCAGTGCAGTGGGCAGCTGGAGGAGGTGCTCTAATTCTCCATGGTCTTTACAGTGTCCCAGAACTTTTGGGAGTTTGTGCTACATTATGCAAATTTCTGTTTGAAAAAGCTAGCCTTTGCTTTCCTAACTGCCTGTGTATATTGGTTCCTGACTTCCCTGAAAAGTTGCATATCGCAGTGGCTCTTCGATGCTAATGCAGTACGCCACGTTTTTGTGCTGGTCAAGGGCAGTCAGGTCTGGAGTGAACCAAGGGCTATATCTGTTCCTGGTTCAACATTTTCTGAATGGGGCATGTTTATTATGGTGAGGAAAGCACTTTTAAAGATTAACCAGGCATCCTCTACTGACGGAATGAGGTCAATATCCTTCCAGGAGACCCAGGCCAGGTCGATTAGAAAGGCCTGATAGCTGAAGTGTTTTAGCGAGCGTTTGACAGTGATGAGGGGTGGTCGTTTGACCGCAGACACATTACGGGCGCAGTCAATGAGGCAGTGATCACTGAGATCCTGGTTGAAGACAGCAGAGGTGTATTTAGAGGGCAGGTTGGTCAGGATGATATCTATGACGGTGCCCGTGTTTACAGATTTGGGTTTGTACCTGGTAGGTTCATTGATACTTTGTGTGAGATTGAGGGTTTCTATCTTAGATTGTAGGACGGCCGGGGTGTTAAGCATGTCCCAGTTTAGATCACCTAACAGTACGAGCTCTGAAGATAGATGGGGGGCCAATCAATTCACATATGGTGTCCAGGGCACAGCTGGGGGCAGAAGGTGGCCTATAACAAGCAGCAACGGTGAGAGACTTGTTTCTGGGAAGGTGGATTTTTAGAAGTAGAAGCTTGAATTGTTTGGGCACAGACCTGGATAGTATGACAGAACTCTGCAGGCTGTCTCTGCAGTAGATTGCAACTCCGCCCCCTTTGGCAGTTCTATCTTGTCGGAAAATGTTATAGTTAGGGATGGAAATTCCAGGATTTTTGGTGGCCTTCCTATGCCAGGATTCAGACACGGCTAGGACATCCGGGTTGTCAGTGTGCTAAAACATACTTAGGGAGGAGGCTTCTAATGTTAACATGCATGAAACCAAGACTTTTACGGTTACAGAAGTCAACAAATGAGAGTGCCTGGGGAATGTGAGTGGAGCTACGCGCTGCAGGGCCTGGATTAACCTCTACATCACCAGAGGAACAGAGGAGGAGTAGGGTAAGGGTACGGCTAAAGGCTATAAGAGCTGGTCGTCTAGTGCGTTGGGAACAGAGATGAAAAGGAACAGGTTTCTGGGCACGGAAGAATAGATTCAGGGCATAATGTGCAGACAAGGGTATGGTAGGATGTGAATACAGTGGAGGTAAACCTAGGCATTGAGTGACGATGAGAGAGGTTTTGTCTCTGGAGACATCATTTAGAGCAGGTGAGGTCACTGCATGTGTGGGAGGTGAAACAAAAGGGCTAGTTAAGGCATATTGAGCAGGGATGGTGTCTATACAGTGAAATAAGACTATCTCTAACCAAAACAGCAATGGACAAGACATATTGACATTAGTGAGAGGCATGCGTAGCCAAGTGATCAAAGGGACCAGTGGGAGGCTAGGCGAGCTGGAGACAAGGCGATTCAGCCAGCTAGCAGGCCGGGGCTAGCAGAAGGGCCTTTGGGGGACGTCGCGATGGGAGTAGTCTGTTGTAGCCCCCTCGGACGGTTACGTTGGCAGGGCTCTGTGTAGGCAGTAAAAGGGTCCAGGCCAATTGGCACAATTAGGTATTGTAGCCCAAGAAATTGGGTGATGGTCCTCTTCAGCTAACAGTCCGATATGCTCTAGACAGCTAGCAGGCTAGCGGATGGGTCTTCAGGGGACGTCGCGACGGAGGAGCCGGTTGAAACCCCTCGGGCAGATTACATCGGTAGACCAGTCGTGGTGGAATCGGTGGGGCTCCGTGTTGGCAGTAAAAGGGGTCCAGGCCAATTGGCAAAATATGTATTATAGCCCAAGGAGTGGCTGATGGACCTGTTAAGTTACCCGGGAGATGGGCCTAGCACGAGGCTAGTTCCAGGCTCACTGGTGCTTGCTTTGGGACAGAGACGTTAGCCAGGGGGTTGCCACTCGGATAGCAGCTATCTAGTTGCGATGATCCAGATGAAAAAGTTCAGAGCTTGCGGTAGGAAACTGGAGATGTGGAGAAAGAGCAGTCTGGTATGCTCTGGGTTGAAACGTGCTATGCAGGCTGGCAGGACAGACTAAGGTTAGCTGATGACTGCTAGCAGTGGCTAACTGACTAGTGGCTAGTTAGCTGGCTAGCTTCTGTTGGGGGTTCCGGTTCTAAAGTATAGAAAATAGCAGATCCATACCACATTGGGTGAGGCGGGTTGCAGGAGTGTATGTTGAAACTGAGGTTAATAATATAAAAATATATATACACAGGACACGACAAGACGAAGACAAAGACTGCTGAACTGCTGCGCCATCTTGGAAGAATGTTGAAGAACTTATGATCTCCATGCAGCACCACAGCACCATTCACCTTCGGAAAAGCACCCCTCAGCCTCAGAAGATGCCCTTCTGGAGGCATGCAGCCATAGAGTCAATTTGCCTACTAGCCAAGTAAAGTGCAGAGCATGCGTAATGCGTGCCACTCATCATTCCAACATATTTGAACATTTAATTCATCCTTCATTCAGTATGTCATCCATTCTGTCATTTGTCTGAGTTGCAATAGGAACTAAATCAAAGAGAATAGAACAGTCTTATCCATTTGTTTGTTATCACTTCAAGTAAATGTTTAATTTAGGCATATCCAAATACAAAATAGGCCATCAACTTGGAGGCATTGCCATTCAGGCTATTATTTTGGGTACTGGTGTCTTGCAGAATCATTTTAGAACTCTATTTGTGTTTTATAACTGTTTTTATTACAGGGCTCCGCTTTACAAGAGACCTTAGCTCACAGGCCTCTAATTATAGCCTCCTAATAGATTTTTAACTAAATACTTGAAGAAGCACATGCAGTGGCTGATCGGGACAACAGATCTGGCAATAAGAATAGGCCATGGATAGTTTTGACCATTTGGGGCCCCTTGGTTATTTCGCTCAGGACAGGTTATAGCCAACACTTAATCAATATTTTGTTTTGTCTCATTTATTGATATGGTTATAGCCTCTGTGTGATGGGGTTGTGCAATGCAAATGGCTATAACAAGCCTACACACAGAGTGGAATTCACAATACAACAGTCAAAATGCCTAATATAAGGCCTACAGTCCGTGCTCCCAAATACTAGAAAAAGTGTGATTCATTAGGTTACATGATCACCACAGTAGCCACACACGGCTATAAAAAATTTATTGTGCAATTATATGGCTATTAAATAAGACACAACAGCATGACAGAATAAGCCTAGCCTACAACATTAATATTTTCTATTTTGCTGCCCAGGCAGTTATTCTAGACAAGGCTCTTCTGTGTCTTTCATTCTCAGACAAGTCATTTGCCGAAGGTCCAAGCATATACTACGCCATCTACTGGTATAACGTTGTTATTTAATGCAGTTCGAAAACAAGCTCAATACATTAATTTTGGAAATGAAACCGGAAGCTGCAAAGCATCTCTAACGTCTGGGCTAGAGTTGCTTGATTGACTAGCTAACTTCGATTAGCTACGTTCGGTTCGTCCTTTGCAGATGCCACATAAGTATAAAAATATATGTAACCAAGTAAAGGGAGACTTAAAATAAGAATGTAATATGTAAATGTTAATTTATAGTCATAACATAAGGTTTGTAAGTTTACAGATCAAATTGAATGCTTACATTTCATGTTTCACGCATGGCTTTTCCAAACAATTTCCGTATGGATTTTCTTACAATCCTAATGACACATACATTTAACCTCCACATTGTTACAACATTTCAGAGGCGCCCAGCGATGTGGTACGGAGCTCAATTTGTCATTTGCACGTCTCCAGAGGATTCGCAATTGCGTCACACAATCCATAAGGCGCCTCCGACCACATTTTCAGATCAAACATAAATTGTCTCTTAGTGTAGGGTATGGACTTCCCAAGGATCCCGGATAGTACTAATTCTGGGTGAATGCCAATTTGTAACACATGATCAACTCAGTGTTCCAAAGGTTACTTTTACACAGGCAATTCTGATATTTTTATCCACTAATTGTTATTTGGACCAATGACGTCAGAACTTCTCACGTCAGATATTTTTCAGATCTGATCCGATTGGTCAAAGACATTAGTAAAGAAGATATCCATCCTCTTTCCTACTTTTGAAAATGGTCAAAGTTAATCGAGGAGAGGCGGAGAGGAGAAGGAAAGTGGACGAAAATGTGCTTGTATGAAATGAGACCTTTTTAAAATAATTTGGTGTCATGATTCGGAAAGGTAAGATAGCTATCAAAAATGACAAGCTACTATGTGGGGAATTGTATGTAGCTTGTTTCAGCTCATTGTATCATGTTATTGATACCATAACTGAGAGGTTGCACTTTTCTTGCACATTTGATCTTACACAGCCTAGTGCATTTTAGAGTTGAAGAACACCAACTGCAGATACACATGCTTGTTTTTGTGCATCAGAAAATACTAAATAAAATGTAGAATCAGTTTGACAGGTGACAGGCATATTATTTTACTATTAGCATGCAGTGGGGATAATTATATTGTCCCAGTCAGGAGCCCAGGCTTTTGCCATTGATGGTAGAGTTCTCATCTCTGGACTGCGCAAGGTTTGGATTGCATTCTGCTTAAGGCACTTGTCTCTCTCTACATTGGTCAGATACGTTTGTGTCCAGGGTGGGATCCTTTCGATACACTTATGGTGTATGGGCACACAAATGCTCCTAGAGAGAAGGGGGAATACTGAAGCATGCATTGATGACAGTTCTACAGTCTCCATCAGAGGCCCAGGCTTTTTGCATAGATGGTAAAAGCTCTCATTTCTGGACTGTAACATTGTAAGATCGTGCCATCCATGGGACTTGATATACATTGATTGGTAGGTTACACTATATTTAGATACTTAAAATACTGCCTGATACACCTTTGCTAGTTTTCTCCATACTCAATAAATGGTGAAACACTATTTGTTATGGTGTTCTTTATTCAAATGTATAAGCATGTCAAAGAACAAAAATAGTACAAAATACAATAAATGTAAGTACCTGATTATAGACACAAGGAAGCACATTAATGTGCAGGACAACAGTATGTTGATGGCTGTAGATTCATGATTCACCTGTTAGCATGGAAATAACTATAAATTAGCAGGGAGCTAATGCGACCATTACAATTAGAGCATGCTAACTCACTCTTACTGCAATAACATACACAAGCACATCCCAGATTGCGCCCAGGTACCACACACATTTACAGTGGGGAGAACAAGTATTTGATACACTACCGATTTTGCAGGTTTTCCAACTTACAAAGCATGTAGAGGTCTGTAATTTTTATCATAGGTACACTTCAACTGTGAGAGACGGAATCTAAAACAATAATCCAGAAAATCACAATGTATAATTTTTAAGTAATTAATTTGCATTTTATGACATAAGTATTTGATCACCAACCAGTAAGAATTCCGGCTCTCACAGACCTGTTAGTTTTTCTTTAAGAAGCCCTCCTGTTCTCCACTCATTATCTTTATTAACTGCACCTGTTTGAACTCGTTACCTGTATAAAAGACACCTGTCCACACACTCAATCAAACAGACTCCAACCTCTGCACAATGGCCAAGACCAGGGAGCTGTGTAAGGACATCAGGGATAAAATTGTAGACCTGCACAAGGCTGGGATGGGCTACAGGACAATAGGCAAGCAGCTTGGTGAGAAGGCAACAACTGTTGGCGCAATTATTAGAAAATGGAAGAAGTTCAAGATGATGGTCAATCACCCTCGGTCTGGGGCTCCATGCAAGATCTCACCTCGTGGGGCATCAATGATCATGAGGAAGGTGAGGGATCAGCCCAGAACTACACGGCAGGACCTGGTCAATGACCTGAAGAGAGCTGGAACCACAGTCTCAAAGAAAACCATTAAACGCACTACGCCGTCATGGATTAAAATCCTGCAGCGCACGCAAGGTCCCCCTGCTCAAGCCAGCGCATGTCCAGGCCCGTCTGAAGTTTGCCAATGACCTTCTGGATGATCCAGAGGAGGAATGGGAGAAGGTCATGTGGTCCGATGAGACAAAAATAGAGCTTTTTGGTCTAAACTCTACTCGCTGTGTTTGGTGGAAGAAGAAGGATGAGAAACTCCAAGAACACCATCCCAACCGTGAAGCATGGAGGTGTAAACATCATTATTTGGGGATGCTTTCCTGCTAAGGGGACAGGACGACTGCACTGTATTGAGGGGAGGATGGATGGGGCCATGTATCACGAGATCTTGGCCATCAACCTCCTTCCCTCAGTAAGAGCATTGAAGATGGGTCGTGGCTGGGTCTTCCAGCATGACAATGACCTGAAACACACAGCCAGGGCAACTAAGGAGTGGCTCCGTAAGAAGCATCTCAAGGTCCTGGAGTGGCCTTGCCAGTCTCCAGACCTGAACCCAATAGAAAATCTTTGGAGGGAGCTGAAAGTCTGTATTGCCCAGCGATAGCCCCGAAACCTGAAGGATCTGGAGAAGGTCTGTATGGAGGAGTGGGCCAAAATCCCTGCTGCAGTGTGTGCAAACCTGGTCAAGAACTACAGGAAACGTATGATCTCTGTAATTGCAAACAAAGGTTTCTGTACCAAATATTGAGTTCTGCTTTTCTGATGTATCAAATACTTATGTCATGCAATAAAATGCAAATTAATTACTTAAAAATCCTACAATGTGATTTTCTGGATATTTGTTTTAGATTATGTCTCTCACAGTTGAAGTGTACCTATGATAAAAATTACAGACCTCTACATGCTTTGTAAGTAGGGAAACCCGCAAAATCGGCAGTGCATCAAATACTTGTTCTCCCCACTGTATATGATCCAAGATGGCGTAGCAGTCAGACGTGTTTGTCTTGTCCAATCTTGTCCCATGTAAATAGTCGGTCTCATTGTTTTTCGTATATATTTTAATCTCACTTTCCACCTATGATCTAAATATACTTTCCTGCAACCCGCCCCACCCAATGTGGTACGGATCTGCTATTTTTATACATTATAACTGGAACCTCCATCAGGTGCTTACTGTTAGCCACGGCTAGCTGTCTTCACCTTTAGCTCGGTCAATACCTGCCAGTCTGCACAGCGCAATATTGAACTGCTTTTCTCCACCACATCACCGTATTCCTGCTGCAAGCTCTGGGCCATTCCCCCGGTCATCGTAGCTAGCTGCAATCGAGTGGCTACAACTGACTTAACGCCTCTGTCCCGAAGCAAGCACCAGTTAGACTTGAGCTAGCCTCGAGCTAGGCCCATCTCCCGGCTAGCCGAAGAGGTATGCCTACTAATTCGTGGGCTACAATACCTCTTTTTCCAATTGGCCTGGACCCTTTATTGCTGACACGGAACCCCGCCGATCCATCATGGCTGGTCTGCCAAGGTAATCGTCTGTGGTCTCAACAGGCTTTTCCGTTGCGTTGTCACCGAAGACCCAACTGCTAGCACCGGGCCGCTAGCTTTCTGAACGCCGTGCCTCCCACTCGCCTAGCATAGTAACGACTACCGAACAGCTCCTGGACTAACCTATTTCTGCTCATTGGACCCTATGATCACTCGGCCACACATGCCTCTCTCTAATGTCAATATGCCTTGTCTTCTGCTGTTTTGTTTAGTTATCGTTTTATTTCACTGTAGTGCCCCTTGTCCAGCTCAACATGCCGCAGATACAGTAGCTCTTTTGTCACACACCCCACACATGGGGAGACCTCACCTGGCTTAGTTGGCGCCTCCAGATATGCAAGCTCTCTCATCGTCACTCAATGCCTAGGTTTACCCCCACTGTACTCACATCCTACCATACCTTGTCTGTACATTATGCCCTGAATCTATCCTGCCACGCCCAAAAATCTGCCCCTTTTACTCTCTGTTCCCAACGCACTAGACGACCAGCTCTTATAGCCTTTAGCCGTACCCTTATCCTACTCCTCCTCTGTTCCTCTGGTGATGTAGAGGTTAACCCTGGCCCTGTAGCCCCCAGCATCACACCTATTCCACAGGTGCTCTCATATCAGAAGCCTCCTCACTAAATTTGTTTTATTCACTGCTTTAGCACACTCTGCCAACCCTGATGTCCTAGCCATGTCTGAATCCTGGCTTAGGAAGGCCACCAAAAATTCAGAAATTTCCCTCCCTAACTAAAACATTTTCCGTCAAGATAGAACTGCCAAAGGGGGCGGAGTTGCAATCTACTGCATAGATAGCCTGCAGAGTTCTGTCATACTATCCAGGTCTGTGCCCAAACAATTTGAGCTTCTACTTTTAAAAATACACCTTTCCAGAAATAAAGCTCTCACCGTTGCTGCTTGTTATAGACCCCCCTCAGCCCCCAACTGTGCCCTGGACACCATATGTGAATTGATTGCCCATCTATATCTTCAGAGTTCATACTGTTAGGTGACCTAAACTGGGATATGTTTAGAACCTCGGCCATCCTACAATCTAAGCTAGATGCCCTGAATCTCACACAAATTATCAAGGAACCTAACAGGCACAACCCTAAATCAGTAAACATGGACACCCTCATGGATATCATCCTGACCAACTTGCCCTCTAAATATACCTCTGCTGTTGTTCTTTAAAAGTGTTTTCTTCACCATCTTAAATACGCATGCCCCATTCAAAAAATGTAGAACCAGGAACAGATATAGCCCTTGGTTCACTCCAGACTTGACTGCCCTTGACCAGCACAAAAACGTGGCGTACTGCATTAGCATCGAATAGCCCCCGCGATATGCAACTTTACAGGGAAGTCAGGAACCAATATACACAGTCATTTAGGAAAGCTGAGGCTAGCTTTTTCAAACAGAAATGTGCATCCTGTTGCACTAATTACAAAACGTTTAGGGTCACTGTAAAGTCCATGGAGAATTAGAGCACCTCCTCCCAGCTGCCCACTGCACTGAGGCTAAGAAGTACTGTCACCACCGATAAGTCTACGATAATCGAGAATTTCAATAAGCATTTTTCTACGGCTGTCCATGCTTTCCACATGGCTAACCCTACCCCGGCCAACAGCTCTGCACCCCCTTCAGCAACTTGCCCAACCCCCCCACTCGCTTATCCTTCACCCAAATCTAGATAGCTGATGTTCTGAAAGAGCGGCAAAATCTGTACCCTTACAAATCAGCTGGACTAGACAATCTGGACCCTCTCTTTCTAAAATGATCTGCCGAAATTGTTGCAACCCCTAATACTAGCCTGTTTAATCTCTCCTTCGTATCGCCTGAGATCCCTAAAGATTGGAAAGCTGCCTCGGTCATCCCCCTCTTCAAAGGGGGAGACACTCTAGATCCAAACTTTTACAGACCTATATCCATCCTGCCCTGCCTTTCTAAAGTCTTCGAAAGCTAAGTTAACAAACAGATCACCGACCGTTTTGAATCCTTATCCACTATGCAATCTGGTTTCCGAGCTGGTCATGGGTGCACCTCAGCCACGCTCAAGGACCTAAACGATATCATTACCGCCATAGATAAAAGATAGTACTGTGCAGCCATTTTCATCGACCTGGCCAAGGTTTTCAACTCTGTCAATCACCACATTCTTATCGGCAGACTCAACAGCCGTGGTTTCTCAAATGACTGCCTCGCCTGGTTCACCAACTACTTCTCAGATAGAGTTCAGTGTATGAAATTGGAGGGCCTGTTGTCCGGACCTCTGGCAGTCTCTATGGGGGTGCCACAGGGTTCAATTCTCGGGCCTACTCTTTTCTCTGTATATATCAATGATATCACTCTTGCTGCTGGTGATTTTCTGATCCACCTCTATGCAGACGACACCATTCTGTATACATCTGTCCCTTCCTTGGACACTGTGTTAATAAACCTCCAAACAAGCTTCAATGCCATACAACACTCCTTCCGTGGCCTCCTCTTAAATGCTAGTAAAACTAAATGCATGCTCTTCAACCAATTGCTGCCAGCACCTGCCCGCCCGCCAAGCATCACTACTCTGGACGGTTCTGACTTAGAATATGTGGACAATTACAAATACCAAGGTGTCTGGTTAGACTATAAACTCTCCTTCCATTCTCACATTTAAGCATCTTCAATCCAAAATTACATCTAGAATCGGCTTCCTATTTCGCAACAAAGCCTCCTTCACTCATGGTGCCAAACACACCCTCGTAAAACGGACTATCCTACCGATCCTTGACTTCAGCGACGTCATTTACAAAATAGCCTCCAACACTCTACTCAGCAAATTGGATGCAGTATATCACAGTGCTGTCCGTTTTGTCACCAAAGCCCCATATCCTACCCACCACTGCGACCTGTGTGCTCTCGTTGGCTGGCCCTCGCTACATATTCGTTGCCAAACCCACTGGCTCCAGGTCATCTATAAGTCTTTGCTAGGTAAATCCCCGCCTTATCTCAGCTCACTGGTCTCTATAGCAACACCCACCCATAGCACACGCTCCAGCAGGTATATTCCACTGGGCATCCCGAAAGCCAACACCTCTTTGGCCGCCTTTACTTCCTGTTCTCTGCTGCCAATGACTGGAACGAATTGCAAAAATCACTGAAGCTGGAGACTTATATCTCCCTCACTAACTTTAAGCATCAGCTGTCAGAGCAGCTTACCGATCACTGTACCTGTACACAGCTCATTTGTAAATAGCACACCCAACTACCCCAACTACCTTGTTTTTGACTGTACGTTTCTTTATCCCATGTGTAACTCTATGTTGTTGTTTTTGTCGCACTGCTTTTCTTTATCTTGGCCAGGTCACAGTTGTAAATTAGAACTTGTTCTCAACTGGCCTACCTGGTTAAATAAAGGTAAAAATAAAAAATATATGTGTGTACAGTGCATTCGGAAAGTACTCAGACAGCCTTATTCTAAAATGGGTTAAAATATATATATACCTTCAGCAATCTATACACAATAGCCAATAATAACAAAGCGAAAACAGGTTTTTAGAAATACCATATTTACACAAGTATTAAGAACCTTTGCTATGAGACTCGAAATTGAGCTCAGGTCCATTCTGTTTCCATTGATCATCCTTGAGATGTTTCTACAACTTGATTGGAGTCCACCTATGGTAAATTCAATTGATTGGACATGATTTGGAAAGACACACACCTGTTTATATAAAGGTCCCACAGTTGACAGTGCAGGTCAGAGCAAAAACCAAGCCATGAGATTGAAGGAATTGTCCGTAGAGCTCAGAGACAGGATTGTGTCGAGGCACAGATCTGGGAAAGGGTACCAAAATATGTCTGCAGCATTGAAGGTCCCCAAGAACACAGTGGCCTCAATCATTCTTTTGGAACCACCAAGACTCTTCCAAGTGCTGGCTGCCCGGCCAAACTGAGCAATCAGGGGAGAAGAGACTTGGTCAGGGAGGTGACCAAGAACCCGATGGTCACTCTTGACAGAATTCTAGAGTTCCTCTGTGGAGATGGGAGAACCTTCCAGAAGGACAACCATCTGAAGCACCTCACCAATGAGGTCTTTATGGTAGAGTAGCCAGACTGAAGCCACTCCTCAGTAAAAGGCACATGACAGCCTGCTTTGAGTTTGACAAAAGCCACCTAAAGACTGACACCATGAGAAACAAGATTCTCTGGTCTGATTAAACCAAGATTGAAGTCTTTGGCCTGAATGCCAAGCGTCACGTCTGGAGGAAACCTGGCACCATTCCTACAGTGAAGCATGGTGGTGGTAGCATCATGCTGTGGGGATGTTTTTTAGCTGCAGGGATTGGGAGACTAGTCAGGATCTGAGCAAAGTACAGAATGATCCTTGATGAAAACCTGCTCCAAAGTGCTCAGGATCTCAGACTGGGGGCGATGGTTCACCTTCAAAGCACACAGTCAAGACAACGCAGGAGTGGCTTCGGGACAAGTCTCTGAATGTCCTTGAATGGCCCAGCCAAGGCCCAGACTTCAACCTGATCAAACATCTCTGGAGAGACCTGAAAATAGCTGTACAGCAACGCTCCCCATTCAACCTGACAGAGCTTGAGATGATCTGCAGAGAGGAATAAGAGAAACTCCCCAAATACAGATGTGCCAAATGTAACGGATGTGAAACGCTAGCTTAGTTAGCGGTGGTGCGCACTAAATAGTGTTTCAATCGGTGACGTCACTTGCTCTGAGACCTTGAAGTAGTAGTTCCCCTTGCTCTGCAAGGGCCGCGGCTTTTGTGGAGCGATGGGTAACGATGCTTCGTGGGTGTCAGTTGTTGATGTGTGCAGAGGGTCCCTGGTTCGCGCCCGGGTATGGGCGAGGGGACGGTCTAAAGTTATACTGTTACACAAGCTTGTAGCTTCATACCCAAGAAGACTTGAGGCTGTAATCACTGTAATCACTGCCAAAGGTGCTTAAACAAAGTACTGAGGAAAGGGTCTGTTTTTGCCTTGTCATTATGGGGTATTGTGTGTAGATAAGGGAATACATCTTTTTAATCAATTTTAGAATAAGGTTGTAACAAAATGTGGAAAAAGTCAAGGGGTCTGAATACTTTCCAAACACTGTAGATACATACGCACATCAGGACATGTACATAGTAAATATGAAAATAGAATACAGTATTTCAGAACGTGCGATTTCCCCCTATCTGCAAGCATGACCAATGGCATAACACGTTATTGACATCTGACTTGAACCAACCAATTAGAATACATAAACATGAAATACATATTTCTGCAGTGTCTAGTGGAAAGGTAACCAACCCTGTTTGTTCTTCATGAAACGTACATTATGGAAAACATCTCGCATTAAGTCATAGTTATAGAATAATGAATGGATTGGCAAGATTTTGGCACTGTCAACCTTTAGAATGTTAGTAGTTACAATCAATTATATCACCTAAATGTACTCACATTTACTGAACATTTAGTATTTGAAACACAAACATTCATTTCCCTACTGCTTTTTCTATAATCCTACAGCCTCTTTCTCATTCTCCATACTTTATACTCCAATGCATTCGATATTATGCATGCCCACCATGGTGTTGGGCAGCTGCTATTTGAGAACTCATCTGGTTTAGAAATCAAACTGAAATCAAACTGATCTTATTGCAGAGCACATTGTACACCTGTTTTTTATTTATTTAGAAGATTGTATTGCAAGGTATGCTATATGTGTAGGCTATTCCACATGTATTGGCTAATATGCATATGTCGTTTTTAAACCTCCATTCTAGCATACAGTAACTTATGACACATCTTTTATCTGCATGTTTTTATTTGGGTTTCTATGCAAATTAAATGATTGAATGTTTCTTTAAGCCTTCAGCTAGTTACTTGAAATTAGACAATCATGCCAAAACATTATTCAAAATTGAATTCGCTGACAGATACCTAGGGAAAACTAGCTTCCTGAACAGGCACATTGACGTTAACAGCAAAGATGTTTAGAACTGTGTGTTTACAGCTGGCTAGGCTAGTCAACTGTAACAGGCTAGCTTTCAATAAATTAGCTAAACGGTCAACGGCGTTACCTCTTCATATGATCAAGACCATTCCTATTGCATGCTACATATTTAAAGTGTACTCGAAAACAGGTATTTTTCAGTCTTTGGGAGTTGACAGCAGATCACGATTTCATGTGAGGCTGTTTACATCTTAGAAGCAGGCCATTGGCTGCCTTCATCACGAGGGGTATGTACGGAAGTTCTGATTGGTTTCAAGTGTAGAAGTTCCCAAATTTGAAATATACTATTTTTCTAAGAAAATGTGTAAGAATGAAAGGTGCCAACAAATGTTGTTATATATAAAAAATATTTTAAAAACATGCTCCTCCCTCGACGTAGATCGATCAACTTCACTGTTTTCTGCGTCGGCCCACCACATAATTGAAGCCACGGAAGTTCAAGGCTGACCACAGTCTTTGCATGTATTGTTTGCAGAAAACAGAATTCCTCATTATAGTGAATTGAACATTGGCAATCTTCATGTAAGTAATTGTTTTCCCCGAAGACGATCTCAGTACCAATAATTGCTTCTAATACACCAGATGTAAGTCATTGAGCCAATTATACAATTTTAAAAATCGCACACATAAGTAGTTATAAGGATAATTTAGTTGATAATAGCAGCCTGCAGTACCCAGGTTGTCCTTCAACTGGAGTTAGCCTGCAACGTCACTTCTTGGAGTAGCTCAAACTGCGCATTAATTTGGCTTCAAAAGAGTATTCACATAGGAATGAATGGTGTCACATGATAGATGGCTTTGTCTTTCATATATACAGTAACATGTTCTATTACAAAGAAGCATAGAACAATGAGACATATTCCACTGGATGTATAAAGGATGTATAAATATGAAGCATCCGCTTGGCGTTTCCACTCACTACCAAATATGGTAGTGAGTGGAATGGAACAAGATGGATTTTGGCCAACATTCTGCACATTTTCTCATCGATGAAACATTTGATCTCAATGCAGTTTTCTGTTCCCAAAACCAGAATCTATTATGAACGAAGTGGACAAAAGTTTTAAAAATCGTGTTGTTTAGGAGTGCAAAGTCGAATGTAGCATTGCTTTCTAGGTTTGAGTGAGAAATAGTGTATTGTAGCCCTGCTACCGCCAGATGGCGGTATTATTCTTTACATATTTTGTAATTTTTGTCAATTTCAAAATGAGAAAAGACCTAAGGACTATAGACTAATGGGTTGTTACATTGTGTTAGTCTATTTAAAAATCAAATAACATTTTATTCATCACATGCGTAAACAACAGATGTGGACTAACAGGGAAATGCTTACTTACGTGCCCTTCCCAACAAAGCAGAGAGAAAGAATATAGAGAAATAATAGAAAAGTAAAACCCATAATAATTATAAAAAGTGATAGATACATAGTAACAATAACTTTCCTATATACAAGGAGTATTAGTACCAAGTCGATTAGCAGGGTTACGAGGTAATTGAAGTAGGTATGTACATATGCATACATGTACAGTGCCTTGCGAAAGTATTCGGCCCCCTTGAACTTTGCGACATTTCAGGCTTCAAACATAAAGATATAAAACTGTATTTTTTTGTGAAGAATCAACAACAAGTGGGACACAATCATGAAGTGGAACGACATTTATTGGATATTTCAAACTTTTTTAACAAATCAAAAACTGAAAAATTGGGCGTGCAAAATTATTCAGCCCCCTTAAGTTAATACTTTGTAGCGCCACCTTTTGCTGCGATTACAGCTGTAAGTCGCTTGGGGTAGGTCTCTATCAGTTTTGCACATCGAGAGACTGACATTTCCATTCCACCTTGCAAAACAGCTCGAGCTCAGTGAGGTTGGATGGAGAGCATTTGTGAACAGCAGTTTTCAGTTCTTTCCACAGATTCTCGATTGGATTCAGGTCTGGACTTTGACTTGGCCATTCTAACACCTGGATATGTTTATTTTTGAACCATTCTATTGTAGATTTTGCTTTATGTTTTGGATCATTGTCTTGTTGGAAGACAAATCTCCGTCCCAGTCTCAGGTCTTTTGCAGACTCCATCAGGTTTTCTTCCAGAATGGTCCTGTGTTTGGCTCCATCCATCTTCCCATCAATTTGAACCATCTTCCCTGTCCCTGCTGAAGAAAAGCAGGCCCAAACCATGATGCCGCCACCACCATGTTTGACAGTGGGGATGGTGTGTTCAGGGTGATGGGCTGTGTTGCTTTTACACCAAACATAACGTTTTGCATTGTTGCCAAAAAGTTCAATTTTGGTTTCATCTGACCAGAGCACCGTCTTCGACATGTTTGGTGTGTCTCCCAAGTGGCAAACTTTAAACAACACTTTTTATGGATATCTTTAAGAAATGGCTTTCTTCTTGCCACTCTTCCATAAAGGCCAGATTTGTGCAATATACGACTGATTGTTGTCCTATGGACAGAGTCTCCCACCTCAGCTGTAGATCTCTGCAGTTCATCCAGAGTGATCATGGGCCTCTTGGCTGCATCTCTGATCAGTCTCCTCCTTGTATGAGCTGAAAGTTTAGAGGGACGGCCAGGTCTTGGTAGATTTGCAGTGGTCTGATACTCCTTCCATTTCAATATTATCGCTTGCACAGTGCTCCTTGGGATGTTTAAAGCTTGGGAAATATTTTTGTATCCAAATCCGGCTTTAAACTTCTTCACAACAGTATCTCGGACCTGCCTGGTGTGTCCCTTGTTCTTCATGATGCTCTCTGCGCTTTTAACGGACCTCTTAGACTATCACAGTGCAGGTGCATTTATACGTAGACTTGATTACACACAGGTGGATTGTATTTATCATCATTAGTCATTTAGGTCAACATTGGATCATTCAGAGATCCTCACTGAACTTCTGGAGAGAGTTTGCTGCACTGAAAGTAAAGGGGCTGAATAATTTTGCACGCCCAATTTTTCAGTTTTTGATTTGTTAAAAAAGTTTGAAATATCCAATAAATGTCGTTCCACTTCATGATCGTGTCCCACTTGTTGTTGATTCTTCACAAAAAAAATACAGTTTTATATCTTTATCTTTGAAGCCTGAAATGTGGCAAAAGGTCGCAAAGTTCAAGGGGGCCGAATACTTTCGCAAGGCACTGTACATACATGTGAATTGTTAGATATTACTGCACTGTTGGAGTTAGGAACACAAGAATTTCGCCACACCTGCAATAACATCTGCTAAATATGTGTATGTGACCAATACAATGATTTGATAACTATGATTAAAGTGAAAGATGGTAAACAGTAGCAGCAGCGTATTCACTGTAATGAGTCAAAGTTAGTGCAAAAGGGTCAATGCAGATAGTCCTGGTAGCTATTTGGTTAGCTATTTATCAGCCTTATGGCTTGGAGTTAGAAGCTGTTCATGTTACCGCTTGCCGTGCGGTAGCTGAGAGAACAGTCTGACTTAGGTGGCGGAAGTCTTCTGACACGCCTGCTATAGAGGTCCTGGATGTCAGAGAGCTCGGCCCCAGTGTACTGGGCTGTCCACACTACTCTCTGTAGCGCCTCGTGGTCGGATGGCAAGCAGTTGCCCTACCAAGCAGTGATGCAACCAGTCAAGATGCTCTCAATGGTACAGCTGTATAACTTTTTGAGGATCTGTGAGCCTGCCAAATTTTTTCAACCTCCTGAGGGGGAAGAGGCATTGTTGTCCCCTCTTTACGACTGTGTTGGGGTGTTTGGACCATGATAGATCCCGAGTGAATGTGGACACTGAGGAACTTGAAGCCCGCAACCCGCTCCACTACAGTCCTGTTGATGTAAATGGGGGAGTGCTCGGCCTCCCATTTCCTGTAGTCCACAATCCTTTGTCTTGCTGATGTTGAGGGAGATGTTGTTGTCCTGGCACCATACTGCCAGGTCTCTGACCTTCCTATAGGCTGTCTCATCATGGTCGGGAATCGGGCCTACCACCTGTGTGTGATCTGCGGCCACGCTTTCGTGGGTGAACAGAAAGTACAGGAGTGGACTAAGCACACACCCGTGAGGGGACCCTGTGTTTTATTTTTTTACCTTTTTTTAACTAGGCAAGTCAGTTAAGAACAAATTCTTATTTTCAATGACGGCGGGTTAACTGCCTGTTCAGGGGCAGAACAACAGATTTGTACCTTGTTAGCTCGGGGATTTGAACTTGCAACCTTCCGGTTACTAGTCCAACGCTCTAACCACTAGGCTACCCTGTTAAGGTTCAGCCTAGTGGATGTGTTGTTGCCTACCCTCACCACCTGTGGGCATCCCATCAGGAAGTCCAGGATCAAGTTGCAGAAGGAGATGTTCAGTCCCAGGGTCCTTAGCTTAGTGATGTTTATGGAAACTGAGCTGTAGTCATTGAACAGCATTCTCACGTAGGTGTTCCTTTTGTCCAAGTGGGAAAGGGCAGGGTGGAGTGCAATAGAGATTGCAATAGAGATTGCTTCATCTCTGGATCTGTTGGGGCGGTATGCGAATTGGAGTGGGTCCAGGCTTTATGGGATGATGGTGTTGATGTGAGCCATGACCAGCCTTTCAAAACATTTCATGGCTACAGATGCGAGTACTACAGTGCGATAGACATTTAAACAAGTTACTATGGCGTTCTTGGATACAGGGACTATGGTGGTCTGTTTGAAACATGTAAGACACTTTCCAGCTTGTCGGCGCATGCTCTGAGTATGCGTCCTGGTAATCTGTCTGGCCCTGCGGTCTTGTGAATGGTAACCTGTTTAAAGGTCATACATCGGTTACAGAGAGTGTGATCACACAGTCATCCAGAACAGCTGGTTCTCTCACACATAATTCAGTGTTGCTTGGCTCGACACGAGCATAGAAGGCATTTAGCTAGTCTCTTAGGCTTGTGTCACTGGGCTGCTCATGGCTGGGGTTCCCTTTGTAACCCGTGATAGTTTGCAAGCCCTGCCACATCCGACGAGCATCAATCAGTGTAGTAGAATTCAATATTAGTCCTGTTATGAAGCTTTGCCTGTTTGAAGGTTCGTCGAAGGGCCTAGCAGGATTTCTTATACACGTACAGGTTAGTGTCTCGCTCCTTGAAAGCGGCAGCTCTAACTCAGTGCGGATGTTGCCTGTAATCAATGGCTTCTGGTTGGCATATGTACGTATAGTCACTGTGTGGACGATGTTGTCAATGCACTTATTAATGAAGCTGGTGACTGATGTGGTAAACTCCTCAACGCAATCGGATGAGTAGATGTAGAGTTTTTTTCACCTCTAGTTGCAAAGGTGAAATTAGGTAAAACGGTTTTCAGTTTCCCTGCATTGGGGCGGCAGGGTAGCCTAGTGGTTAGAGCGTTCAAACCCCCGAGCTGACAAATCTGTCGTTCTACCCCTGAACAGGCAGTTAACCCACTGTTCCTAGGCCGTCATTGAAAATAAGAATTTTTTCTTGACTGACTTGCCTAGTTAAATAAAGGTAACATTAAAATCACCGGCCACGACGACCTTTGCCTCTGAATGAGCATTTTCTTGTTTGCTAATGGCCCTATACAGTTCCTTGAGTGCGGTCTTAGTGCCAGCATCAGTTTGTGATGGTAAATAAAATATAATGGATGAAAATTCTTTGTAAATAGAAGGGTCTACAGCTTATCATGAGGTATTCTAACTCAGGCGAGCAGAACCTCAACACTTCCTTAATATTAGAGCTTGCACACCAGGTAAAAAAGAGACACACCACTCCCCTTGAGCTTACCTGACGCTGCGGTTCTGTACTGCCGATGCATAGAAAAAGCAGCTAGAATATTATCGATGTCCTTGTTCAGCCAAGTTTCAGAGAAACATAGGATATTACAGTTCTTCAGATCCCGTTGACAGGACAGTCTCGAACAGAGCTCGTGTACATTCACCAATAGAACAGAGGGTAGTGGTGGATTATTTACTCCCCTCCATAGTTTCATCAGGGTACCCGCACTTCGGCCTCTATATCTCTGTATCTTTCTCTTCAGGTTGTCTGGGATTAGGGCCTGGTCCGGGGCTAACAGTATGTCCTGTGCTGCCGACTCGTTGAGGTAGAAATCTTCATCCAAATCGAGGTTAGGGCTGAGCTAAAGCAGTCTTTGTGAGTCAAGGGCGGATCCCGAAAAATGGTTCTTCTTACAAAAACATCTGCAAAGTCCGAATGGTTTGAGCTACAAACTGTTATGACCCATCTATGAACAGCTGAAACTCTTACGGACATGCACTGTTTTTCTCTATGACGCTCACAAGCCACACGAGTCGTTAGAAGGTAAGAAGTCATTCTACATAGAAGATCATAGGAAATCACAGGACATAGTGTCTATAATACTGTAATAAGCTCACAGTTTCTGTCACAAACTCCAAACTCGACACAATTGTCACTGACTAGTTGGATATTAATTTCCCACTAAGCAAACAATTTCAGGCTTTTGCTTGGCAGACCTGTCACGTCTACTCCCGCTCCTCCTCTCTGGCGCTCGTTGTCACCAGTTTACTCATCATTACGCACACCTGCCACCATCGTTACGAGCACCTGCGCTTCATGAGACTCACCTGGACTCCATTACCTTCCTGATTTCCTCCCCTATATCTGTCATTCCCTTTGGTTCTTTCCCCAGGCGTTATTGATTCTGTTCCTGTGTTTTATGTTGGTACGCTACTCGTGTTTCAGTTATTATTAAATTCACTCCCTGTACTTGCTTCCCGACTCCTAGCATACACGCTACAAGACCTTTTTTGTTTATTGACATTTTTCAATAAAATCCATGAATATAAATGTTTATGTCAAATAGTTTTGTGTTCTACTTGTAACCCTGGTTGTCCGCAAAAGAAAATGATAAAACAGAAAGTAGAGAATTCCAGCTTTTTCACTGTGGGAGGCCTGGGACCAATGGAGTTGAAACAGAAATAACCTGATTCTGCGTTTGTATAGGACTCAAAGCTCAAATGTATGTTTTAAATAACTATTTGAGAACCTTGTACCACTCTTCCTCTCTCCTTCCATCTCACCCTCATCTCCATGTCCGTCTCCAGCTCTGCGGTGGACTTCAGGACAGGCACCAAGGTGGCCATCAAGAAGCTCCACAGGCCCTTCCAGTCTGAGCTCTTTGCTAAGAGGGCCTATCGGGAGCTGAGGCTGCTCAAACACATGAAACATGAAAATGTAAGACTTGCAAGCCAAAAGTCCAAAATCAACCCTTATCCCATTTAATTGCACTACTTTAGTCCTTAAGGGTTGCAGTCCTCAAGGTTTTTTTGCACCCTGAGTGACACTTAGTAATTGCAAGCAAGTAGCCTAAGTGATTGCCTTGGGTAATCCACTCCACACACAGTCTCTGATTAAATGGCAAGATGAAAACCAGAGAGGCTCCCGAAGACCAGAGTTATGCAAACCTGCCCTAAAAACACTAGGCTTATTAGCAATATACTGTAAGCTAGGCCTATAGGGTGTTTGTTTCTTACTGTATCTCCCCTCCAACTGCTATGTAACATCCTGATCAAAACCTAATATAAGTTGTTTATTTTCCTCGTTCTCTCTCTGGGGTTAGGTGATTGGCCTTGTGGATGTATTCACTGCTGACCTCTCCTTAGACAGATTCCATGATTTGTGAGTAGACTTTTTTTTTTTTTTTTTTTCATATTTGGTCACGAACTTCAATTAAACAAAAATGGAAGTTGGAGACACAATATCCACATTCCATACCACTGGATGTTTAGCAAAGTCAAAGTTCCATCTTTCCTCTCCATGTTGGTTGGTCATTGCGAAGATATATAGACATTTAGTCTCTCTCTGACTCTCTCTGTCTCTCTCGCGCTCTCTCTTGCTCTCGCTCAGCTATCTGGTGATGCCTTTCATGGGAACCGATCTGGGGAAGTTGATGAAGTTACAGCAGCTCTCAGAGGACAAAGTACAGTTCCTGGTCTATCAGATGCTGAAAGGACTCAAGGTGTGTCTCAGTCACACACAATCTCATAAATACTTCTATACAGTACATGCGTGAATATAAATATGTGTACACTCTGATATTGTATGTTATTGATGGAAGTGCCTGTTGTATTCTTTTATTACAGTATATCCATTCTGCTGGCATAATTCATAGGGTAAGTGAATATCCTTTTTCCTGTGTGTGTTTGTGTGTGTGTGGCTCCTCAAAATGACCCACTGAATGTTTGTATCTGCAGGACCTCAAACCAGGGAATCTGGCCGTTAATCAGGAATGTGAGCTCAAGGTACCCAGTCACACACCCAGTGCTCTGATATCCTATAACATATCATATGAATTGGATTCATAACATATCATATGAATTGGATTTGTAACATATCATATGAATTGGATTTGTAACATATCATATGAATTGGATTCGTAACATACAGTATCATATGAATTGGATTCGTAACATACAGTATCATACGAATTGGATTCGTAACATACAGTATCATACGAATTGGAGTCGTAACATATCATACGAATTGGATTCGTAACATATCATACGAATTGGATTCGTAACATATCATACGAATTGGATTCGTAACATATCATACGAATTGGATTCGTAACATATCATACGAATTGGATTCGTAACATATCATACGAATTGCACACAAAAAAACAGGGACAACTTTTGGCTCGTGAGCACCACTTTCAAAACTACTGGCTGAAAGAGGGCATCTTTAATAGCCTTTGCACAGACCAACAGACAACATTTCTCTCCGTTGACTTTGTTGTAATGGTTTGATGCCTGAGCACAGTTTTGCAGCAATAATAACTTCCATAGTATTTTGTAGTGTTATAGCTGGTATGATGTAGATACAACGGTATGGTGCAGTTATGAACTGCTATTTTGAAGGATGTTTTACTTATGATTGTGATACATTTGAAGTCGGAAGTTTACATGCACCTAAGCCAAATACATTTAAACTCAGTTTTTCACAATTCCTTACATTAATCCTAGTAAAAAAGTCCTTGTCTTAGGTCAGTTAGGATCACCACTTTATTTTAAGAATGTGAAATATCAGAATAATAGTAGAGAAAGTGATTTATTTCAGCTTTCATTTCTTTCATCACATTCCCAGTGGGTCAGAAATTTACATACACTCAATTAGTATTTGGTAGTATTGCCTTTAAATTGTTTAACTTGGGTCCATTCCTCCTGACAGAGCTGGTGTAACTGAGTCCAGTTTGTAGGCCTCCTTGCTCGCACACGCTTTTTCAGTTCTGCCCACAATTGTTCTATAGGATTGAGGTCAAGGCTTTGTGATAGCCACTCCAATACCTTGACTTTGTTGTCCTTAAGCCATTTTGCCACAACTTTGGAAGTATGCTTGGGGTCATTGTCCATTTGGAAGACCCATTTGTGACCAAGCTTTAACTTGAGATGTCTTGAGATGTTGCTTCAATATATCCACATAATTTTCCATCCTCATGATGCCATCTATTTTGTGAACTGCACCAGTCCCTCCTGCAGCAAAGCACCCCCACAACATGATGCTGCCACCCCCGTGCTTCACGGTTGGGATGATGTTCTTCGTCTTGCAAGCCTCCCCCTTTTACCTCCAAACATAACGATGGTCATTATGGCCAAACAGTTCTATTTTTTGTATCATCAGACCAGAGGACATTTCTCCAAAAAGTATGATCTTTGTCCCCATGTGCAGTTGCAAACTGTAGTCTGGCTTTTTTATGGCAGTTTGGAGCAGTGGCTTCTTCCTTGCTGAGCGGCCTTTCAGGATATGTCGATATAGGACTCGTTTTACTGTGGATATAGATACTTTTGTGCCTGTTTCCTCCAGCATCTTCACAAGGTCCTTTGCTGTTGTTCTGGGATTGATTTGCACTTTTCGCACCAAAGTACGTTCATCTCTAGGAGACAGAATGTGTCTCCTTCCTGAGCGGTATGACAGCTGCGTGGTCCCATGGTGTTTTATACTTGTGTACTATTGTTTGTACAGATGAATGTGGTACCTTCAGGCATTTAGAAATTGCTCCCAAGGATGAACCAGACTTGTGGAGGTTTATATTTTGTTTTCTTTTGATTTTCCCATGATGTCAAGCAAAGAGGCACTGAGTTTGAAGGTAGGACTTGAAATACATCCACAGGTACACCTCCAATTGACTCAAACTGTGTCAATTAGCCTATCAGAAGCTTCTAAAGCCATGACATAATTTTCTGGAATTTTCCAAGCTGTTTAAAGGCACAGTCAACTTAATGTATGTAAACGTCTGACCCACTGGAATTGTGATACTGTGAATTATAAGTGAAATAATCTGTTTGTAAACAATTGTTGGAAAAATGACTTGTGTCATGCACAAAGTAGATGTCCTAACCGACTTGCCAAAACTATAGTTTGTTAACAAGAAATTTGTGGAGTGGTTGAAAAACAAGTTTTAATGACTCCAACCAAAGTGTATGTAAACTTCTGACTTCAACGGTTGTTTTACCTACATTGGTTGAATGCAGAGAGCATCAGCAGAATGACTCAAATGCTAATGTAATGTCCAGTAATAATAAGAGTGTGTTGTGTCTGTGTCAGATCCTGGACTTTGGGTTGGCGCGGCAGGCGGACAGTGAGATGACAGGCTACGTGGTGACCCGCTGGTACAGAGCCCCTGAGGTTATCCTCAGCTGGATGCACTACACCCAGACTGGTCAGCAGCACACCACCCTAACTCTCCTCTTAACTGGTCCAGGATCAGATGTGTTGTTAAGTCGCTGATGGTTTAGGCTAATACTGGAATACAGACAACAGATCCTGGATCAGTTTTTGTAACAAGGATATAAATTCATCTGACTGGTCTACATAGATGACAGAGTCAACTGAATGCGTTAAAGCCTATGGAGACTGGTAGATTGTCCACAAGGTAGTGCTCAAGCCTGTATTTTCTGCCTAGTGATGAATGCCCTTCAACATGGTTCTACCAGATTTAAACACCAGCCATGTTAATGGAGGTCCTTTCTATCAGTTAACAGTATTCTCTCCCTTTCCTCTCTTCTCAGTGGACATCTGGTCTGTGGGCTGCATCATGGCAGAGATGCTGTCAGGGAAACCACTGTTCAAAGGCAATGACCGTATCCTGAGCTGACCTGCCCATGAGCCCTCCTATCCACGGTTGCACAATACACATATGAAACTCTATTACTGTGGTTAATGTTGTTTATGTTGGAATCATACTTGCTTCCATTCTTACTTTTTGGTTTGACTGACTAGAACTAGTATATAACCTTATCATGGCCAGGTGGATTTGTTTCACTTTCACACTAGACGCAATGTATTTCCCGACGAGGATGTGTTCAGTATGTAGTTTGACCTTTGAACCTTGACCTGTGGAGCACAGACCTGGATCAGCTGACTGAGATCATGAAGGTCACAGGGACACCCACTCAGGAGTTCATCACCAAACTGCAGTCTCAGGATGTGAGTCATGTACTTACATGCCAAACACATACTATAGGTCTACATGCACACAGGCCTTGATTAAATAGGTTGACGTTCTCTTTCTCAGGCTAAAAACTATGTCAAAAGCCTTCCCAAAGTGCAAAAAAAAGACCTTCAGGCACTCTTTTCCACAGTCAACCCACAGGGTAAGACCATCACCATGTCATGTATAGTGGATCTGCAGTATCTCATCGTCATGACTACTGTTCCTATGTCTGCTGTCTGTATCCCTCTGTTTAGATGTGTCCATTCCCTCCTCTTGGGTGTATTGAGACTCTGATGATGCACTTTAAATGAAATTTGACTTGATTCTATTTCTCCCTTCCCGTCATCTCCAGCGGTGACAGTTATAGAGCGCATGCTGCTGCTGGACCCAGAGAGCAGGGTGACGGCAGCGGCAGCCCTCGCCCTGCCATACTTCTCAGAGTTCAGGGAGCCAGAAGAGGAGACCGAGGCCCAGCCATACGACCACTCTGTAGACAACTCTGACCTGCCTCTGGAGCAGTGGAAACGTAAGGAGGAGGGGAAGGCTGGGACAGAACCAAGGGTGTATTCATTAGGCTCCAAATGGAAGATTATGTACTGAAACAGGGAGGGTTACCCGGACTTGTCCATTCGAAGCGCTCGTTTTCTGTTGCAAAACGTTTTGCTACTATGTGTCCTAATGAATATGATCCCAGGACAGAGGTGAGGAGGTGTCAATAGGGACCTGTTTGTTTTTATTGGTTAACATTATAACATAAAACTACTATTTAAGGCATTTTTGAAAGATATCCAGACAGGTTCTGGGGTGGTATGACAGAGTCAGGCCTCTCTGGAATAGGGACTTACTTTTGATGTGTTGCTGATGGATTTTACAATGAGCTACCTCAATATGCATATTTTCACAATTTCATTCTTTTCCATGAATTTCAATGATAACCTTCTCTATGTAAACACTTATGTATCTGTCTTCTCTTTCTCCTTCTGTTTGTTTACAGGTCACACGTTCACAGAGATCCTGTCTTTCCAGCCCATAGTGGTAGAGTCCAGGGAAACCGCACTGTAAGATGAAGCGTCACACAAGGGAAACCCCCCCCCCCCCCCCCCCCCACCACCATTTTTACAAGTGTGTCATCCTCTGTTCAATCACCATTCTCAGTCCATTGTGTGTGTGTGTGGGGGGGGGGGGGGGGTCCTCCTCTTGTGTGTAGTTTTTCAGCCATTTTCACACCAATGTGTTGTGGCCTCCTGTATAAAGCCCATATTCAACTGAAATTCTAGGATGTTTCCTTGTGTGTGTAGCTGTGTAGTCTAAACATTTGTCTGTAACCACTACTGATCTTTCCTAAACCTTGTAATTCCCTCTTATTGCCTTAATGAAAGAACAATAGCATACAGCCAAACAACATCTGAAAACCATTTACTAAAGTGTAAGCACAGCAGCAGTTTTCTGCCAAGGAATGCACACACATAAAAATCATTGGTAGCTTGTAAAATGTTGCGCAAAAAAATATATTTGTTTATTTGCCATTTACTGTAATTTTTCCTTACACTGGTTGTATTTTTTATTAAACCCAGTTGTTAAAAAAAAAAATCCCAGATATGCCACTATGCAAATATCATGCCATTAGGCTACTTACCCCAATATGTAATCAATATAGCTTCTTTTCTTTTAGATGTATGTAAAAACATATGTTTTATGATGGGAACATGCAGTGAATGCTCTGCCTGTAATAAAACAAGGCAACAGTAAACATGTCGTCCCCCATGAATTATGCAGCGCACCCCCAATTGCAATATTGCGTGTACCCACAAATGATCCATTATTATTGACCAGATACTCAAGTGGCCGCTCTAACAGTGAAAATAAATGTCTCCAAAAAGGGAAGGCAGTTAGCCTGGGTACCAGGCCAGGGCTTGACATTCAGGTAAATTTGCTAGTGGCACACCGGGCCAAGATCACAGGAAAAGCAAGTTATATTCAATTGTGGGTGATTTCATGTTTCATTTGCAGTCTGGGCAAGTATCTTATATTATAGCCAACCATAAAATCTGATATTTACACTGTTTGTTTGGAGAGAAAAAATATAAAACCATCCCCCCCTCGCAATGATGACATATAGCCTATATTAAACCGTTTAAGATGTAATATTACCCAGAAATGAGCTCAATAACAAATTGATGAAAAGCAATATCTTTAGGTACATAGTCCATATTAATCAGGCAGGTGTGCTATTTTAGCAATAAGCCTTATCACCTGTCTGATGCAGCATTGTGACTACATGGCTGAAGCATGGGGTTGCTCCTCTGCATCGTTTACCACAATGGGCTAATCATTAGCTAGATCGCAGACTCTACATATGATCTTGTTGCTTGTTTAATGTCCTAAAAAGAACTCTCACTGGCACTAATAAAATCATGGGATTGTATTAGTGCAGTGTAATTGTGTGAATTGTACAATGACTAATAGGTTTACCATTTATGCATTGGAATGGCTGACACACTTCCCGTGGTTACGCATGGGCTAAAGGCTGGAGCTACTTCTTACAAGGAACGGGACATGGACACATACAAGAAGCCCGCTATGACCTCCGCCGAGACATCAAACATGCAAAAGGACAATACAGGAGGAAGGTGGAATCCTATTACACCGGCTCCAACGCTCGTCATATGTGGCAGGGCTTGCAGATGGATTACAAATGGAAACCCGTGAGATGCCCAGTGATGCAGAACTCCAAAATGAACTAAATGCCTTTTATGCTTGCTTTGAGTAATACGACACTGAGTCTAGCGTGAAAGCTTCCATTGTTCCGGATGACTGTGTGATCTCGCTCTCTGTGGCCGATGTGACTAAAACGTTTTAAAAGGTTAATACTAGCAAAGCTGCCAGGCCAGACGGAAGACCAGGGCGCGTTCTCAGAGCATTCGCAGACCAGCTGGCAAGTGTCTTCACGGACATTTTCATCTCTCCTTGTCCCAGTCTGTAATCCCAACATCTTTCAAGGTGACTATTATTGTCCCTGTTCCCAAGAACTCCAAGGTAAATGACTATCGCCCTGTAGCACTCACATCTGTAATTATCAAGTTCTTTGAAAGGCTAGTCATGACACACATCAACATGATCATCCCAGACACCCTGGACCCACTCCAACTGCCCCACCACCGACCACCCCTCCTCTCTGATTAGATAGGGTCCCAAGTATCCAAAAATGTCATCAGTGCTTTTAAAGTTGATGACACTGCTCTTAAAATAGCGTGTTCTCTCATCTGTAAAATAAATATCCAGAACTGATTAGTGTTATTAGTTTGGATGGCTGCCCTACACTATGTATGCCTGACTCTATCTGTATATGTGTGTACTGTAACTCTATACTGTATATTTAATGTCTCACAGGAGCAACAAACAGCCTGTTATTTTGTGTATTTCAATTACACCATGTGACTATGTGCTTGGTTCCAGATGTTTGAGCCTATCTGGTATCCAGCTAGTTTACAGCAGCCTGCATTTCCTCATACATGACATGTGTTGTGTACAGTACTGTAATATAAAGGCAGAGTGATTGGTGTCTGTAAGGAGATGTATACTGAAATGACAGAGTAAAGTCATAAGCAGCATTGCCATGTACACAAACTGGACATTTACTGTAGTGGTGCTCTGTAAATATGAAATATTAGGGTTGCTACACTCTTAGTAAAAGAAAGTTCCAAAAGGGTTCTTCACTGTCCCCATAGGACAGTGAAAAAGAACATGGCTCACATCAATAACAGCCAGTGGAAAGGCTGGTCATGGCTCACATCAACACCATCATGCCGGAAACTATAGACCCACTCCAATTCGCATACCGCCCCAACCGATCCACAGATGACGCAATCTCAATCGCACTCCACACTGTCCTTTCCCACCTGGACAAAAGGAACACCTATGTGAGAATGCTGTTGATTGACTACAGCTCAGCGTTCAACACCATAGTGCCCTCAAATCTCATCACTAAGCTAAGGACCCTGGGACTAAACATCTCCCTCTGCAACTGGATCCTGGACTTCCTGACAGGCCGCCCCCAGGTGGTAAGGGTAGGTAACAACACATCTGCCATACTGATCTTCAACACTGGGGCCCCTTAGGTGCGTGCTTAGTCTCCTCCTGTACTCCCTGTTCACACATGACTGCGTGGCCACACACAACTCCAACACCATTATTAAGTTTGCTGACAACACAACAGTGGTAGGCCTGATCACCGACAACTATGAGACAACCTATAGGGAGGAGGTCAGATACCTGGCAGTGTGGCGCCAGGACAACAACCTCTCCCTCATTGTGAGCAAGACAAAGGCGCTAATCGTGGACTATAGGAAGAGGAAGGCCGAACAGGCCCCCAATAACATCAACAGGGGTGAGGAGGAGCGGGTCGAGAGTTTCTTGGTGTCTACATCACCAACGAAATATCATGGTCCAAACACACCAAGACACTTATGAAGAGGGCACGACAACACCTTTTCCCCCTCAGGAGAATGAAAAGATTTGGCATGGGTCCCCAGATTCTCAAAACGTTCTACAGCTGCACCATCGAGAGCATCCTGACCTGTTGCATCACCGCCTGGTATGGCAATTGCTCGGCATCTGACCGTAAGGCGCTACAGAGGGTAGTGTGGATGGCCCTGTACATCACTGGGTCCAAGCTTCCTGACATCCAGGACCTATATACTAGGTGGTGTCAGAGGAAGGCCCAAAAAATGGTCAAAAAGACTCCAGTCACCCAAGTCATAGACTGTTCTCTCTGCTACCGCACAGCAAGCGGTACCGGAAAGCCAAGTCTAGGACCAAAAGACTCCTTAACACCTTTCTACCCCCAAGCCATAAGACTGCTGAACAATTAATCATTTGACCTCGACTAACCCGTTCCCCCGCACATTGACTCAGTACCGGTACCCCCTGTATATGGCCTCGTTATTGTTTTGTAATTTTCTCGTGTTACTTTATTTACTTTGTTTATTTAGTAAATATTTTCTTAATTCTATTTCTTGAACTGCATTGTTGGTTAAGGGCTTGTAAGTAAACATTTCAAGGTAAGGGGTCTACCTGTTGTATTCAGCGCATTTGACAAATAAAAATGTATTTGATTTTTTTGGACATGGAACCAAAATAGTTCTTTATGGTTCTCCTATGGGGACAGCTGAAGAACCCTTTTAGGTTCTAGATAGCACGTTTTTTCTAAGCGTGTAAATGCTGTGATGCACAGTTCAGAATTATCTGTCCAACAGAGCCCAGGAATGCACAATGTTCCAACATCGCGTAACCATTTCCCAGGACTGTATTTGTGTTTTCTGGGTATTTGTTTGGGAGTGAATATGCCTGTGGTTATTGTCCGTGAGGGTTTATTTTCCCATTTGCAGTATCACTGTGCATTTGTGTGTGCGTGTGTGTATAAGTGTGTGCGTCTGTATTTGTCAAGTAAATCTCACTCTGAAATTCCCCTGGTGTAAATGTGGCCTGTCTCTCTCTCTCTCTCTCTCATGTTCACACTCATGCTCTCTCTCTCTCTGAGATATCCTGGGGGAAGCACACTTGTCTGTGGCTCCCCCGGTATTGAACGAATCACTGGGCTAGCCAGGCAGGCGGAACGGGGGGATTCCACAGGCTCACATGTTCCATGTCAACCTAACACACCAGTTTGTCTCTGGGGATCTTCTCCAGCTCCCCTGACCTTAGTGGAGGTGTCAGGGTTGCGGAGAGGGGGTACTATAGGGGTACCGATGGAGGAAGATGGGGTAAGAAGAGGTGGGAGAGAAGGGAATGGTGGGGGAAGTAGAGACAAGCGAGAAGGGAAAGTGCAGGGAAATATAGGGGAAGCGGAGGAAATATGGGGAAGAGGGAAAAGATGGGGGGGAAGGGAGATGGAGGAAGGGAAGTATGGAGAGAACGAGAGAGGGAGGTCAAAGAGAAGGCCCCGCGGCCCCAGGACAAGGCTCCAGGGAGGGCCTTTGGTACCTCCACTCTACAGGGAGTTGTTTCATTTACATCAGCTCATTCATTAGCTGGCCTCCCTCTGTTTGAAGGCTTCTGTCAAACACTCAATAGTGCAGCATGCCACTGTGTCTGATTGTGTTCACATGGAACCATTACTTAGGAAGAAGCTCTATGGACATAGAAGTATCTGCTAGATGTTGTTGATGTATGTGTCCCAAATGGCACTCGATTCTCTATATAGACCAAAAGTAGTGCCCTACATATGGAACAGGGTGCCATTTGGGACGCATCCATGATGGAGGTACAGTATGTGCTGGTGAAGAGCACTCAAACCCCACCCCCACTCACCCCACAGAGAGGTCACTTTCAAGAGGCCTTCAGTTTATGGAGTGCGTCTTGTAAGTTCCACTTTTAGCCAAAGATCACGTTTAAAGTCAAGGTCAACGCCGCCGAGTCTCATATTGCAGCTGGCTTGCCACAGAGAAGGTCAAATGTTGGGCCTGCTTCTTTTTGTCCTGGTGTTAGGTGAGGATTTTGGATATCCTGCATCTGTTTCTCACTGAGAGCATTGAATACAGCTGTCAGCAAGAGCAGAATGTTCGTCTAACTCAATCAAGCAACTATGGCGTTTTTGCAGCTATTGTGGAGGGCATTTCCTTTTGGTTTTTGCAGCTATTGTGGAGGGCATTTCCTTTGGTTTTTGCAGCTATTGTGGAGGGCATTTCCTTTGGTTTTTGCAGCTATTGTGGAGGTCATTTCCTTTGGTTTTTGCAGCTATTGTGGAGGGCATTTCCTTTGGTTTTTGCAGCTATTGTGGAGGGCATTTCCTTTGGTTTTTGCAGCTATTGTGGAGGGCATTTCCTTTGGTTTTTGCAGCTATTGTGGAGGGCATTTCCTTTGGTTTTTGGTTTTTCTGGATGATATTATATTCACTCAGTTCCTACTATAGTTTAGAATGTAAGTGTAAGATGTGTATTGTTGAGATCTACAGGTAACTGACAAAATAATGGAAACACTTGAGTAAGTGAGGGATACAAAGTATATTGAAAGCAGGTGCTTCCACACAAGTGTGGTTCCTGAGTTAATTAAGCAATCAACATCCCATCATGCATACAAATGCTGGGCATGCCATTTATTTTGAATACCAAGGCTAAGACGCATTAGGATGGCAATTCACCCATCCACAGGGCACGAGTGGTCACTGAATGGTTTGATGAGCATGAAAACAATGTAAACCAAATGCCAAGGCCGTCTCAGTCATCAAAACTCAACCCAATTGAACACTTATGGGAGATTCTGGAGCAGCACCTGAGACAGCGTTTTCCTCCACCATCATCAACAAAACACTCAATTATGGAATAGTTGTGGAAGAATGGTGTCACATCTTTCCAATAGAGTTCCAGACACTTTTAGAATCTATGCCAAGGTACATTGACGCTGTTATGGCTCATGGTGGCCCACACCTATTAGGAAGCTTTATGTTGGCATTTCCTTTATTGTGGCAGTTACCTGTATGAGTGTGGCCCAATCGTTATGGTACACAATTTGATTCAGACTATCACAGGGCAATGCCTCCTGCCTCAATTCATCAGCTTATGCAATATCAGATCCACCAAACACATTGGAACCTTTTGCTTTATTGTATACTGCCCAATATTAGATGGTGTGAAATTGGATTACAAGGTATTAACACACATTCCAACCTGTGTGTAATTGCACATTATGGACACCAATAGTTCAGCCTAGCTGAGTCCAATCATCTGCCAAGATGACACCCCCCCGTTGTGGGTTCATCTTATTTACAGCCTGGCGAAGCCCTTCGTGTCGAAACGTTGGGAGCAATCAACAGTGTGCAGGCATTTACATTGTATCCATTTAGCAGATGCTCTAATTCAGAGCGACTTAAAGTTAGTGCATTCATCTTAAGCTAGCTAGGTGGGACAACCACATATCACAATCATAGTAAGTAAAATTTTTCTCAAAGTAGCTATCAGCAAAGTCAGAGCTAGTAAGGGGGGAAAGTTTGAGTTACAGTAAGCGGCAAAAATATCATCAGTTTACTTCTTGTACCCTGCACCTGCATGTTACTGGATTTGCATACTTTAAAACGTATTTAGTGAACATATTTACTTAACTTGGGACGACATACAGGGATTACTTACGTAACAGCCGTGCCTAGTATTTGGAGGAACAATAGTAAATCATTATTGATTTTATGGTCAAGTGGACATATGGCCAGCTGACCCCGGAGTAGACCCCAGCCGTCCCTATGTTATCCCTCACCAAGGGTAACCTAATGCAGCAGGCGTAAACGAAATGCCTGAAACTAGATCCCCTACATACTGGTCTTGACGAGAGGAAACAAAAAACTGTCTGGGGAGGTTCTCTTCTGCGCTATTCAATCAACCCAGTAAATGTGGAGGAGAAGTTAAGATGGAATGTAACCTTGTTAATGTCCAAAAGTCGAGTCACAGGCTCTCTTTCCATTTCCCTGAAAACGGGAACATCCGGCTGTTTGGGACTTGGCAGAGGGTACAGAAAGGGTGATAAACCCAAGAGGCAGGGGGGCCCAAGGGATCATGGGTAAGGCCTTGCTAGGGGGTCAAAGGTCACAGTCAATCGTGGTGGGCATCTTTCTCTTTTTAGATCGGCTGTGGAGAGGGGCTCTCTCATGTGATCAGGTCAAGGTTGACAGAACTGCATGTTCCAGATGGAGTAGTCTGTTAGGAGGAGCTAGGACTGTTTCTGGTACCAGGCCAGCCAGGTTCATGCTCTGTTAATGGAATGCTAAGACAACAGCTTGACTTAGATTTAAATGCTATGATGATTTTATGCAGTTATCACATTTTAAAATGAACATCACATGGTTTATATAGTTTTTTTTTGCCTATTTGGAAAGATAAACTGTTATTTCACTCCCACACCTAATGCAATGGTATATCCACGCACTGGCCATAGTGCAAAGGTCCAGGGATGTGTCTGAAATCTTTTAGCTATTTTCACAGCTAGAATAATGAGCGCAATAGCTGGTGGTGGCGCGAAAAGGCTGGGTTTTAATGAATACACAAGTTTGAGGAGGTCTTGGCCAATGAACACGTCATGTATCGCGTGGTACTGTCCAGCCACTGCGTTCCAATTTAGCCGCTTATCAGTCTCCAATGTTTAACTCGTATCCGGGTAGAAGTGTAAAGGGCTACACTTAAGTTACGTAAGCTTTCAAGATCTTCAAAGTCTCAAGCTTGACACATTGAGAGTGGATAATTGATTTCCGTCATACAGCCTTACAGTCTTACGGAAAGTGAGTATAAACAGAAGAGTTGGCGTTTTCCCCCCTTACTAAAGCCATCATTCACAGAATTAGGTAATAAGGGAAAATCGTGCAGAAACACATGCATTTGTGGGTTGGTGGTGGAGGAGGGAGGGAGGGAGGGAGGTGGTTTCAGAGTCGTATTTTTTTTATTTTTTTTGCTGAGGATGCCAAGAGGCTGAGCGAGGTCTGTGGTTCAGACTGACTGGGCTGCAGGCCCACATACAGGCCTCTGACAGACTCATCATGGCTGCCCACGTGGTTGGGGAAACACTGAACCAGAATCTGGCTTTACAGGAGACGGTGATATGGCGATTCTCCTTTAAGCCCAAGAAGCAGTAATTCAACATGCCATTTACTAGCTTTTCAAGTTTAATCAGGTCAAAATACGTTCTTTACTCACCAATTAGCAACTATCATCATTTAATGCCGTAATGGACTTCCAAAAAATGTCTAAATAAAAAGTTACATGCAACTGAAAAAAAATAATCTTCTGCACAATTTACAAAAAAATGTTGGGATTTCAGATACCTTTTAATGTTGTCACACATGTGGAATAAAGAACAGTTCATATTTCAAACAACAACGGTCAATTTTGTTGCTATGCAATGTCATTAATACCACTAGTGTATGTACTAAAGAAATACATTAAGGTTCCTTTAACTTGAAATGACATGTTTGCTTAAAATAACATATTCAGCAGCATATGTGCATGGTGGGGTCTAGATGTTGTGTTGGATCCATTGTTGCTTTGCAACAAAAACTCGGGATTGATACAGTCAATGATGAACAGGCGCGTGCATGCTGAAAGCACATTTGGAGCTGGGGATATCCTTTGTTTTTCTCTTCAGAGTATGCTTGAATGAGAATACGGACTCACTTTTGTTTGAATTGGGGGTGTCCCTCCCTCCACGCTGCATGTGACAAAAACACTGACCGGCCCCCTTCAATTCCTATGGATCGAACTACAGAACCTCCGCTTCAAGACATCTGTTCCTTTCTAACAGAGCGCGCCCCCGTTTCCAGAGCTGTGACTGAACGACTGACTCTCGTGGTCCCCGGACTGGTGATTTCCACATTTGCCCGTGAAATCAACCAAAGATGAAGATCGACGTTGACTCAAACTCACCCTGCTCTTCTTTTCGCAGTTTGTAGACTGGAGGGAATTGGAACAAGGATTTTGCCTCCTCTCCATCACTCTCGTCCGAGCAGAGAGAGTCGCCACCGAGCGTCAAAAGTCCGGTGCCATTGAGTAGCCGATTTCTTTTTGTCTGCCCTCTAGCCGGAGGTTTCGCATCCTCCGCGTCTGGCTTGGATGGGAAAGGACAACGAAGGGCGAGTGAAAAGATCGGGGTTCTGATGTTTGAATATTTTGCGCTTCTGGACATTTAATTGGTCGTATTCAGTCATCGTTGAGAGACTACTGTGATTATGGAGTCGGTAGAAAAGGAGTGCGGAGCGTTGGGTGGATTATTCCAAGCTATCGTCAACGACATGAAGGTACCAGAGCTCGATTAATGTCGACAGGTTTTACCGAGCTATTGCATTGATGATCAGACGCAATTTACTTCCTTTGTTTCCTCTCCTATTCCCTACCCCCTCACTGGCTATGCAATAGCATAAATTGTGATACATATTTTTCCTTTGTGTTATTTGCCTAGAGTGGGCAGGTTTGTAGGGGGGCAGCTATTCTGCTGACGACCAACATGTATGTCCTTTAATAGAATCAGGCTGTTGATTTTTTTAATGAGTTAATATTTGTAGGCTGTAGGCTATACTTTGTTATGCAAAATGTATGTTATACTATTGTTATCTTTAACTAAATAATAACAGAATAATGTCTGAATAAAAAAAGCCTGGGTTCCCATTGACCCACCTCCTAATCAGTCACTGTTATAACCACAGTTATTATGGATGTCTTGATGGATGTATGACAGCTCACTAACCTAATCTGACAAACATGACAAACAACCTTTATATCACCTCAACAGCTGGGATGTGGACATATAAAGCATGATGCATACATTGATCACATAAGCCATTACATGTTTTTAGTGTGTGCCTGTGTGCCTACACATTTTCCTGTGTCTAACGTCAGGCCAATGATGGAGAGAGGGGTTGATTGATCAATTTTGGCGACCCCTTCTCATCCAGGAAGGCACCTCTTTGACAAAGACATCATGTGTCAAATCACTTGACCATTATGGCCACTAGGCCCTGGTCCCTGTTGGCTGTGGTCTGGCTCACGGACACCATATGGCCACTGGCCAGTGTCCACCACCAAAGATTGTGATGTCTCTCTTTATATTTAGACGATGGGGGTTTTGGGGAATGGGCAGCCAAGCTGGACAAGTCGATATCGGTTGAGGCCGTGGCCTGGTTTGGTCTGTTGTGCAACAGATGGAAAGTATGAACAGGCATGGTCATCAGCCGTGGAGGAAGACAAGTTGGGTCGCTGCCAAGAATTGTTGGGTGACATTGTTCTACGAGGATAGGCTAGGGGAAAACCAGGACCAAGGTAACATTTGTAGCTTTTTCCCTAATTACTCAGAGATCGTTAGAGCTAGAGATATAGAGCCATATTTTATGACAAAACACTTATATATATCCTCTATCATTAGCAACTGTAATTTCATTTCTAAGATAAACTAGTTGCAATGAAATAGACAGAGAACATAACTACTGCTCCGTTATTTATGTACCTGTTGGTAGTGCGGGAGTAACAGAGCATTGGGGCGAAAGTAACAGCTGGCGAGTGCACAAAATCTGTCTTATCTCCATGTTTCTGGTTTGTAATGCTTATTACATTCAACAAATGTACTATCGGCCATAATTTCTTGTTTGTGTCGATTTGAATAATTTATGCTATAGGTAATGTAAGATATGTTAACTTTATTAAAGTGGCCAGTGATAAGAGCCTATGCCTATGTAGGCAGCAGCCTCTCTGAGTTAGTGATTGCTGTTTAGCAGTCTGATGGCCTTGAGATAGAAGCTGTTTTCCAGTCTCTTGGTCCCAGCTTTGATGCCTTCTGGATGGTAGCGGGTCAAACAGGCAGCTCAGGTGGTTGTTGTCCTTGATTATCTTTTTAGCCTTCCTGTGACATCAGGTGCTGTAGGTGTCTTGGAGGGCAGGTAGCTTGCCCCTGGTGATGCATTGTGCAGACTGCACCACCCTCTGGAGAGCCCTGCGGGTTGAGGGCTGTGCAGTTGCCGTACTAGGCTGGGATACAGCCCGACAAGATGCTCTTGATTGTGCATCTGTAAAAGTCTGTGAGGGTTTTAGGTGACAAGCCAAATTTCTTCAGCCTCCTGAGGTTGAAGAGGTGCTGTTGCGCCTTCTTCACCACACTGTCTGTGTGGGTGGACCATTTCAGTTTGTCTGTGATGTGTACACAGAGGAACTTACAACTTTCCACCTTCTCCTCTACTGTCCCTTCGATGTGGATAGGGGGTGCTCCCTCTGCTGTTTCCTGAAGTCCACGATCATCTCCTTTGTTTTGTTGACGTTGAGTGAGAGGTTGTTTTCCTGACACCACACTCCGAGTGCCCTCACCTCCTCCATGTAGGCTGTCTCGTTGTTGTTGGTAATCAAGCCCACTACTGCTGTGTCCTCTATAAACTTGATGATTGAGTGGTAGGTGTGCATTGCCACGCCGTCATGGGTGAACAGGGAGTACAGGAGGGGGCTGAGCACGCACCCTTGTTGGGCCCCAGTGTTCAGGGTCAGCGAAGTGGAGATGTTGTTTCCTACCTTCACCATCTTGTGGGTGGCCCATCAGGAAGTCAAGGACCCAATTGCACATGGCGGGGTTGATAACCAAAAGTATGTGGACACCTGCTTATCGAACATTTCATTCCAAAATCATGGGCATTAATATGGAGTTGGTCCCGCCTTTGCTGCTATAACAGCCTTCACTCTTCTGGGAAGGATTTCCACTAGATGTTGGAACATTACTGCGGGAACTTGCTTCCATTCCGCAACAAGAGCATTTTTGAGGTGGGCACTGATGTTGGACAATTAGGCCTGGCTAGCAGTCGGCGTTCCAATTCATCCCAGAGGTGTTAAATGGGGTTGAGGTCAGGGCTCTGTTCAGGCCAGTCAAGTTCTTACACACTGATCTCAACAAACCATTTCTGTATGCCCCCTCGCTTTGTGCATGGGGGCATTGTCATGCTTAAACAGGAAAGGGAATTCCCCAAACCGTTGCCACAAATTTGGAAGCACAGAATTGTCTAGAATGTCATTGTATACTGTAGCGCTAACATTTCCTCAATGGAAATAAGGGGCCTAGCCCAAAACATGAAAAACAGCCGTTGTTCCTCCTAGACGTTTCCACTTCACAATAACAGCACTTACAGCTTACCGGGACAGCTCCAGCAGGGCATACATTTGACGAACTGACTTGTTGGAAAGATGGTAAGCTATGACTGTGCCACGTTGAAAGTCACTGAGCTCTTAAGTAAGGCCATTCTACTGCCAATGCTTTCCTATGGAGATTGAATGGCTGTGTTCTTGATTTTATAAACCTGTCAGCAAGGGCTGTAGCTGAAATAGCCAAATCCACATATTTTAAGGGCTGTCCACATACATTTGTATATATAGTGTATATTTAACTATTAACCTGTCAATAAAACCTTATGTGAGCTGATCCATCAAGTCAATTGATTAAGGCGTAATTCTAATTATGTCATATCATTTTCAAACATTAAGTCACTTGATGATAATTTGATGACAATATAAAAGCAATATGAACTAGAAGAGACAATGGCCTGTGCTTAAATGTTTTATTTTATTCCATGTCATCAATTTACATTGTGTTACTTTCATCCCACCCATCTCTCCTGTCACTTCTCCCAGGCTAACAACAAGACTAGCTAGCATGGTACTTGGAACCTATGCTGTCATTTAGTCACGAGATGGGTTCAGAAAATGACATATGTTCGGAACCTTAACAACTTAACACAACTCTACAACCAACAAATATTTCCGGGTCTGTTTTTTTTATATACTTACGTCGCTCAAAACCACTTTTTGTTGATTACTCGGCAAAGCATGTTCAGACTGGGCAGTTTTTTTTTTGTTGCAGGGAGGGTCGTCCTCCACATTAGGAATGTGCTGACTTCACTACGTCATTCTAGCTTCTGTGTTATCTGAGAAAACGGGCGTGTTACTTTCACCCCGTGTTACATTCGTCCCGGCTCTGCCCTACTCGCCATAAATAGGACTAGGAGTTTCCTGACCACATAATCTGATCAACTCTGGGCCCTAGTTATAAACTATATAAATATAGAAAGTGTCATATGATCTGACCAGGAAGAACTCTGGGCCCTAGTTATAAACTAGATCTAAACTGTATATATACAAAGTGTGAATATATATAGAATGATTATGTCATTCCTCTCTCTAGGCTTGGAGCTCTGCTTCTATAAAGTCTTGTTCAAACTTCAGGCCTTAATGCTCATATCATTTTTTTAATACTGAATGTCCAATCAGTAAGTTTCAAGTGACCAAATTAGATTTGTGTGTGTTCGGACAGTCGATCATTTGTCATAGTAACGACGGGTGTGTGCATGGTGGTGTAGGCTGATTGGTGGTGGCGCTCGTGCTTCGTAAGCTCAAAAGTTATGAAGCAAGCTGACAATGCCCGCTGTGGACGTTTCCCCGTTCTTTCAAATGTCCTAAATCATAGTGTATGAAAACGTTTAGCGCCTCAAGGGATAAGATGCGATTTCTGTCTAACCACAGCGGTGGGTCAAGATTCATAAAACTTCACTCAGCAGTCAGCACAACTGGGTCTTATTCACTAGGGCCTTCAAATTCAAGTCTGGACCTTAAAGCCAGTTCCACTGTATTTTTTCATTCCTTCCTTCTAATCAGGGACTGATTTAAACCTTGGACACCAGGTGGGTGCAATTAATTATCAGGTAGAACAGAAAACCAGCAGTAATCCGGACCTCGTAGGGTAAGATTTGAATACCCCTGCGCTAGGGCATGCAATGAAAAACGTTTTCAAGCGCTGCTATGGATATAAATGGAAATTAGCCTTTCTTATTGAAAAAGTCCAAGTAATCCCTCCCGGTTTCAGTCAGTTTTCTTCCATTTGGTACCTAACGGATATTACCCAGGTGCCAAGTGCTTGGCCTCCGTCCTGGCAAGCCAAGGAGAGAATTAGCCCCATGTCTCTATGACTAACCCAGCTATTTAGGCTAGGCACACACTGTCAGTGTTACAGCCTGCTGAGAGTTCAGCGTGTATCACTAACTCCTCTATATCTAACAGCACAACATGACACAGACCAGCCAGCATCTGATGCAGTTATATAACAGCCATCCCTGCTCTCTTCAGATGAATTCATTAACTGAGGAAGGAAGGGTCTGCCTGGATATTAGGAGCTCTGTATGTGTGTTGATGCGTTCACGCATATGTGTGTGTGTGTCTTCCTTCACTGCACTGCGTGGCTCTCTTAACCCTGCATTCCCCCTGCTCCCTCAGCTGTCCTGGCTCAACCTCCTCTCAGCCTCTTCTCAGCCTCCTCTGTTGTCGCCGGGAGGCGCAGGGCTGAAAAGCTGATTAGCCACCTGTTGCAGCCCAGTGAAGACAGACAGGGAGAATGGTGAAGCATGGGGAAACCATTTTAACAGTGAATGTGATAGCCTTTAAAGTGAAACCAGATCACTTTGTGAGGAGTTAATTGTCTCATAGAAAGATCTGGAAAACATGGAATCTCTACTTTTTTATTTTTGTTTAACCATTATTTCTTGGGAGGATATGAGGAGAGAAATAGGATGACAGTGAATGATCTGGGGTGTTTTTTTGCCTATTTTCTCCTTTCTCTGCTGTCTTCTCACTTCTCTGCAAGGGAAGGTTGTGAATATGCAGTCAGGCTGTGTCCCCCTCTCTCTGGGGAAAACTGAAAACTATCTGTTATTGGCAGAGAGGTTTGGAACTGTCTTTCCTATTGGTCTATTAACTAATTTACTGGCTGCCAGGCAGGCCAAAACTCCATCCCACCAAACAACTCTTACGCTAAAAGGGCATTATCACAATTTCACAGTATTATTCCAACCCCATAATTTGGAAATGTATATAAAACACAGACAAATCACATTTTTGACTGCATTGGGCCTTTAAAGAGCCGGCATGCAACCTGTTCTGTCCCCCCCAATTTCCCCCTTTCCCACATACACCCCAGCCCGCCCTGCAGCACCCCACAGGAGCAGAGACGCTATTAGATAGTCACACAGTCTGGGAACGTAGTAGCAACGTAGTTAAATGGCCTTTTAAAATACATGTATCAGCAGGAGTTTGTTCTTTAGGCATGCTGTGTTGACTTCAAGAATTACCCTTGGGGGAGATGCTAACTTCCAGAGTTATGCATCCATGTTGGGCACATGTTTCATTTTCACAGTCAACTAACTGTGTCTTCAGCTTTGTTAGGTAAGAGAGAATATGCAAGCTTGATAGGACGATAATGCATTATGTTGTTCTGAGTCATACAAATGAGTCATATCAAAATGTTGAGCACAGAAAGTGCTCCAAAGTGCTGGCCAACTGGAACAAAGCGTGTGTGTGTGTGTGTTTGTGTGTGTGTGTGTGTGTGTGCGTGCGTGCAGTGCAAAAGGTGTTAACTAACATTTGCTTCCTTTTTCATCCAGAGTTCATATCCAGTGTGGGAAGACTTCAGTGCCAAGGCTACTAAACTGCACTCCCAACTCAGGTGAGACCTTTATTTCTTTAGTATTTATGTCTATGAGACTGACTATAATTGAATATCCTATCCAAACCCTCTTCAGTAGACTGGTAACTCCAACTGTCCTGTGTTGACATTCTGGACTGTTGATGGTTTCTAGTCAATGTAGATGTTGAATGCTGACTGCTGAATGTTTCCTCCTCCTGTCCACATGTAGGACCACAGTTCTGGCAACAGTGGCATTTCTAGATGCCTTTCAGAAGGTGGCAGACATGGCGACCAACTCAAGAGGTAAGGAGACTTTCTAATATCACTTTCTAGATTCCTCATCCTTGACACAACCAATCTGAAAAAATTGTATAGGTGAAGCACTTATCTTACAGTGATTTTGTTATTGCTTTCACTTATCTTAAATACTTAAATACTTATCGTATTTTTCACATCAGTGTGGCTCAGGAAAAAGCCACTTAAACAGATTGAATGGGATCTTACGCACTTACAAATTCAAAACATATCGTATGAATTGGAATTCGTAACATATCATCCGAATTGCAGGAAATTTGTCAGGACGTAACCTATTTCGAAATGTACGATGTTCTACACAATCGTGCACAATTTTCCAATAATGTCTGTCTGTGGACTGCGATTACTAGAAGAAAAGCTGCAAGCATTGGGCCGGTAACCAAAAGGTCACTGGTTCAAATACCTGAGCCGACAAGGTGAGAAATCTGTCGATGTGCCCGTGAGCAAGGCACTTAACCCTAATTTGCTTCAGGGACGCTGTACCACAATGGCTGACCCTGTAAAACAACACATTTCACTGCATCTATCCGGTCTATGTGCCAATAAATTACATTACTGCCTTCGGGAAACACAAATACAAGGCTCGTGAGCGCTACTTTTAAGACTACTGGCTGAAATTATACAAAACCTGTATAACGCATCTTTAAGACTACTGGGAAGCGCACAGTGTCTGCCATCAGCAGTATACGGGCTCTAAGGTCCTGTTCAAAAACTCTGAAAATGCAGCCTTCCTTGGTAGAGGTAGTCAATGAGATAACTTGATTGAAGGAAGGATGCATTTGAAGAGTATTTGAACAGGACTCATGTCCAGATTCAGTACTGTATCGTAATTTAAGATCTGAAAGGAGGGGTGAATCTGCATGGAAACAACCCACTAAAGCTGAGCTTATTGTATGTAGGGCTGGTGATGAGGTCGTGTTTTGATCATGCTTTGTCACTGTATGGAGCGGCAGACAGATCCGATGTAGGACAATGATTAAAACAGATTTCCACCCAGTTGATCATCGAGAGCAGTATTTAGGTCAAAAACCTACACGCACAGTCATATGCACGCACGCACGCACACACACACAGACACACACACACACACACACAACAGCTGGTGCTCAGCCACCTGACCTTAGACCTCATGCTGACACACACGAAGCAGTCTGTAGAATCTAGTAGTGTGCTATGTATACTTTACATGTGTACCGTCCTCTAGAGAATAATCTATACCTCCACATAACCACCTCTGAGTCTGTATAGTCTGCAACAGCTGTTCTATAGTCGCCCATTCGTTACAAAGGTAGACTGATGAATAGGGTAGCACGTTATTTGGAGAGTCCATTTGTCGATGCTCTACAAAACGTCTGTGGTCTCTCAGTAACATGTCAACAGCATCGTCTAATGATAGTTTACTAAGCATCTACAGATAGGGCTATCCAAATTAAGTGTTACCATGAATAGGGATACACCACCTAATTGCCAAACGGGACTGCATCACGGATGAGGCTGCATCACGTAACCTAAAGTGAGGTCAGATGCTGTAACAGTGGGCCGCCAGGTGTGATGAGGCTGTCCGATGGCCTAGACATAAGAAGGTCCAATATGTCAGTCATCCTCACAGCATGGGAGCTCTCAGAGGGGCTGGATCCTGGCAACATCTGGCAACCTGAACCTATTCTCACTAGTAATGTTATGACTGTGCCAGGGCAACTCTTCAAAGGAGTTTGTGGATGGAGTGAGAGCAAGGAGGGAAGGGGGAGAGAGAAAGAGAGCAAGAGAGACGGAGAGAGAGGCAGGAGAAAGAAGAGCAGAAGTATTTGAAATGCTTAGAGAGGACATGATGTAAATCTCTGTCACTCATACGCCCGCTCACACCCCCACCCCATCACTCTCCCAGTGACATTAGCTTTAGGATTAAAGACAGACATCATTGCATCCAGGGCTGCAGCATCAGAAGGATGCATATGCACACAGTATGGAGAGCGATGTTCTAAAACTAATGATTAAAGAAGAATTGCCTCCATTGCACCAGGCAAGCGCCTTCAAGCCCAGATCAAATATTTAAATTGATTTCAAGTGGTATTTGAACCCAGGTCTGTGGAAGACACACAGCATCCCAGGTTATAAACCGTAAACAGTACTAACTGATCCCTGTGTCTATGTAAAGAAGATGGAGATTCTGAATGTTCTGCTCTGAATCATTAGCGATTTGTCAGTGACACCAATTCCATTCCGTTTGTCCTCTGGGAGCACTTTGGTGCTCAGTGCCAGTCAGTGGACTCTACAACCGCAGCCATTCTTTTTGCTGGAGGAATGTCAATATTTATGGTAACCGGCTGGTGCTGGAGAACGATGACCCCTGAACTCTCACTGCAGGCTGGGTAGTGGGAAGTGGTTTGGGCCATTTCACCTCCCTGATTTGTGGTACAGCAGGGTTCGCTGGGATCTCTACAAGTGTTTAAATAGCTGGTTCAAGTCAGGGAGATAAGCTACAGTAGCAATAGTGTTATAACACGGTGTTGTAGAGGGAGACAAAGAGAAAGAGTGTGTGTATGTCAATTAGTCTGTGTGTGTGCGTTAATGAGTCTCTGTGTGTGTGTCTTTATGTGTCTGTGTGTGCGTTTATTAGTCTGTGTGTGTGTCCGTGTAGGGTTTATTGCGCTACAGGGGTCTGCTCTGTGCCCTGATTCTCTCTCAGCATCAGGGGATGGACTGCTGGAACAGCTGGAGATTTCATCACGTTATTCCCCTGTAATCTAGCCCCGACACACTTACCCACTTAACTCACCACCCATCTCACACACTCACACACTCACCTCATCACCCCTTTAGCCTACCACCCATCTCACACACTCACCTCATCACCCCTTTAGCCTACCACCCATCTCTCACACTCACCCCATCACCCCACTAACTCACCACCCATCTCTCACACTCACCCCATCACCCCACTAACTCACCACCCATCGCATACACTCACCCCACTAACCCACCACCCATCTCTCACACTCACCCCATCACCCAATTAACTCATCCTGTCTTCTACCTCTCCTTCTGCACTCAACCAAACATCCACCTGTCCTGTCACTGTTCACCCACTCAAAAGCTGAGAGAGTGAATGAGAGGAGAGCAAAGCATGAGGATAGGAAGTACTGCTGTGGAAATGGACACTGGGTATTAATGGGGAATGGTCGATCTCAGCCTAGCATCTGTCTTCAATAAGTTTGTCCTTAACTGCACAGTATATTTGCTGATTGAGTTAAAGAGTCGTTTTCTCTTAAAGAGGCAATATCTAGCTTGTAAATGTAAAATGTTTCCTCACTCTTTTTGCTGTTTGACTCGGTTTATGCTTGAAGTCCTACTGTGTGTGTGTCTTCAGTGGAGGTCTTTGCCTCTGGATGGCTGGTTGGGACTTCTGACAAGGATGTGGAAGTGTGTGTTGGTTAATATTATTTGGATAAGAGAGGGTAAGTTTCCATATTTGGATAAGAGAGGGTAAGTTCTCCATATTTGGATAAGAGAGGGTAAGTTCTCCATATTTAGGTAAGTGAGGGAGGAGGGGTACGTAAGTGGCAGTGGATGAGGTTGGATGGAATGGGGGATGTGTTGGGATTTTCACAGCTCTCTGTAGCCAGGAGAGAGACAGAGAGAGAGAGGCATAGAGTTAATCCTCTTATTGCTTCACTCCAACACACATAACAGACTGGGTCTCCTCTCCTCAGATCACCAGGGCCATAGCTTTAACACTAACACACTCAGATGTCCTGCAGATCACTCTGTGATGGGAGGTGTGTGTACGTGAAGACACTGTAGGTGTTCTGTATGCTAGATCTTACTCACGTAGTTTCAAGTTTTATTAGTCTTATGTACAGGATACACATGGTATACACCGTCCAATGAAATCCTTCTCGACAATCCAATACATAGACACTCACACTCACAGACACTTTCCAAGATGTTCAATCCTCCAGCTCTCTTTCTCTCTCTCTCTCTCTCTCTCTCTCTCTCTCTCTCTCTCTCTCTCTCCCCCTCACTCTCTTCCTCTCTCTCACACACATTCACACCCACACACTGGGGGGGGGGGGGTGTTGTACTATATCAGTGTGCCAGTGAGGCAGTAATCCTGCCTGGCCGCTGTGCTTCTCTGGGTTGGCAGATGGCACGGATATCTCTGTCCGCCATCTGGACAGCCTGGCAGATACAGAGAGATACAGCCCTGCCCCACGCTACACAGTACAGCCCTGGAGATGACTGTCAGCTCCACCATCATAGCAGCAGAGCAATTTATATGAACATGTCACAAAAACAGAGTGGGCACACGTAATATGGTGATACAGGCCTAGTTTTATTTGGGGAGATATAGGAGTGTGTACTAGCCCAGATCCCAGATCTGTTTGTGCTGTCTTGTCTCCTATGGTCATTGTTGACAAGAGAGCACAAACAGATCTGGGACCAGGCTATGGGTGTGCTGTATATGGGCTGAATTGTGTATAGGCTAGATGCTATATGATGTACGTGTGGATTAGAATATGTATGGGCCAGGATTATTTAGATGTGGACATGATTGTGTGTCGAGTATTTGTTATTGAATACATAGTTGTTGCGTGATGCACTTTTCACCATGACATGCTATTCCTACCAGTTGTTTTGTGTTTTATTACATTGTAATTCTGGAGTGAGTCTTGAATGACCACCATCATTACAGCAGTCTGTCCCTCCGCCTGCTTGCCTGTCATGGCTGTGGTGGCTCTGAGTTCCCATGTGCTTTTCAGGAGCATTAAAATCAGGGCCTGCGGTCACTCCCTAAACACCCAAATGAACGTTTCCAATAATGATTATTACTACGGAGAATGGGATGTACTTAGTGTTTTAATAGGACTCCTATAAGCTACTGCTAAAGCAGCATCTACTCTCCCTGGCGTCCACACAGAACGTAAAGCATGACATAATACACAACATGAATAGATAAGTACATCGCAAGGACACAACTAGTTAAACACTTTCATACATTTATGTCTTCATAATCATGTGATTCCTAATCGCTACTGGATGCAAATGCAACACACCAAAAACAAAAAGTGTAATAACAAGGAAGTACGTTGCAAATAGGCGGACACCTTTTTTTGATAAATTCCTGTGACGTGAATAAAGCCGCCTGGTTTCTTTACTGCCCGTAATGGTTTTCCTGGGGCAAAGTATAGCCTTTTTACAGTTACCACCTGCGATCTGTTTCCTGGGGCAAAGTATAGCCTTTTTACAGTTACCACCTGCGATCTGTTTCCTGGGGTAACATGCAATCTCTTAAACTTGTAGGCCTTCTGTTGCAGTTATCACCCGCTACTGGGTTTCATTAGGGAAAATGCAACATTCATGAGCATGCAAATAACCAGGACAGTGTTTCAGATGGAGGTCAACTTAAGTCCTTCACTTCATTCATAGAATGAACAGAACGTTTATCATACAAGGCTTCCCTTTCCTGCAGTCAAATGACCTCATGCCTTCATGGGAGGAATGTTGTTATTCTTTTTCATAGTTACTAAAGCCAACAGGGTTCTACCTGCAACCAAAAACAGTTCTTCAAAGGGTTCTATGGGGACAGCCGAAGTACCCTGTAGCCCTTTCCTGCAGCCAATGACCAAAAGCGCCATCTTTGGCCTCATGGGTAGAATGTTTAATAATTCATTAATTACGATTTTTTTCTTCCAAAAACCCGCCGATAATCCGGTGTTTCTATGTCAAACGGTTTTGTTATATTTCAGTCTTCTGTGATGTATATAAAGGGTACTATTGGGATGCAAACTCAAACTGAATACATTTGAACTCTATATCTGACATGGTACAGGTGTCTTCTTTTTTTTAAGCCCATAACCATATGTGTGAGGTGGATACTTCTGTCTCAAAGTAGATTTGTTTAAGACTACCAAGAAACACTCTGTGTGACCATGATTTTGCCCACTGCAGTAAAAGGTTCACGTCCTTCACCCCATTCTGCTCATAAAATAAAATGAACTAAACTATCAGACATACGGGCTTCACTTTGCTTCCTTCACTCCTGCTCGTAAAAATGAGCAAAATTCCTTGAATCTTGAGGAATGGAGGGAAGGAGAGAATAATACGAGAGAAAGAGAGAAAAACAAGTCTCTCTTGGCTCTGTGTAAGGAACACTCTGCAGGCAAATACCAAGCTAAGAAGACAAACATTAGAGTTGAGGAGAACACTGTGTTCAGCTATATCCTGTACGGACCCGGGTGGAGGGGAGCAAGGGATACGAGGAGGGGAAAACAGAAGGAGAGAGGAAGAGGGACTGAGATGAAGGAATGCAAACTAAGGCGATGTGGGAAGGGAGTGAGTGACAGAATAAAGATACGGTTGGGATCATGCAACGAGGTAGGTTGAGGAAAAGTGGAGTTTTCCATGGAGCTAAGACAGTGTTTCCCAGATGGTTTAGCAGGACCCATTGGAGATTCCATTGGAGACCCCTTAAAAGGGAAAGGGAGAAATACTGTATCTTCTGGGTCATAAGGAGGCCTGAGTCTCACACAGACAGACAAACAGACAGACAGACAGACAGACGGACGGACGCTCGCGCACACACACACACAAAAACCTAGCTTCCACAGCTGCACCTGCAGTGGTCAACCAGTTCCGTTGTCCACTTATCCCCTCACTCATCAGCCCCACCTAAGTCTTATTCCTTTTTTCATCCTCTCTTCTTCTCCATCCCCCTCTTCGTTCATCTATCATTGGCCTCCACCGGCTTGCTCTCTGAACCTCTTAAAAGGGGTGAGAGAGGGTGAAGGGAAGAGCTTGTGTTAAGATCAGGCTGATCAGCGTCAGCATCACTGCATGGCTATGGTGCCTACGTGAGGTGTATGATGTAATCCTTTGGAGTTTGGTTAACTGTTATCCTTAGGACTAAGAGATTTCTCTAGCTAACCAGCTGGATAAGATTCCAATTTCGTGACATTCCTGGAAACATAAAAGTGAGGATGTTCTGTTCTTTAGCTACCTCGGACCAGCCTCTATAAACATATTGATGTTTGACACAGGAAGGACATAGCACAGTCAGCACTCTCAAAAACACTCAAGCTGTTTTAACTAGCTTCCAACCTAGTTTTAGCATCTTTGGCAGGTAGAACAGTTTGAAGGTGTTCCAATGGGAAGCTAAATCCATTCAGACTGCACCCCACCCCCACCCCCCACACACACCATGTTGAACGCATCAGGGAGGGAGGCCCCAGGCTCTAGTCCTGGAGCTACTGGCGGGCGGATGGCGGGACCAGTGCGGCCTCTATAAAGCCGGCTTGTTAAATTCCTCCCCCGAGGATCACTGGAGAATGGGGATAATCAGGACCAGAGGTCTGGAACCACTCACCAGTCAATGGGCCTGGTCTGCTCAAAAATACTGTACACAACAACTTTAACCATGAGCAGACTTGGTCGTATAGATCTATGTAGCTACCTGGGAAGTGTCAGTATCTGGCACATACTGTCATCCAACTCTGACTTATGACTGTGTACCATATGTAGTCATATATATATCTCCAATAACATTGTGGGACATTTACCTCAGCCTGAATGAATATAATATGGCTCCATTGCCCTGCCCATCTGTTATTATTCTTATTTTATAATACACAGCTTCACACTTGTTGAGAACATGCATCAAGGCAACTACTGTCAATGTGGATATGCCTGCATCCGTATGTACTAGATGGATCCCTCTGGATTCCAGTGAGCGAATGGAGTGTTGGAGGCTTTCCCAGTCAGATAGGCTACAGTGAATGGAGCGTTTGAGGCTATCCCCGTCAGATAGGCTACAGTGAATGGAGTGTTGGAGGCTATCCCCGTCAGATAGGCTACAGTGAATGGAGCGTTTGAGGCTATCCCCGTCAGATAGGCTACAGTGAATGGAGCGTTTGAAGCTATCCCAGTCCAGCAGGCTATAGTGAATGGAGCGTTTGAGGCTATCCCAGTCAGACAGGCTATATTGAATGGAGAGTTTGAGGCTATCCCAGCATCTGCTCCAGCCAGGCCTGTGGTGTGGGCTAGCCTGTGGGCTGTGGGACTCCAGGCTGCGGAGCGTGTCCGGTCAGGTTCAGAGGCCAGGGCTCTTGGATGTAGAAAGCCTGCTGGTCAGGACGTCTCCAGGATGTCACTTTCAGCCAATCCTTCGGAGGGGAAGTAAGGGGAAACCTGGCAGGTGTGAATGGGAATGGGGGCAAGGTGGAAAGGATATGGGGGTAGTGTGTGTGTGTGGAGGGAGGCTGGCTGACTGTGACATTGGGAAGGTCTGTTATAGAGATAAAAGGCCCATTACTCCCCTCCATCCTCCTCTTCTTCCCTCTTCCTGCCAAGCCAGCCCCTTTAGAGTTGATCTGCAGCTGTGGACGCCTCCTGTAGTGGAAAGAGGAACACTCAGAGAGAGAGAGAGATATTCCATGTGTAATTCTGTGAGTGCATTTTGTAAATGTCTATGTATATATGTTATACAAGCATATTCACATTGGTTTGGCCTTCAATTACCTATTAAATTGATCAGGAGTTGTGAAGAGAAGAGACTGAGTGGAGAGGAGTTTCCAATCCATAGTTTCAGTGACATTTTTATGCATGCAAAATGAATATCATACAGAGAGAAAGGACCGTTGTGTTTCAAATCACATCACAAACACACTGTGGGTGACAGAGGACTTCTTTCCCGGGAAAGAAAGGCGGAAGGGGGGTTAAGGGCTCCACATGGGGAGAATCTCAATCACATACTCCTCGTGTCCTTTCCAATGTTCCCTCTAAGCTGTGGTTGTGCGCGGGCGTGCAGCTCCCCTGGGACTGCCGCGCAGAAGAAATATCAGCCCCCGCAGAGAAGCACGAGATTGAACTTCACTCAACTTTCTAGAGTTTCCCCCGTTATATAACACTTTCAACGGTTCCCTTTACTGTGGGAATTGTGATCAAATCAATGTAATATTAGCCACTTTCAATGTACCATACCGTAATAAAACCAACTATGAAAGACTTAGTATGCTAAATGAACTATGCAAGAGATTTTGTTGTAGGCAGAACTCATCAGAGTAGGATTATATTGCATTGACTGGCAAGACTCAGGCCCGTACTCTACACAGATCTGTGCGGCATAACCAATCAGAGCTGCAGTAGGCCTGTATGCAAATAGACCATTGCCATATATGGAGCTGTGCCATTCACTTTGACCTGGACTGTGTTTACAGCATGAGTGGTCATGAGTAGATGCGCTTGTTTTGAAATCAAAGTGAAAGCTACATGTAGCCACGTGTGCACATTTGTTTATATCCTTTGCTAGTTAGTGAGTTATTAGGTTATTAGCCCAGTTAAAGATAATTTGAAACATCGATCCTCCCTCCTCGACTCCTTCTCAAAACCCTTTGGAGGAGGTCAGAGGGGAGGGACCTCTGGCTTTCTCATTCAATGGGTTTTGAGAAAGAGATGAGGAGAGAGGGGATGCGAGAGATCTTCCCATGGTCTCTGTTCCCTATATCACTTCCTGCGTTATCATAGTGGGTGGGATTCAGCTGGGTAACCTCTGACCTCTTACCTGTACACATTTGAGTCACTTGGAAAGGAAATACAGCTGTATGACAACATGACTAAACTACCACCACACATCATCCCATCCACACATGGTTGTCAGTGGATTCATCCATCCCCCAAATCCATCCAGCATCTGGCGGGAAGCCCCTGATGCCTCTGGGAGATGGAGTTATGTGAGGTGGAATGCTTTTGACATAATCCACAGAGAATTGAAGCCAATGAAGGGAATACTAGCTACTGTATCTGTTGTGAAAGGTGCTTTGTCTTATGATGAGTTTCACCAGGGAATTAGTTTAGTCTCTAGGTATATAAATGAAATAGATTACTCTTCATTGTATGCATCCATCTTCAGTAGGGAAGTGCATATTTTCCTTTCAAGATGTTTCGATACATATCTACAGTGGGGCAAAAATGTATTTAGTCAGCCACCAATTGTGCAAGTTCTCCCACTTAAAAAGATGAGAGAGGCCTGTATTTTTCATCATAGGTACACTTCAACTATGACAGACAAAATGAGAAAAAAAATCCAGAAAATCACATTGTAGGATTTTTAATGAATTTATTTGCAGATTATGGTGGAAAATAAGTATTTGGTCACCTACAAACAAGCAAGATTTCTGTCTCTCACAGACCTGTAACTTCTTCTTTAAGAGGCTCCTCTGTCCTCCACTCGTTAGCTGTATTAATGGCACCTGTTTGAACTTGTTATCAGTATAAAAGACACCTGTCCACAAGCTCAAACAGTCACACTCCAAACTCCACTATGGCCAAGACCAAAGAGCTGTCAAAGGACACCAGAAACTAAATTGTAGACCTGCACCAGGCTGGGAAGACTGAATCTGCAATAGGTAAGCAGCTTGGTTTGAAGAAATCAACTGTGGGAGCAATTATTAGGAAATGGAAGACATACAAGACCACTGATAATCTCCCTCGATCTGGGGCTCCACGCAAGATCTCACCCCGTGGGGTCAAAATGATCACAAGAACGGTGAGCAAAAATCCCAGAACCACACGGGGGGACCTAGTGAATGACCTGCATAGAGCTGGGACCAAAGTAACAAAGCCTACCATCAGTAACACACTACGCCGCCAGGGACTCAAATCCTGCAGTGCCAGAAGTGTCCCCCTGCTTAAGCCAGGCCCGTCTGAAGTTTGCTAGAGAGCATTTGGATGATCCAGAAGAAGATTTGGAGAATGTCACATGGTCAGATGAAACCAAAATATAACTTTTTGGTAAAAACTCAACTCGTCGTGTTTGGAGGACAAAGAATGCTGAGTTGCATCCAAAGAACACCATACCTACTGTGAAGCATGGGGGTGGAAAAATCATGCTTTGGGGCTGTTTTTCTGCAATGGGACCAGGACGACTGATCTGTGTAAAGGAAAGAATGAATGGGGCCATGTATCATGAGATTTTGAGTGAAAACCTCCTTCCATCAGCAGGGGCATTGAAGATGAAACGTGGCTGGGTCTTTCAGCATGACAATGATCCCAAACACACCGCCCGGGCAACGAAGGAGTGGCTTCGTAAGAAGCATTTCAAGGTCCTGGAGTGGCCTAGCCAGTCTCCAGATCTCAACCCCATAGAAAATCTTTGGAGGGAGTTGAAAGTCCGTGTTGCCCAGCAACAGCCCCAAAACATCACTGCTCTAGAGGAGATCTGCATGGAGGAATGGGCCAAAATACCAGCAACAGTGTGTGAAAACCTTGTGAAGACTTACAGAAAACGTTTGACCTCTGTCATTGCCAACAAAGGGTATATAACAAAGTATTGAGAAACTTTTGTTATTGACCAAATACTTATTTTCCACCATAATTTGCAAATAAATTCATAAAAAATCCTACAATGTGATTTTCTGTCATAGTTGAAGTGTACCTATGATGAAAATTACAGGCCTCTCTCATCTTTTTAAGTGGGAGAACTTGCACAATTGGTGGCTGACTAAATACTTTTTTGCCCCACTGTAGATACATTGGCTCCGATATGATACAGGATCGCTAAGTTTCAGTTTGAAACGATTCACTTCGATTAGAGATTGAATCAATGCGATCCGGTTCGATGCGATACTATTCGATGCACTGGGTCTCTGAGCCGGATCTGTCTGAGCTGACTGTGTGAATGTAGGCCCCGGAGCTAAACCATAAGGGAAGCTGGGCATCTACCACCCCACTGTCAGTTTGGGGGGGGCATTGTTTTCTTTTTGTTCCTCCCCACTTTTGATCTAAAAAAAACCATCACCCACAGATGAATTAGTTAATTTTGCAGATTAAAAGTGTTAGAGCTAGTAATGTATCCATATGCATCTTAAAAATGTGCTATGACACAGCAAAACATCAATGTACATAATTGTATTCACACCACTATTTAAGCATTCACAAAACATCTGTACATCGACCAAAAAGTGTTACAAAATTTGGATTTCACCCCCGTCTCCTAATCCAATGGTTTAGACCGCTTGGAAATGTTGACGGAGTTGGAGTGAGCTTCTCTCCTTCTCTGCTTCAACCATGCAGTGTGGGTAGCAAAAATGATTGCTGTCCTCATTATGAAATTAGCAACTTTACCCTGAATATCTATAGCTGACCATACTGATTGTTTCAAGCAAAACTACCAAAACGATTGCTGAGGGTGAACCTGAACAATCAAATTAAAACCTAATCCCTGATCAGCACGTAGCCTCTTTATAGACAGATGAGAGTGGTGTCTCCGGTGGTAGCTTAGGCTACTTTTATTCAACAGCACATTTGATAAAAATAGCCTTACAAATGACATTGTTTAACATAAAATGTAATATTGCGCAATCCATTTGACAAACATTTGAATGCTGAAGGTAACCCGCAGACGTGCCAGATTAGGAATAGGCCTCCCTCTTGTTTGTCAGCGTGCGAAGCTACGCACAGTGTCCAGTTTGACTAGGCTACTGATACTGTATTGCCTGGGCTTGTTCGGCATGAAAAATGACTTGTATATATATATATATTTTTTTTTTTAACCTTTATTTAACTAGGCAAGTCAGTTAAGAACAAATTCTTATTTACAATGACGGCCTTCCTTGTTCAGGGCCAGAACGACAGACTTTTTACCTTGTCAGCTCGGGGAATCGATCTAGAACCCTTTCGGTTACTAGTCCAACGCTATAACCACTAGGCTACCCGCCACCCCGTATATCAATGATTGTCAACACAATTACATGCTTAGTTCGTCACTGAAGGAGAGGACGCAATTGTCACACAAGATGAGATATTTTCAGAAGGTAGAAAGAAAGTCATTTGAGAAAAAAATAACTTGTAACATTTGAATCTATTGCCTGACCGGTGGATGCTACATTTGAATCGAGTTTGGGGTCGATGCGCTCATATCTTAAACATTTGAACCAGGGACCGATACATATCGGTCAATCATAACAACCCTAATCTTCAGTATTCTACAGTCAGACGATGTTTGATTTGATCCAGTTAGATCAGCAGCTTTCTCTCTCTCTTCTCCCTCTAATATCTTTTTCACTCTACTGAGCTGAGCTGTCCTGCACTGGCCTGGCTACACATCCAACATAGTTGCTGAAGCTAGCACAGTTCGGGTTGGCACAATAGTGTGGAAAGGGCTTAACTGTGTGCAGGCCCAGGCTTGGTAGATTGAGCCTTACTCGTGGACAGACAGGTTCAAGCCGGTCTTTCCTCACACCCCTGTTAGAATGGTGTTTAGGAAACCCAGAGAACAGGAAAGGCAGAGCAGGCCAGGGAAGAATAGAGGGATATCCCCTTACAGGGTACCCACCTTTTTCCTTCAGGATAGAGTTGGGAAGAGGGGGTATGTAAATCACACCACCTGCCAACACACACGCGTGCGAGCGCATGCGTGCGCTCATGCACATGTGTGTGTCTGCCTGCGAATGTGTGTGTTGGTGTGAGACCCTCCCGACCATCCCCCGATTAGGCCGCGTTGGCCCAGTGGATTAGAGCAGGATCAATCCTGGCCGATATTTCTGCGGTCCCTAAGAATGAGCCCTGGATGCGGCCTGTAGCCGGCAGAGCATGTAGCTTGGGGCCAGCCTGGGCTTTAAGGCTTAACACCCCATTTTAATTAGACTAGAGAGGAGAAGTAGTACAGCAACTCAGACAAGCTGTGATTTCCTGGGCTGTGGGGTGGGGTGGGTAAATCACTGAATGCAATTACATTTCATTGGTGTAGTTGGTGTCCAGACCAGGGTAGTAGATGCAAGATAATGTGCAGGATGAATGGGCTGCAGCCTATAGAAGTTGTGTTGGATTGATTACTTTTGACATTTTCTTGTAAGAATTTGTTTGGAGAAAATAACTGTGCTAGCTGAGCTGACTGGTGTCCCTTGTTGTGATATGCAATGCCGCCCCCCAGTGGTTGTGTAAAGCCACACTACAAGAACCAATCTCTCCCTCTCTCTCCAGGAGGCACCAGGGACATAGGTTCAGCTCTGACCAGGATGTGCATGAGACACCGCAGCATCGAGACTAAACTACGCCACTTCACCAAGTAAGTGGTCCACCTTCAACCCTGCCTGATTCCTCTCCCTACATCTCTGTGCATTGCTAATGGTGCTACAAGTCCTGTCCTTACCCTCCCTCTTCTTTCCTCTCCTCCCCAGTGCTCTTATGGAAGGCCTAGTCACTCCTCTCCAGGACAGGATAGAAGAATGGAAGAAGACAGCTAACCTGCTGGACAAAGACCACGCCAAAGGTGAGGGTTTATGTTAAAAGGGCTATATATATTGAATTTGATTGATTGATCAAATCAATCAACAAATGACGCTTAACTCCAGGTTGACCGCTCCTTCTCTCCTCATCAGAATACAAGCGGTCTCGCCAGGAGATCAAGAGGAAGTCCTCAGACACCATGAAGCTCCAGAAGAAGGCCAGGAAAGGTAACATCGAACCGCACCCTGTGACATGATCTGATTGGCTACTGCTAAAAACGACTGGTTACTGATTGGCTACTGTTAAAAACTCTGTCCAAAACAGGATGTAGACTAGATAGAAAAGGTGCTGTACTGCTGTAGGCTAGTTACCAGCACCTAACTGGGAAATGCCACTACCTAGTGTCCTGAATGAGAAATACATGTCATGGGTTTCCAATGAGGGATAAATCAGAAATGAAGGCTATCATCCAAAAGGTTTGGAGAGTTTGGAGGGAAAAAGAAGAGGTTTATGTGTACAACTTTGATCTATTTCAATGCGTCTAACGATGACTGTGCCAACTCTAATATTGGGCTTTCTGTCTATGCTCCCCCCCCCCCTCTTCCACCCATGCTACCTGTCTGTCTCCTCCTCTGCCTCCTCACTGGCCTATTTCCCTGCTGTAGAGCTTCTAGGTATGTGTGTTATGCTTTCCCCACATTTCCCCACGTTGCATGAGGCATTTCATGATAATGCTATAGTTATTATCCCGTGTGTGTGTGTGTGTTTCTGTGTGTGTGTGTGTGTCCTGCATCATCATGTCATTGTGTCTGACCATCTCACCTGGAGTGTTGTAGTCTGTCTGATACTGGTGTGTCCTATCAGTATTGACATACCCCTCGTCTGTGATGGAGAGTAGTAAACTATATGTAGTTCAACTAGTAATTGAACTACATTTGGCAGTAGCTTGGTGGTAGTTCACCTAAATTCAAATCAAGCTAGTGTTTTCAGTAGATAATTACTTAGTTTTGCCATGCAGCGTTGTAGCTAACTACAGGAACTGCGCACTACATAGAAATATGGGAGAAGTAGGCAAGACATTCCTTTCTTTTTTGTCATCAGATCTGCCAAATTCTCACTTGAAGTTGAGTTTTTAATAGGCTAAATTACACATTCTGTTAACATCGGACTCCAGTCCAGAGTGATCTGTTTGTAGCAATTTGTAGTCTATGACGTTTCAGATTTACATATGATTAATCACTGAGTACTTTGGATGTAGTGAACTACTTTTTCAAAGTAACTTTAGTTAAGTCAACTATATTTCTCTTAAGGGTAGCTGTAGTGTAGCTTAACTTAATTAGTAGCTTGGTAAACTATATTTTAGCTTCCCCAACACGGCCTCCTCTACACACCCCTCTTGGTCATCATGTCACCATGTTACATAATTTGGGTACAAAACTTTTTTGTTACAGTCTCTTGAGTTGAACGGTACTAGTCACTGGTCATTTTCCACAGTCACTGGTCATTTTCCACAGTCACTGGTCATTTTCCACAGTCACTGGTCATTTTCCACAGTCACTGGTCATTATCCACAGTCACTGGTCATTATCCACAGTCACTGGTCATTATCCACAGTCACTGGTCATTTTCCACAGTCACTGGTCATTTTCCACAGTCACTGGTCATTTTCCACAGTCACTGGTCATTATCCACAGTCACTGGTCATTATCCACAGTCACTGGTCATTTTCCACAGTCACTGGTTATTTTCCACAGTCACTGGTCATTTTCCACAGTTGTTCAGTAACCTCTTTACATACCGAACAGAGGAGTGAATTATTACTATCTCATTATCTCATTATCTATAGGGCACTAAAAGCAATGCGGAAATCTAATTTCCTCTGGTTTTAAAGATCCTAGCACTCCTTTATCTTAGACATATAGGCTGTGAGAACTGGTTAGAACCGGAAGTGGAGCCAATTACCCCTTATCTATTTTCCTAGCTTGCCTCCACCTAGAAGGGGGATTTATCTCTTTGTGTAGATGAAGTATTTAAAGACTGTGTCATTTGTAAATGAACAATATACTCCCCAGGTTCATCCTGAGAGAGTGATTTTCCTTGCAATTGCTCAAATAAACCTCTTATTACTGATAATGAGTTGTAATGAGTTTTCCTCAACAATAAGGCTGTCTCATACATGGCGGCTGAATATGTCATCAGTGTTGTATTTACCTGTGCTAGTAAACCATGTTCATTTCAGGATCTCCATCCATATAATCTTTTTTTTTTTTTGGTCACATACACCAGATATGTACAGTGAAATGTGTTGTTTTACAGCGTCAGCCAAAGTAGTACAGCACCCATGGAGCAAATTAGGGTTGTGCCTTGCTCAAGGACACCAACAGATTTTTCACCTTGTCTGCTCAGGTATTCAAACCAGCATCCTTTTCCTGACTGGCCCAACGCTCTAACCCACTAGGCTACCTGCGGAGTTGTTGGTGCTAGTCTCGTTTAAGATATGTGCTGTAGTTTCGTCCCATTCTCATTGACGTATATCATTTCAGTGCAGTGTTGTTTGTCAATGATGGTCTGTCCTACGGTACACCGGCAGGCCCAAACCTGACAGAGGGTTCTAATCACCACTCTTTTCTTCTCCTCCTCCTCTCTCATTTCATCCTCATCCTCTAACCATCTTATCCAATGCCCCTCATCCCCGGGTACCCTGTTCTTTCACTATTGACCCCTCCCTCTGCTATCCCCTGCCCCTTACCCTTTCTCTCGTCTTCCTCTTTTATCTTCCCTCCTCTATGTACTCCTCTCTCTTTACCCCCCCCCCCCCCCCCCCCCAGGCCGGGGTAACCTGCGTCCCCAGCTGGACAGTGCCATGCAGGACGTCAGTGACCTCTACCTTCTGATGGGGGAGACCGAGAAGCAGGCGGTGCGCCGGGCCCTCCTAGAGGAGAGGGGGCGCTACTGCTTCTTCATCAACCTGCTGAAGCCTGTGGTGGTGAGCACAGATCTAGGATCAGCCTATCCAAATCCAAATCCTTAGCTATTATAGGGAAAACTTCACTCACTTTAGATCAGTCTGTGGTTGTGAGAGGGGAGGATGATGATAGAGTTGGCTGGGGTGGGTGCTGGGGCATAGATCTAGGATAAGATTACACTCCCTAAATCTTAACCTTAACCAGTATGTGGGAAAAACCTGCCTGATTGTAGATCAGCGTATGGTGGTGAGAGAGGAGGATTGCTGAGATACCAGGGCGGGGTGGGCTCCCGGGAGAAGTTGCCTTGGCTTTAGGCTAGAGTTGAGGGTTGAAGTCAATTCCACAAATTACATTATAATTCTATTCTCTCTCCTGGTTAATTACATTTAATTCAATTTAAATTCCAGGTCAGTCTTTGAATTCAGAGATAATTGAATTCCTCTGAATTCCAATGTTAGGTCAATTCTAAGAATTCAATTCCCAAATCAATATCATCCCCAAAAATTTAAAATAATAATTCTCTGCAACCTGAGCCACCCCCATAGAATTGTTCCGAGAGCCGATTCATGACTCCAGAGCAGTAGGCTATTCCCCATCCATAAATTAATTAATTTGTCTGCATGTCTACATTTGGATAAAAGGAAGCCATGCCATGAATGAATAAGAAGGATAGGCCGATCTTCTTATTTTCACAATGCTGTGCGGCACATTGACATCTCAAATTGCTTTGAGAAAGAGCCCTATAATTAGCATTCTTCTAATAAAACCTATACTGATATAACAAAACAATACTTTTACAATCAATATTTATTTTTTATTTGATTTATTTCACCTTTTATTTAACCAGGTAGGCAAGTTGAGAACAAGTTCTCATTTACAATTGCGACCTGGCCAAGATAAAGCAAAGCAGTTCGACACATACAACGACACAGAGTTACACATGGAGTAAAACAAACATGCAGTCAATAATACAGTATAAACAAGTCTATATACGATGTGAGCAAATGAGGTGAGATAAGGGAGGTAAAGGCAAAAAAAGGCCGTGGTGGCAAAGTAAATACAATATAGCAAGTAAAACACTGGAATGGTAGTTTTGCAGTGGAAGAATGTGCAAAGTAGAAATAAAAATAATGGGTGCAAAGGAGCAAAATAAATAAATAAATAAATTAAATACAGTAGGGAAAGAGGTAGTTGTTTGGGCTAAATTATAGGTGGGCTATGTACAGGTGCAGTAATCTGTGAGCTGCTCTGACAGTTGGTGCTTAAAGCTAGTGAGGGAGATAAGTGTTTCCAGTTTCAGAGATTTTTTGTAGTTTGTTCCAGTCATTGGCAGCAGAGAACTGGAAGGAGAGGCGGCCAAAGAAAGAATTGGTTTTGGGGGTGAATAGAGAGATATACCTGCTGGAGCGTGTGCTACAGGTGGGAGATGCTATGGTGACCAGCGAGCTGAGATAAGGGGGGACTTTACCTAGCAGGGTCTTGTAGATGACATGGAGCCAGTGGGTATGGCGACGAGTATGAAGCGAGGGCCAGCCAACGAGAGCGTACAGGTCGCAATGGTGGGTAGTATATGGGGCTTTGGTGACAAAACGGATTGCACTGTGATAGACTGCATCCAATTTTTTGAGTAGGGTATTGGAGGCTATTTTGTAAATGACATCGCCGAAGTCGAGGATTGGTAGGATGGTCAGTTTTACAAGGGTATGTTTGGCAGCATGAGTGAAGAATACTTTGTTGCGAAATAGGAAGCCAATTCTAGATTTAACTTTGGATTGGAGATGTTTGATGTGGATCTGGAAGGAGAGTTTACAGTGTAACCAGACACCTAGGTATTTGTAGTTGTCCACGTATTCTAAGCCGTCCAGAGTAGTGATGTTGGACAGGCGGGCAGGTGCAGGCAGCGATCGGTTGAAGAGCATGCATTTAGTTTTACTTGTATTTAAGAGCAATTGAAGGCCATGGAAGGAGACTTGTATGGTATTGAAGCTTGCCTGGAGGGTTGTTAACAGTTTCCAAAGAAGGGCCAGAAGTATACAGAATGGTGTCGTCTGCGTAGAGGTGGATCAGACACTCACCAGCAGCAAGAGCGACATCATTGATGTATACAGAGAAGAGAGTCGGTCCAAGAATTGAACCCTGTGGCACCCCCATAGAGACTGCCAGAGGTCCGGACAGCAGACCCTCCGATTTGACACACTGAACTCTATCAGAGAAATAGTTGGTGAACCAGGCGAGGCAATCATTTGAGAAACCAAGGCTGTCGAGTCTGCCGATGAGGATGTGGTGATTGACAGAGTCGAAAGCCTTGGCCAGATCAATGAATACGGCTGCACAGTAATGTTTCTTATCAATGGCGGTTAAGATATCGTTTAGGACCTTGAGCGTGGCTGAGGTGCACCCATGACCAGCTCTGAAACCAGATTGCATAACAGAGAAGGTATGGTGAGATTCGAAATGGTCGGTAATCTCTTTGTTGACGTGGCTTTCGAAGACTTTAGAAAGGCAGGGTAGGATTGATATAGGTCTGTAGCAGTTTGGGTCAAGAGTGTCCCCCCCTTTGAAGAGGGGGATGACCGCAGCTGCTTTCCAATCTTTGGGAATCTCAGACGACACGAAAGAGAGGTTGAACAGGCTAGTAAAAGGGTTGGCAACAATTTTGACAGATAATTTTAGAAAGAAAGGGTCCAGATTGTCTAGCCCGGCTGATTTGTAGGGGTCCAGATTTTGCAGCTCTTACAGAACATCAGCTGACTGGATTTGGGAGAAGGAGAAATGGGGAAGGTTTTGGCGAGTTGCTGTGGGGGGTGCAGTGCTGTTGACCGGGGTAGGAGTAGCCAGGTGGAAAACATGGCAAGCCGTAGAAAAATGCTTATTGAAATTCTCAATTATGGTGGATTTATCAGTGGTGACAGTGTTTCCTATCTTCAGTGCAGTGGGCAGCTGGGAGGAGGTGTTCTTATTCTCCATGGACTTTACAGTGTCCACATTATAATTCTATTCTCTCTCCTGGTTAATTACATTTAATTCAATTTAAATTCCAGGTCAGTCTTTGAATTCAGAGATAATTGAATTCCTCTGAATTCCAATGTTAGGTCAATTCTAAGAATTCAATTCCCAAATCAATATCATCCCCAAAAATTTAAAATAATAATTCTCTGCAACCTGAGCCACCCCCATAGAATTGTTCCGAGAGCCGATTCATGACTCCAGAGCAGTAGGCTATTCCCCATCCATAAATTAATTAATTTGTCTGCATGTCTACATTTGGATAAAAGGAAGCCATGCCATGAATGAATAAGAAGGATAGGCCGATCTTCTTATTTTCACAATGCTGTGCGGCACATTGACATCTCAAATTGCTTTGAGAAAGAGCCCTATAATTAGCATTCTTCTAATAAAACCTATACTGATATAACAAAACAATACTTTTACAATCAATATTTATTTTTTATTTGATTTATTTCACCTTTTATTTAACCAGGTAGGCAAGTTGAGAACAAGTTCTCATTTACAATTGCGACCTGGCCAAGATAAAGCAAAGCAGTTCGACACATACAACGACACAGAGTTACACATGGAGTAAAACAAACATGCAGTCAATAATACAGTATAAACAAGTCTATATACGATGTGAGCAAATGAGGTGAGATAAGGGAGGTAAAGGCAAAAAAAGGCTGTGGTGGCAAAGTAAATACAATATAGCAAGTAAAACACTGGAATGGTAGTTTTGCAGTGGAAGAATGTGCAAAGTAGAAATAAAAATAATGGGTGCAAAGGAGCAAAATAAATAAATAAATAAATTAAATACAGTAGGGAAAGAGGTAGTTGTTTGGGCTAAATTATAGGTGGGCTATGTACAGGTGCAGTAATCTGTGAGCTGCTCTGACAGTTGGTGCTTAAAGCTAGTGAGGGAGATAAGTGTTTCCAGTTTCAGAGATTTTTTGTAGTTTGTTCCAGTCATTGGCAGCAGAGAACTGGAAGGAGAGGCGGCCAAAGAAAGAATTGGTTTTGGGGGTGAATAGAGAGATATACCTGCTGGAGCGTGTGCTACAGGTGGGAGATGCTATGGTGACCAGCGAGCTGAGATAAGGGGGGACTTTACCTAGCAGGGTCTTGTAGATGACATGGAGCCAGTGGGTATGGCGACGAGTATGAAGCGAGGGCCAGCCAACGAGAGCGTACAGGTCGCAATGGTGGGTAGTATATGGGGCTTTGGTGACAAAACGGATTGCACTGTGATAGACTGCATCCAATTTTTTGAGTAGGGTATTGGAGGCTATTTTGTAAATGACATCGCCGAAGTCGAGGATTGGTAGGATGGTCAGTTTTACAAGGGTATGTTTGGCAGCATGAGTGAAGAATACTTTGTTGCGAAATAGGAAGCCAATTCTAGATTTAACTTTGGATTGGAGATGTTTGATGTGGATCTGGAAGGAGAGTTTACAGTGTAACCAGACACCTAGGTATTTGTAGTTGTCCACGTATTCTAAGCCGTCCAGAGTAGTGATGTTGGACAGGCGGGCAGGTGCAGGCAGCGATCGGTTGAAGAGCATGCATTTAGTTTTACTTGTATTTAAGAGCAATTGAAGGCCATGGAAGGAGACTTGTATGGTATTGAAGCTTGCCTGGAGGGTTGTTAACAGTTTCCAAAGAAGGGCCAGAAGTATACAGAATGGTGTCGTCTGCGTAGAGGTGGATCAGACACTCACCAGCAGCAAGAGCGACATCATTGATGTATACAGAGAAGAGAGTCGGTCCAAGAATTGAACCCTGTGGCACCCCCATAGAGACTGCCAGAGGTCCGGACAGCAGACCCTCCGATTTGACACACTGAACTCTATCAGAGAAATAGTTGGTGAACCAGGCGAGGCAATCATTTGAGAAACCAAGGCTGTCGAGTCTGCCGATGAGGATGTGGTGATTGACAGAGTCGAAAGCCTTGGCCAGATCAATGAATATGGCTGCACAGTAATGTTTCTTATCAATGGCGGTTAAGATATCGTTTAGGACCTTGAGCGTGGCTGAGGTGCACCCATGACCAGCTCTGAAACCAGATTGCATAACAGAGAAGGTATGGTGAGATTCGAAATGGTCGGTAATCTCTTTGTTGACGTGGCTTTCGAAGACTTTAGAAAGGCAGGGTAGGATTGATATAGGTCTGTAGCAGTTTGGGTCAAGAGTGTCCCCCCCTTTGAAGAGGGGGATGACCGCAGCTGCTTTCCAATCTTTGGGAATCTCAGACGACACGAAAGAGAGGTTGAACAGGCTAGTAAAAGGGTTGGCAACAATTTTGACAGATAATTTTAGAAAGAAAGGGTCCAGATTGTCTAGCCCGGCTGATTTGTAGGGGTCCAGATTTTGCAGCTCTTACAGAACATCAGCTGACTGGATTTGGGAGAAGGAGAAATGGGGAAGGTTTTGGCGAGTTGCTGTGGGGGGTGCAGTGCTGTTGACCGGGGTAGGAGTAGCCAGGTGGAAAACATGGCAAGCCGTAGAAAAATGCTTATTGAAATTCTCAATTATGGTGGATTTATCAGTGGTGACAGTGTTTCCTATCTTCAGTGCAGTGGGCAGCTGGGAGGAGGTGTTCTTATTCTCCATGGACTTTACAGTGTCCCAGAACTTTTTTGAGTTAGTGTTGCAGGAAGCAAATTTCTGCTTGAAAAAGCTAGCGAACCAAGGGCTATATCTGTTCCTGGTTCTACATTTCTTGAATGGGGCATGCTTATTTAAGATGGTTAGGAAGGCATTTATAAAAAATACCCAGGCATCCTCTACTGACGGGATGAGATCAATATCCTTCCAGGATACCCCGGCCAGGTCGATTAGAAAGGCCTGCTCGCTGAAGTGTTTCAGGGAGCGTTTGACAGTGATGAGGAGATCGTTTGACCGCTGACCCATTAAGGATGCAGGCAATGAGGCAGTGATCGCTGAGATCTTGGTTGAAGTTTAGATAATCAAATAGTTTACAATTCCCAGAATTGAATAGGCTACAGGCTGCAAAAATGCATTTATTTAGTAGGCAATTGGCTTCTCAAACTTTTACCGAGCACACAGGTTTAAACTTTATATGGCCTGCATATGGTCTAAATTAATGAATTTACAGTGCGTAATAATTAATTAATTAACTGAATTATCATAAACAAATACCTGCTGCTTGCACTTTTACCGGGTTGTTGTCCTCCTTGTCCACAATGACTCCAAACTGGGGATTTCACTCGCGCAGTACCTGTTACCACGATGGTGTATTCCACCATCATAACCTTGCTTTTTATTTCTCCTGTTACGTTAGCCATTTTCGCGTGAGCTAGGAGTCAGGGAAAATAAACTTGCCAACTTATTGTCGCGTGGCAGGAACATAGGATCTGCACATGGACAAATTATGAATGTTTCAGCACCACAGACATAATGGACAGTTCCCTGCTCCAGTCTCTTGCTGCATGGATGGTCGCCTAGTCCTAGACTATCTGCCTCACTGCTCACATAATGGAATTCGCAACACATTTCAACACAACAAGCTCCTGGGCTTGTACAATTTTTTTTTTATCTTGATGTAATTCAAACGTTTCCAACCCGCAATATAATTGTTCTGAACCGCCAGCCGACCACTGGTTGAAAGAATGCTTTCATTCCACCCTCCAGCCAATTTTTTTTGCAGGTCAACCACAGGGATCTGTGGGTATCTGACCCAATGTAGGACTGTACTTTAGGCACAGATGTAGAACCTGATTATCCTACCTAAATCTGAACCATTATATGGAAAAGATTTACAGACCATACTTAGATCAGTGTCTAGGTGCAACTGCATTCTGTCCACAGTGGAGTTGTTTGGTTGGTCTTAACTTTCATGTTAAAGTTGTTTTTTTGTCACAGTTATTTCAGTTAGTCTTAAATAATGCACATGTTATGTCTTTGTGTGTTGCTGAGCGAAAGGTCTTGTTGTTGCTCCTCTTCAGAATGGAGAGATAGCCATGCTGGGAGAGATCACTCACCTGCAGGCCATTGTTGATGACCTCACTGTGCTCACTGAAGACCCACACAAACTGCCCCCGGCTAGTGAGCAGGTAATCTCCAACATATACACAAAAGAACAAGACTTTCCTTACGCAAGAAATCAGTCTTGCAAGCAAACATGCTTAACCAGTAGCATAACATGTCAAACAGTGAATGCACTTAGTGTAGGTTTTGCTTGCCTAAACTCTCTCTTCTCTCTCTCCAGGTGATCGGGGACCTGAAGGGTTCAGACTACAGTTGGTCCTACCAGACCCCTCCCTCCTCTCCCAGCAGTGCTGCCTCCAGGAAGAGCAGTATGTGCAGTATCCTCCAGATGCCAACTGTCGGTGCCCATCGTCTCAGTAGTGTCTCCTCCCATGATTCAGGGTTCATCTCTCAGGATGCCAACACCCACTCCAAGCCCCCCTCGCCCATGCCCTCTGACATCACCAGCCAGGTAGACACTCCTCGGAGTCAGTCAGTCTCTAGGCTCCACTCCAGGTTCTCTTGTCACGTTCTTGATTATCAAACCTTTGGAGTATGATAATGCACCAACCTGGGTTGAAATACATGTGTATTTGATTATTTGTTATTTAAATACTTATGTTCTGTGTATTTCAGTATTCAAATAATATGTCCCGAGTCTAATACTTCTATTTATTAGTATTTATTTTCAAATAATTTCCTAAATACTTACAGTTGAAGTCAGAAGTTTACATACTTAGGTTGGAGTCATTAAAACTTGTTTTTCAACCACTCCACAAATGTCTTGTTAACAAACTATAGTTTGGTTAGGACATCTAATTTTTCCAACAATTGTTTACAGACAGATTATTTCACTTATAATTCACTGTATTACAATTCCAGTGGGTCAGAAGTTTACACTAAGTTGACTGTGCCTTTAAACAGCTTGGAAAATTCCAGAAAATGATATCATGGCTTTAGAAGCTTCTGATAGGCTAATTGACACCATTTGAGTCAATTGGAGGTGTACCTGTGGATGTATTTCAAGGCCTACCTTCAAATTCAGTGCCTCTTTGCTTGACATCATGGGGAAATCAAAAGAAATCAGCCAAATTGTAGACCTCCACAAGTCTAGTTCATCCTTGGGAACAATTTCCAAACTTCTGAAGGTACCACGTTCATCTGTACAAACAACAGTACGCAAGTAAAAACACCATGGGACCACGCAGCCGTCATTCCGCTCAGGAAGAAGACGCATTCTGTCTCCTAGAGATGAACGCACTTTGGTGCGAAAAGTTCAAATCAATCTCAGAACAACAGCAAAGCACATTGTGAAGATGCTGGAGGAAACGGGCACAAAAGTATCTATATCCACAGTAAAACGAGTCCTATATCAACATAACCCGAAAGGCCGCTCAGCAAGTAGTAAGGTCATTGCTCCAAAACTGCCATAAAAAAGCCAGACTACGGTTTGCAAACTGCACATGGGGACAAAGATAGTACTTTTTAGAGAAATGTCCTCTGGTCTGATGAAACAAATATAGAACTGTTTGGCCATAATGACCATCGTTATGTTTCGAGGAAAAAGGGGGAGGCTTGCAAGCCGAAGAACACCATCCCAACCGTGAAGCACAGGGGTGACAGCATCATGTTGTGGGGGTGCTTTGCTGCAGGAGGGACTGGTGCATTTCACAAAATAGATGGCATCATGAGGTTGGAAAATTATGTGGATATATTGAAGCAACATCTCAAGACATCTCAAGTTAAAGCTTGGTCACAAATGGGTCTTCCAAATGGACAATGACCCCAAGCATACTTCCAAAGTTGTGGCAAAATCACAAAGTCCTGACCTCAATCCTGTAGAAATTTTGTGGGCAGAACTGAAAAGGCGTGTGCAAGCAAGGAGGCCTACAAACCTGGCTCAGTTACACCAGCTCTGTCAGGAGGAATGGGCCAAAATTCACCCAACTTACTGTGGGAAGCTTGTGGAAGGCTACCCGAAACGTTTGACCCAAGTTAAACAATGTAAAGGCAATGCTACCGAATACTAATTGAGTGTATGTAAACTTCTGACCCACTGGGAATGTGATGAAAGAAATAAAAGCTGAAATAAATCATTCTCTAAACTATTATTCTGACATTTGATATTCTTAAAATAAAGTGGTGATCCTAACTGACCTAAAACAGGGAATTTTTCACTATGATTAAATGTCAGGGATTGTGAAAAAATGAGTTAAAATGTATTTGGCTAAGGTGTATGTAAACTTCTGACTTCAACTGCATTTCAAATACTATTTTCAAATGCATGGGAGTGTATTTTAATCAGTGTATTTTCAAATACTTTCATGTGCATTTCCAAATGCATTAAAATATTCAACTACTTGTCTTTCCAAGTAAAAATATGTAACTTCCATATGTCTTTAAAAGTAATTGAAATATCCTAAATAGTATTTGAACCCAGGTTTGGTAACGTGAGAATCCTCTTTTATCCTCTTTCTGGCTGGTATGTGTTATTACTTATACCATCAAGCCTGTTAGATGATGCTAGAGTTTTCCTCCTTGATATACTATGAATTATTGTGGCAGATGGCTGTTAAAATTTCTCTGTAAATAGAATGGGAATCAGGGAGGGAATCTGATGCAATCTTCCAAAGCAGAAGAGCAATATTGTGTGATGGTATGTTGTAGAAGAGTAAATAGTTCCTTGAGTCATATTCTTTCCCCTCTTTCCCCTTATTTTCCCTCCCTCTCACTCACTCTCCTCCTCTTTTCTCAATCTCACTCACTTCTTGTCACTCTTTTAATCTATTTCAACCTTTCTCCATCTTTCCCACTACTCTTCTCTCTCCATCTCTCTGATTCCATCTACAGAAGTCCACCAGCTCAGCCTCCTCTGAGGCATCAGAAACCTGCCAATCTGTCAGTGAATGCAACTCTCCCACCGCGGTTAGTACACAGACAGACAGACAGACAGACAGACAGACAGACAGACAGACAGACAGACAGACAGACAGACAGACAGACAGACAGACAGACAGACAGACAGACAGACAGACAGACAGACAGACAGACAGACAGACAGACAGACAGACAGACAGACAGACAGACAGACAGACAGACAGACAGACAGACAGACAGACAGACAGACAGACAGACAGACAGACAGACAGACAGACAGACAGACAGACAGACAGACAGACAGACAGACAGACAGACAGACAGACAGACAGACAGACAGACAGACAGACAGACAGACAGACAGACAGACAGACAGACAGACAGACAGACAGACAGACAGACAGACAGACAGACAGACAGACAGACAGACAGACAGACAGACAGACAGACAGACAGACAGACAGACAGACAGACAGACAGACAGACAGACAGACAGACAGACAGACAGACAGACAGACAGACAGACAGACAGACAGACAGACAGACAGACAGACAGACAGACAGACAGACAGACAGACAGACAGACAGACAGACAGACAGACAGACAGACAGACAGACAGACAGACAGACAGACAGACAGACAGACAGACAGACAGACAGACAGACAGACAGACAGACAGACAGACAGACAGACCAATCAATCAATCAATCAATCAATCTATGGCTGACAGACAGACAGACAGACAGACAGACCAATCTATGGCTTAAGAGGCCCAGAGGGATCTTGCTATAGTACAGTATGTGATGAACACGATGACTCAGACATGTCTGTCCATTCCTCAGTTTGGCTCGGGCTCATCCTTCGGTACCTTCCGCCCCGCTCTCTCACACACTGGCTCCATCAGGCCTCTCTCTGTCATACTTCCTGGGTCCCCCACATTTAACCGCTCTCCTGGATCCAAACCCCCCTCACCCATCTCAAAGGTTCCTAGCTGGAAGGTTTGTTTTAATTTGCTGCATTTCCGTTTTAATCTTTTATTTGCTTAACTGCTTTTTCCTTGGCTTTAACAACTCATTTGCATAACTCATGATGCATAATATCTTCAGGATCCATTCTGTTGTCGAATTCCGCTTTCAAATCTCTCATGCCAAAGATTTGCTAAGCTGAGCGGACTTTGCTAAACTCATTGTAATAAAGGACTCATGCTTAGGGCTGAGATCTATTTGTGTAGACAGCACAAGCAGATTTGGTACCATGCTGTTAGAATCTAACTTCTTCATGGACCCTCATACTGCTTCCATTGTACCACAATGGAAAGACTTCTGAACTGCTGAATGATAGACATGTCCAATCCAAGGGTACATTGTTTAGTTAATTTCCTCATTACCTCAATAATACTGCCACAGGATTGGTCTAAAACCAGTACCTATGAGCCCTCACTGGCTACCACTCTGCAGCAAAGGAGAGAGTCATTGGACAGGATGAGGGAGCAGGAGGTTCCTTCCAGTCCTAAAGGGTTCTCTGGGATGCACCCAGACACTCATAGGTCCAGGATGGCCCAAGCTACTATAGCAGCCAAGGTAATGATGAGCACACATTGGATGCAGTAACAGTACTCAACAATCTGCATGAGTTGTTGAGATGTAGATTTTAATGTTTGCTACTACTGTTGTACGGTAATGTGAGTCTCCTCTCTCTTCTCTCTCTCTCTCTCTTTTTCTTTCTTTCTCATTCTGTTTTCTCGCTCTCTCTCTCTGCATGTGTGTGCATGCGTGTGTGTGTGTGTGCGTGCGCGTGTGTGTGTGCGCGCACAGCACGGCGGTGAGGCCATGTCCCCAGCAGCCAGTACACTAGCCATGGTGCTGACCCGTGGTCTCAGTATAGAGCAGCAGAAGAATAGCAGGGAATCTCTGCAGTATTCCAGTGGCTACAGCACCCAGACCAACACACCCTGCTGCTCAGAGGACACCATCCCCTCACAGGGTAACATACTCTGATCAACACCAGATAACAACACGTATCCCTTCTAACAGTAGTACCTGAAATTGTATAGAAAATCCAATAGGATCCGGCTGTCTCATTCTCTCTGCTGTTCTCAGGGTCTGACTATGAGTGCTACTCTCTGAACGGGGACGCTGATACCAGCAGGGAGGCTGACTTCGACAAGTCCTCCACCATCCCCCGCCACAGCAACATCGCCCAGAACTACCGCCGCATGATCCAGACCAAGAGGCCGGCCAGCACCGCCGGGTTACCCGCCGGAGTGAGCCCTCCTGGTGGTATGCATGGAGTGATTTATGGGGGTGATGGAGGGCGTGATGGGAGGCACGGAGCCATCACCTCTGGAACAGCCACCATCCGCCGGACCCCCTCCTCCAAAACGGGGGTGAGACGCACACCGTCCACCTCAGGCCCCATCGCCATCCGCCCCCCCATCGTTCCAGTCAAGACCCCCACGGTGCCAGACTCTCCTGTCTACTCCCCCTGTTACTCCCCCAGCTACTCTCCCAGCCTTATCCAGAGCATGGGAAGTGAAGAGTACCTGTATGGGGACGAGACTCCATCCAGTGCCTTGGAGTACATGAAAGCCTCCCCCAAGCGGCTGAGCCTACCTGACACCACCGCCTGGAGCTCCGGAGGGGGGCTGGACCAAAGTGTCTATGCCCAGCAGCCCCCTGGCATGACAGGCCTCAGCCTAGAGGAGGACCCCCAGCTGGCAGCCAACCGCCACAGCCTGGTGGAGAAGATCGGAGAGCTCGCGGCCAGCGCCCACGCCCTGGGCGAAGGTCAGTTCCCCTTCTCCTCTCTGGACCCTCTGCCAGCGGACCCAATGGGTACCAACTCTGTAACCCAACACCCACAACAACCACCACACAGGCCCCAGGAGGGCGTGGACATGCTGGTGTCCATACGGAGAGGTGTGAGGCTCCGCAAGGCGGTCTCCAACGACAGATCAGCCCCCAGGATACTGCAGGATACTGCAGCAGCATCCAGGATACTGCGGTAGTATCTACTGGGACTGACCACAGAACTGTGGTGCCACTGCAAGCTCTAGTAGTGAAATGAATGAACACTCATCTTCGACAGGAAAAGACTGCATGAAATGAAAGGGAAAACGAGTGTCAATGTGTAAAGATTCAATGAATGGCCATGGGTGGCCAATGGACAAATTTCACGTAATGAATTGCGTACAAATGTATTTTTATGTCGTATTCCTATTTCCCATGTTGTCTGTGGGCTTAGTGGCTGTGGTTGTCTATTCCCTCTGTCTCCTAATGAATCAGCCCAGGCACCTTTCCTTTAGACTCAGCGATCAGGGCCTGTATTCACAAAGTGTCTCAGAGTAGGTGTGCTGATTCGTGTATAATGAATCTATAATACAATTATATGGACAATGGTGCTGAGTGATTAGTGCTTTTTGAGGTCTGTTTGGTTTCGGTTCGATTATATATACAGTACAACTACTCATTCAAGGGTTTTTCTTTATTTTTACAATTTTCTACATTGTAGTATAATAGTGAAGACATCAAAACGATGAAATAACAATTGCCTTGATGACAGCTTTTTTTTCTTCTTCTTTTTTCTCCCCAATTTCATGGTGTCCAATTGTTTAGTAGCTACTATCGCTACAACTCCCATACGGGCTCGGGAGAGACGAAGGTTGAAAGTCATGCGTAATCCGATACACAACCCAACCAAGCCGCACTGCTTCTTAACACAGCGCGCATCCAACCCGGAGGAAACACAGTGCACCTGGCAACCTTGGTTAGCGCGCACTGAGACAAGGATATCCCTACCGGCCAACCCCTCCCTAACCCGGCTGACGCTAGGCCAATTGCGCGTCGCCCCACGGACCTCCTGGTCGGTTATGACAGAGCCTGGGCGCGAACCCAGAGTCTCTGGTGGCACTGCCCCACCCGGGAGGCCCTTGATGACAGCTTTTTAATGAAGACATTGTCACATCGTTTGTAATAAATGGACCAAGATGCAGCGTGGTATAGTTCCATCCTCTTTATTTTGAAGTGAAACTCAAAGAAAACAATAAATGCAAACCGAAATGCAGGCAACCATACATAGTCAAGATCCCACAAAGCACAAATGGAAAAAGGCTCCCTAAATATGATCCCCAGTTATTGACAACGATAAACAGCTGCCTCTGATTGGGAACCATACCAGGCCAATATGGAAATATAATCACCTAGTCACACCCCGACCTAACCAGCATAGAGAATAAAAAGCTCTCTATGGTCAGGGCGTGACAGACATCAACACTAGGAAATAACACATATGGAATCATGTAGTAACCAAAAAAGTGTTAAACAAATCAATATAGATTTTAAATGTTATATTCTTCAAAGTAGCCAACCTTTGCCTTGATGACAGCTTTGCACACTCTCACTATTTTTGTAGTTCTTCAAAGTAAATAAGGCATACTTTTATGACTGCTGAATACCAACTATCAAACACTTAAATGATGTATTTTCAAGAAAAAATACCTCATGAAGCGAGAGCTCTCTCTCGATCGCACATTAATCTGTCTCTTTTACGTAGTTGGCGTAAAAGAAACAAACCGGACCAGTAGGCGCTCAATGGATTATGGTCATTGTAGTTCATGTTTTCTGAGCTTAACAATGTAGAATATTGGCCTGTTGGAAACTACTACAACATCACAGAGTTCGGGCTTGATCTGATTGTTCTTTAGAGAAACTGCATAATGTGTGCATTGAGTTTACAGAAAACGGAACAAAATGGGCTTCAAATAATTGAACCAATGTCTGTCAGTTTAGTTGTTAAAATACGGAAAAATAACTGAAATGTCAGTTAATCACTCAGCACTAATGGACAAGGATGATTTTATCCTAGATCAGCACTCCTACTCTTAAATGCTATATGAATATGGGCCCAGGAGGTAATTTCAAAATGGCGGTTGAATGCTGTGTCTTATTGTGTGTGTACTAACACAGCCATCTGTTGTCTGAAAGTGACGGAGCTCATTTGCTCTGTGAGCCTGTCTGTATGTTATGTTGTGTATTATTATACTGATGTATGTATTGCCGTTTGTATCATAAGCTGAACACCAATGTATGTTACATATCGGAGAAATGTAAAAGTAATGTAAAATAGGAGCGATGTGGCAGTGGTTTTATTGCTGTACTGTACTACCAATTTATTCTGCAATTAAACCAACCTTTTCCTGTAGAGGGAAGTTGCCCTTTATTTTGAGTCAGAGATTTTATATGATGCACAACAATGGATTGAGGTTTTACAGTTTTTATGACATCCTATATGCTAATTGAAAATCCAAGCAAGTATAGTTTTCTTATGGAATTGTTATTAGGCTATGTAGTAGTTTAGATGAAGGAGCAAAGGGTGAAAAGAGCACATGGTTACCACGTTTTAGCTACTTTGTAACTACTTAGCATGTTAGCTAACCCTTCCACTAACCCTAACCTTAACAATTTTAGCTAACCCTAACCTTAACCCTTTAACCTAACTCCTAACCTTAACCCTAACTCCTAGCTTAGCTAACGTTAGCCAGCAAGCTAAGTTAGTGTTAGCCACGTAGTTAACGTTAGCCACACCAAATTGGAATTCGTAACATACAGTACCAGTCCAAAGTTTGGACACACCTACTCATTCAAGGGTTTTTCTTTATTTTTACAATTTTCTACATTGTAGTATAATAGTGAAGACATAAAAACTATGAAATAACCCATGGAATCATGTAATAACCAAAAAAGTGTTAAGCAAATCAAAATATATATTATATTTGAGATTCTTCAAAGTAGCCACCCCTTGCCTTGATGACAGCTTTGCACACTCTTGGCATTCTCTCAACCAGGTTCACGTGGCAGTCACCTGGAATGCATTTCAATTAACAGGTGTACCTTGTTAAAAGTACATTTGTGGATTTTCTTTCCTTCTTAATGCATTTGAGCCAATCAGTTGTGTTGTGACAAGGTAGGGGTGGTATACAGAAGATAGCCCTATTTGGTAAAATACCAAGTCCATATTATGGCAAGAACAGCTTTTCTTGAAGACAGGAAGGTCAGTCAATGCGGAACATTTCAAGAACGTTTAAAGTTTCTTCAAGTGCAGTCGCAAAAACCATCAAGAGCTATGATGAAACTGCCTCTCATGGACCGCCACAGGAAGGAAGACCCAGAATTACCTATGCTGCAGAGGATAAATTCATTAGAGTTACCAGCCTCAGATATTGCAGGCCAAATAAATGCTTCACAGAGTTTAAGTAACAGACACATCTCAACATAAACTGTTCAGGCGAGACTGCGTGAATCAGGCCTTCAGGGTCGAATTTATGCAAATAAACCACTACTAAAGGACACCAATAAGAAGAAAAGACTTGCTTGGGCCAAGAAACACGAGAAATGGACATTAGACCAGTGGAAATCTGTCCTTTAGTCTGATGAGTCCAAATTTAAGATTTTTTGTTCCAACTGCCGTGTCTTTGTGAGACGCAGAGTCGGTGAACGGATGATCTCCGAATGTGTGGTTCCCACCATGAAGGATGGAGGATTAGGAGGTGTGATGGTGTGGGGGTGCTTTGCTGGTGACACTGTCTGTGATTTATTTAGAATTCAAGACACACTTAACCAACATGGCTACCACAGCATTCTGCAGCGATATGCCATCCCATCTGGTTTGCGCTTAGTGGGACTATCATTTGTTTTCAACAGGACAATGACCCAAAACACACCTCCAGGCTGTGTAAGGGCTATTTGACCAAGAAGGAGAGTTATGGAGTTCTGCATCAGATAGATGACCTGGCCTCCACAATCACCAGACCTCAAACCAATTGAGATGGTTTAGGATGAGTTGGACCGAAAGAGTGAAAGAAAGCAGCCAACAACTGGTCAGCATATGTGGGAACTCCTTCAAAACGGTTGGAAAATCATTCCTCGTGAAGCTGGTTGAGAGAATGCCAAGAGTGTACAAAGCTGCCATCAAGTCAAAGAGTGGCTACTTTGAAGAATCTCAAATATAAAAAATATTTGGATTTTTTGATTACTACATGATTCCATATGTGTTATTTCCTAGTTGTGATGTCTTCACTATTATTCTACAATGTAGAAAATAGTTTATTTTATTTTTTATACTTGAATGTGTAGGTAGGTCCAAACTTTTGACTGGTACTGAATATGTTTTGTAAATTAGTAACATATGGTATATTTAGCAAATTCTTAACATAACATACAAATTATAATTCATAACATATCATCCGAAATGGATGATGGACATCCATAGCATACAAATTGTAACATATCATGCTAATTGGAGTGTCTCGGCTCTACATACAGAATGATACGAAATGCGCTGAGATCAAGTTGGCCATTTTGATAGGATCTATGATAGGATCTATGATAGGATCAAGTTGTTTCTCTTGAGCTGTAATTTCTTACAACTAGAGAGCAGTCTCTTGTCAGGTGGTGCATGTGTTTAACTTCACAGGTAAACAGGTAGCAATCATGTATGTTTGAACATGAGATACATTTTGATGCTACTCACAAGATTACTCTACTACAAACCATCACCACATCAAAAAATATACAACTCTTGACATTTGAAATAGCCAATACAGATGGGCTCTCCCTGACAGGACACTATGAGACTGAGCACTTAATAATAACCAGAGAGGCTGCGATATGTTGACTGGACTGAAGGTGGCGCCAGACACCTTTCATCTGCTTTTTGAAGCTTGGCCGAGTGGGCGAGATTTTAAAGCCACAAGAAGAGGACATCCGGAGCGACAAGCGTGGACGGTGGACGATGGACATTCCGAAACTTGGCAATCTATCTTCCTATATGGCTTAACAAATGTAGTAAAAAATATTAGTCCGTTTCCCCCACCTTCATCCAGAGAATGAATTATACAATAGAATGATACAATAGAACATATTCTAATGATCTCGCCTTCGTATGATGAATGGGACATTCTGGAAAGTATTTCATCTGTTTGTATACGCATCAATTATTTTAAATCTGAATAGTACATCATTATCTAATTCCCAAATCTACCATCTCTCTCAGATAAATACAATATCTGAGATATCTGAGAGAGACGTCTAGTACTGATGATCTTTTCAGTTCATTTTTAATGACATAATTATCTCCCAGCTCCTCTGATAGTAGAGGAATTCATTTAGTGAACTAGTAGGATAGCATGATTCTGTCAGAGCGGCAACAAGGTCTCCCTTTAATCAATTATTATTTGTGAGTGTAATCACTTGGCTTGGGACTCAAGCTGTTCTAATCAGTATGGCCATAAGAGAGCCTCTCCGCTGAGCTTCACAAGAGACCCTGTTGGAGCATGGCCTTGTGTGTGTTTGTTAGTTAGAACCAGCCTATTAGCTAGACAATGTTGTTACTATCATTTACAATGACATAGACCTATGCTATTCTCTGGGCTTCCTTTGTGACTAAATGTCTTTGAGATGGAGGAATGTGAAGAATATATTATCTCACACACACACATTGGAAAACCATCCAACAATAAAACTTTCACTCATCTCAGTCTGTTCTTTGATACTTCGTTGCAGAAGATGATAGTGTATATGACGACCCCCCCCCCTCCCCTCCCCCATGATAATCTAGAAACGTAAAAGACTAAACTCGATTTTGAGTATGATGCTCTGTTCATAACTAATGAGTATCTTCTTAACCGTTCATTAATGCACAATGATCACTTCTATGCCGTTACAGTGTAGCTGAAGTAGTTCACTAGGTGGTCCCTTGAGGGAGGCTTACAGCTCTGGGCTAATTAGCAATAGTTGAAATATCCTTATTTATACAGATTCTTTATGGCTACAGTAGCTACAGTAGTTCCCAAGGCTTTTATTGAGGACTAATAGCCTGAAGAGCTACAAGCACAGGAATACTACTTAGTGTGCGTGTGTGCAGAGTCAGTATGAATGTATGTGTATGGAATGTGTGTGTGAGCAAATGAAGTGTGTGTGTGTCTGTGTGTGTGTGCATACATGGACCTGTGTGTCAAGATTTTGATCGTATGACTTAATTTGCCCTTTTTTTATTTCACAATTATTATTATTATTAAGTCATACAATCAAAATCTTGACACACAGGTCCATGTATGCACACACACACACACACACTTCATTTGCTCACACACACATGACATCTCACTCACGTAAAATCATCATGTACACTGCTACTACTCTGTTTATCATACACTGAGTGTACAACAGTAGCGGTGCATGGGAAGCCAAGCCAGGGAAAAAAGCCATATTACAACCTATTTGTTGTGATAATTGTGTTGTTTACCCTATAACCTGTTAGTTCATATGCCTTGTCACCGTGATATATAGGCCGGGGTGAAAGTAAATGTCAAGAAAACTGGAGACTACTACACCACTTTTTACCATTACCGCATGTCAGAGGCATGAAAAATGAGAGAATTTGAAAATGGGTGGTATTTCCTATACTTCAAAATGCAATGTGGTTAGACGTGAACACAGAAAAAGGGCAGAGATGAGTGGCCGACACCGTACAAAACATTAAGAACACCTTCCTAATATTGAGTTGCACTTCCTCTTTTGCCCTCAGAACAGCCTCAATTTGTCGGAGTATGGACTCTACAAGGTGTTGATAGAATTCCACAGGGATGCTGGCCCATGACTCCAATGCTTCCCACAGTTGTGTCAAGTTGGCTGAATGTCCTTTGGGTGGTGGACCATTCTTGATACACACAGGAAACTGTTGATTGTTCTTGACACAAAGCAGTGCACCTGGCACCTACTACCATACCCCATTCAAAGGCACTTAAGTATTCTGCCTTGCCCATTCACCCTCTGAATGGCACACATACACGATTCATATCTCAATTGTCTCAAGGCTTAAAAATCCTTCTTTAACCTGTCTCCTCCCCTTCAACTACATTGATTGAAGTGGATTTCACAAGTGACATCCATAAGGGATCATAGCTTTCACCTGGATCCACCTGTTCAGTTTATGTAATGGAATGTGCAGGTGTTCATAATGTTTTGTACACTCAGTGTGTATGCTGATGCCTAGTCACCCTACCCCTATACATATCTAACCCTACCACGCCACTATCCCTGCACATTGTAAATATGGTACTGGCACTGACCCTGGAACTGACATTGTGTATAGGCCACTTACTTTCTCCTGTTCTTCTTATTTCTATTTCTTGTGTGTTTTTATTCTACTTGACGTATAGTAGCACTGATATAAACTACTGCATTTTTGGGAAAGAGCAAGCAAGAAAGGCATTTCACTGTACTAATGCACGTGACAATAAAAACCTGAAACTTGAAACTTTTCCTTTGAGGAGTGGGACAGGGAATCTATAAATGTAGAACTGAACTACAATAATAGTTTTGATGCCTAGTTATTCACTTAGGGTTTCATTCATTCCTTGGTTCATTGTTTTGTCCATCCGTCTGTCTGGCCATCCATCCATCAATGTATTTATTCATTTATTTTTATGAAGGCAGTTAACCTTCAGAGCACAATGCAAGGCCATGGCTATCATCCCTCTCCTTCCTTATTGTTCAACTCATCCAAGCAAGGTGGACATTCCGCAGTTCAGGGGCATCCCCTCCGCCACCTCACTCCATCCCTTGCTTTCGCTCTCTCCATATCTCTCTTTATCTCTCTAAGGCACAGACAGAGCACAGACACAGGTAAATGTGCTACATCAGTTACAGTAAGTACTGCTCCTGTAGCACACTTCAACCATTGCCTTTAAGAAGCTAAAGCTGCTTCTACTTGAGTGAAGGGAATGGATTTGGTCAATTATTCATGAAGGGGGAATTCAGACATGAGTTAGTGCAGAGTGGGGTAAGTTGAGCCATGTTTACATTCAGTATCACTCAGTCAAGGGAAATATAAAATGATTTCTAACAAAGATATCGACATATAGTTCAGGATGTTGTGTATCCCTGGAAATAATTAGAATGAATGTAAACATTACAGACTCTTGGCACAACTTACCCTGGGTATGGGGTAGGTTGAGCCTCGGGACAGGGTACGTTGAGCTTCGGGACAGGGTACGTTGAGCCTCGGGACAGGGTACGTTGAGCTTCGGGACAGGGTAAGTTGAGCTTCGGGACAGGGTACGTTGAGCCTCGGGACAGGGTACGGTGAGCTTCGGGACAGGGTACGTTGAGCCTCGGGACAGGGTACGTTGAGCCTCGGGACAGGGTACATTGAGCTTCGGGACAGGGTACGTTGAGCTTCGGGACAGGGTACGTTGAGCTTCGGGACAGGGTACGTTGAGCTTTGGGACAGGGTAAGTTGAGCTTCGGGACAGGGTACGTTGAGCTTCGGGACAGGATACGTTGAGCTTCGGGACAGGGTACGTTGAGCTTCGGGACAGGGTACGTTGAGCCTCGGGACAGGGTACGTTGAGCCTCGGGACAGGGTACGTTGAGCCTCGGGACAGGGTACGTTGAGCTTCGGGACAGGGTACGTTGAGCTTCGGGACAGGGTACGTTGAGCTTCGGGACAGGGTAAGTTGAGCTTCGGGACAGGGTACGTTGAGCTTCGGGACAGGGTGCGTTGAGCCTCGGGACAGGGTACGTTGAGCCACCTATTAATTTCTGTACTGAATGAAATGTTACCACTACCTTTTAAAAACCATGTCTATCTTTATTCCCCAAACACAATTCAACACAATCACATTTTTGTCTTAATCATTTTAAACTTAATTTAACACAGGCTTAACACCTAACAAACACTTTGCACTTTTTTAAAGCACTTTTAACATAGACCAGGCCCTGGTGTTACCACATATCCCTGCGACAATGCCTTGCATTATGCCTGGGAAGAGTACATTAAATTTGCTCAACTTGCCACATGGCAAATATTTTACTATATTAGCCCACACTGCTACAATGATGCACTTTCATGCTAGGTTCAGGACCTCAAATTAAAGCTTATAGAGACCCCAACTGATGCATAGAACAATCTTTAAATTATCTACTTTGGTTTAGATCGAAGCATCATGAAACCTCTAACACAACCAATCAAATTTGTCTTGGTGAAAACCTAACTTGCTTACGACTTTTTCCATGTTGTTTCTTCCTTCACAGACTCCATGAAATGGAATCTTCCTAAATATTTGATCAAATTATTAATTTTGTATATGGTTTCCTAAAAACAAGCGGTGGCTCAACTAAGCGCTTTGCTCAATTTACCCCACTCTCCCCTACGCGTCCATAAAAATAACTTCATTCCCTTTTAATGCACTTTCCTCTCTACATATTCTGACCTTGAATTTATGCATGGGGAAAATCCAGTGCCAGCAAAGTACGCGTTTGGGGTGGAGATCAAAGAGTTGGAGGTGTAGCGGGTGTGTGTCTACAGATACGCCATATTCTGACCTTGACTTAATTCTCTCATAGTTCCGCCAGCTTTACGTGCGAGGAAACGACGAATAAGGTCGACCAAACTGTCGGTTGCAAGTGGAAAAACATCACATTTATTTTTTGCCCGATAGAAATAAGACCATTCTCGCAGGAGACAAATGTGAAACCAGTCATATGGCAGCACACTGAATCAAATCAACATGACTGGTGTGCCGCTTTCTACAGTGAATTATATGAAATGCTGTGCCGTTACGCAGAATTGAAATCGTATGGCCTTTTAAATAACTTGCAGGGATGACTCTTTGACGCAAGCCAAATGAGATGACATGCCAAATGAGATGACAAGCCAAATGAGATGACAAGCCAAATTCGTGCAGTGACATTCGGGCCAAATGTAACCTCTTATGTGCTCTAGAATGTTTTAATTTCAGCCTGGACTTTTCTTCATTTTTTGTAATATTTTCTTTTTTACAATTTGTATAATGTTAGATATTAGCCATCAGTAATACACACACACGCGTTATAAACTGTCACATTAATGGGCTTATTTTGTTTTTGTTTTCTCTCAATATTTAGCCTACATTTGGCATCATACCATTACATCATTGGTTTTCCTTTTCCTCTGTCATGTCGGTGTGGTTGATCCTGTGGGTTCCTAGCAATAATGCATCATATTTAACGCACTACAAGTTGTTCCATAATTTGGGACATGTAGCTCACTTCATGGAATCATCATGGAATCATAATGGATCGCAGAACAAGCATGGCAGTTCAAACCTGGAGCCTGGCGCCAGATTTTTCCACCGAGTTGGGCCGATTTCTTTACCTCTTCCTCTCTGGCTGTAGTTGGTCTCCACCGCCTAGCTCATGCAGGAAACCTGCTCTATGAACAAGGGAATGTTTGGTGGGAAAGGGGCCAAAATGGAGAGTTATGCTAATTGTCGCCATCTGTAGAATAATAATAATGAATGCCATTTAGCGGATGCTTTTATCCAAAACGACTAACAGTCATGCATGCATACATTTTGCCTATGGGTAGTCCCTGGAAGCAAACCCAATACCCTGACATTACACACGCCGTGCTCTACCAACTGAGCTACAAAGGACCACATTAGCCTAGCCATTAGCCTAAGCATGATACGTGTGCATCCAGGTCAGTAGAGGCTGGTGGGAGGAGCTGGAAGAGGATGGGCTCATTGTAATGGCTGTAATGGAGAATCTGAAGGAGTCAAACATGTGGTTTCCATATCTGTGGTGTGTTTGATACCGTTCCATTGATTCCATTCTAGCCATTACAATGAGCCCATCCTCCTATAGCTCCTCCCACCAGCCTCCACTGATCCAGGTATACTTATGTGGGTGAGTCAACTTATTTGAATGACATTTCATATGATTGAATACTGTACATATCCTGATGTATATACAGTATTGTACCTGTTAGATATTTGGGGCTTCCTGGGATGAGCGAGTTAGCCAGCATGCTGTTATTGTAATGGTTGCATTAACTCCCTGCTAATTTACAGTTATTTCTATTCTAACAGACAAATCACAAATCTACAACCATCAACATACTCTTGTAATGCACATCTAGTGTGCTTCCTTGTGTCTATCATCAGGTACTTACATTTACTGTATATTGTACTACACTGAACAAAATATTAACGCAACATGTAAAGTGTTGGTCCCATGTTTCATGAGCTAAAATAAAAAATACCAGAAATGTCCCATATGCACAAAATGTTTATTTCTCTCAAATGTTGGACACAAATATGTTTACATCCCTGTTAGTGAGCATTTCTCATTTGCCACGATAATCCATCCACCTGACATGTGTGGCATATCAAGAAGCTTATTAAACAGCATGATTATTACACAGGTGCACCTTGTGCTGGGTACAATAAAAGGCCACTTTAGCATGCTGACTGTAGGAATGACCACTATAGCTGTTGCCAGAGAATTGAATTATCATTTCCCTACCATAAGTCGCCTCCAATGCCATTTTAGAGAATTTGGTAGTATGCCCAACCGGCCTCACAACTGCAGGCCAGGTGTAACCATAATGCCCTTTGGTGGGGAAAAACTCATTCTGATTAGCTGGGACTGGCTCCCCAGTGGGTGGGCCTATGCCCTCCAAGGCCCACCCATAGCTGCATCCCTGCATGCCAATGATTGTTTTGAAGGACTGACACAGTTGGAAAGCCTTCAACCAAAAGTTAAAGAAAAGGCAGAACATGTCCCATCATGCTTCACCCAATACTCACCATTGGGGAAGGCATTTCTTAATTCCATTCCTTTACTTTTGATGTGAGTGTATTGTTGTGAATTTGTTAGATATGACTGTTAAATATTACTGCACTGTTAAAGCTAGAAACACAAGCATTTCTCTACACCTGCAATAAAATCTGCTAAACACGTGTATGTGACAAATATAATTTGATTTGATTTGATTTCAGGACATTATCAGGAAGCACTGGTACGTTATTGATACTGTCCCACAATTGAAACCCATTTTAAATATCCCCCATGTTATGTTCACCAAATGTGAGAGACTTTGTGGTTAAATCTGATTACCCACCAGCGAAAAACTTTCTTGGACAAGGTTCCGGAGGGTAATTAGGTTCCAGTGGCCAGGCCAATGTGCTCAAAACAGCTTCACGTACAAGTGCAACTCATTTACCCCCCCCCCCCCCCCCCCCCTGATCAGTGAGCACCGCAACATACGGACAGGGGAGAAAAGCAATCTGGTTGCTGTTCATTTTGTACAAGCTGGACATCCTATTAGTTCTCTGAGATACATTGGAATAGAAATGGTCAAGATGTCACGCAGGGGAGGGGACATTGAGAGGAAACTTCTTCAAAGGGAATCTTTCTGGATCCACAGGCTGAACACACTGTCTCCTCTTGGCCTTAATGCCTGATGAAGACCTAAAGGTCGAAACATTGTATCATTAAAATCACCTGGGAGCATGAGCAGCAATGTGTGGCCTTTTCCTTTCTGTTTTACATCCCTGCCCAGTCATGTGAAATCCATAGAGCAGGGCCTAATGAATATATTTATATTGACTGATTCCCTTATATGAACTGTAACTCTGTATAATCTCTGAAATTGTTGTATGTTGCGTTTATATTTTTGTTCAGTATATTTTTGTCATTGTACCCAGTCTGATATTGACATGCAAGCGAAGAATCCCGAATCTACAGCCATCAACATACCGTTGTCCTGCATATCTAATGTGCTTCCATGTGTCTATCGTCAGAATAATCACCAATCAGCTGGGATCGCTGTCTGTACAGTCCTTTCTTTAAAAACACAACACAAGAGTGTTACGAAGTACAATCACGTGTGTTACACTGGTGCTGAGACCAGTCTTCTTTTCTGTTACATGTGCCCCATTTGAAGTAGAAAATAAACCTTATTACATGAAACATAATGTTGAATCATTTTGAGACTACAGGAGAAAGGGTCACTGCTATGTTAAACAACGGCAGTGATTGTCAACAGCCTTTTGGCCATTGTAGTCTTCTGATTGTAGAAAAACAGGGATCTCAAGTTGTCCCAGTTCAGGCAGGCAGCATGCAAGGGAGGGGCCTTACCTGGTGTGTCTGGAACTCACCCTTTTCAGTACACATAAGGGAACAACTCTCAAAGAACTCGTTGCTCACCGGTGTAAGTTAGGTCTGAATACCAAATACTGAAAAGTGCTTCATTCAAAACGCATAGGAAAGGCATACACTTCCTAAGTCTGAATCAGGCCAAATGTAAGCATGAAGCTAGAAGTAGTATTTTTTTCCCATGGTACCCTTGCAGCAGGTAGCCTTCCCTGAGCTGGCAAGGTGGAGAAATCTGCTGTGCTGCCCTTAAGCAAGGGAGTTAACCGCCAACTTCTATGATGATGATTAAGGCAGACCCCCCACTTCTCTGATTCAGAGGGGTTGGGTTATTTGTGGAAGGCACATTTTGGTTTAATGCATTCAGTTCAGTTGTGCAACTGAATAGGCATCCCCTATTTCTGCTGTAGGAGGGATGAAAAAAAAGGTTTCTCACAGATTTTGTATTCCTCGTGTTTTTTTTGTAGTGTGTGTGTGTGTGTGTGTGTGTGTGTGTGTGTGTGTGTGTGTTCAACCTGTTGGTTTTTCATCCCTGCAGGCAGAATCTCGGCCACATTCACACACACTAAGTACACCGCGCTCCCTTAGGTGTGCCAGTTTGTGCTTGCTCGTGTCATCTCTTACACTGATAGTTGCAGTAGTGCATTCATAATGTAATATGATATATAAAAATGGTGTCATTTGTTTATGACATCATTATGAATATGGAATGTATACATGGTATTTGTGCTCTCTCTCTCACATCAAGTGAGGTTAATACACAAACAACATGCACTCATATTCATTAATAATTGATGTAACTAACACAGTTGTAACCTCTTAGATCTCATTAGGATAGAGAAGCATCCTCTTTCTGTACTGGCCAGGAAGGAGCCCTTGACCCCCTTCTTCCCAAGCGTGTTGCACACTGCCGTCATGGATTTAACAATGGGCGAAACTCCCTCCTTACACCAATTCAATGTTTATAAATCCACGACAGGGAGTGTGCAAGTTTTGGGGGAAGTGTGAAAAATTTAGATGTACCGCAAGTGTCTGTCTCACCTCAGAGGTTACAGGAGAGTTCTGGATGAAACCAAACATCCAGGTTCCATCATGTTGTTACCCTCTTATCTAATGTGTGACACTATAAACAATTTGGCAACATCACATTTTAAGTCCGTACCCACATATTTAGCTGTTGTCAAATTGTCATGAGCCATGAAATTACTGTGAGAAATTTGGGGTGCACTTGAAGATAACAATGTTGGGGGTGTTCTGGTGGCTGGGTAGGCATGGACCAGTGATAGTGTTGACTGTTAACACTCTGCTGAACACAGAACACAGGCAGCACAGAGCTACTGCCCAGTTTGCAAAGCCCTTTTCTCACTCTATTAAAAGGCTACATCTCACAATACAAGTATTTTTGTTTTGAGTTCTCATTTACAGCAGCCTAACCTTGACTCCTAATTTGCCACTATGTTGCCCATTCATATTGTCTCTACCATGTGTCATGTTCCTAGCTTTCCACAATACATTGAAAATCTGAGTTGGAATTGACTGTGCCAGGAGAGAACTGCTTCACCGTCTGTATTTGACTCCCGCTAAGTCTTCGGGCTAAAGAGTGGAGATCAATAACTGAGAGTGCTCAATGGTTCATGTTTGCACAAGTAGTTTATTTGGTCACAGACTTCTTAACCGCAGTGGAACGGGCTAGATCCCAGGATGCAAGCCGCTACCAGGCGGTCACATGGGGTTGGGTTCTCCGAGAATTCCGTCCCTATGCGCCACGCCCCCGCGCTTGGCGCTGTCCAGCACGCCAGGACTGAAAGCTGCTGGTAGCGAGCAACCAGTAACTGCCTGCAGCGGTGGATTGCACGTAGTGCTGCATGGAACAGCGACAGACAGTCGGGAGATCTCACCGGATACTAAGGTGAAAGTTCAGTAGACCCAGGTCAATTCACGGAGGAGACATCGGACAAATATGTGACAGCTTTTTGATTTTACCAGACGGGGGCATTTTATTTTTGCCTTTCATTGATTTGCTGTCACACATGAAACTCCTGAACCATTCGGTGGTACAACTTGTTACCACCATGATTTTGTATATTTTATTGACTTACTGTCTGTTTGTTTTTGGATATAAAAAGGATGATAGACTGTCTTTCTTTCATGGGCATGTATTTGAGAACTCACCGAAGGCATCAAAAGTGAATGGACTAAGCATTCCTGTGAAGCGCATCAACGCGCAAAAATGGTGTCCAGAATCGGGAATGCACTTGAAACTCTATGGGAATGGCAGCGAGGATTTCCACGTCTTTGCCCACCATAAACAGGGAAATATATTGCTTAAAACTTCCAGGATTTTGGACAGGGAAGAGCGCTTCGAATACCTACTGAGTGTAAGTTTGTGTTGCCAAACATGCGTTTCAGCGGGCCATGTTGCCTTTCAGGTTGCGTCGGTGAAAGTGGATGTTTTGGACACCAACGACCACGAACCCACTTTTCGCAATGCAGACTTGAAATTAACTTTGAATGACGCGACTCCACTCCGGTCTGTGGTTTACACGATGGAAGCGCTTGATGCGGACAGTGGAAAGAACGCAGAGTTGACGTACTTCCCTGTTCCCAAAAACGGCAGTTTCTATGTGGTACCAAAAACTGGCGAAGTTTTGCTGATGGACTCCCTACTGGGCCTCCCATCTGCAATCAAGTTCTATGTTTTTGCTAAAGACCATGGTTGGCCCTGCAGAATCAGTAAGGGTGTTGAGATCACGGTTACCCCACGACAGTGGTGCCCACTGCGCCCAGGCCAGACAGGGGAGTTGGGCAGCCTGGGTAGGGCAGGGCGGATGCATAGGGCATTGTTGGACTCTGGTAGCATGGTCTTCCTCAATGTCTCCGAAGATGCAAGCATCGGTTCTGTCGTTATGAGCCTGAGCCCAGCCAGGTTTCAGGCAGCCTCCTTTGAGCTGGTTTATCCGAAGACAGATATTACCCCAATCAACGTGGGAAAGGAGAGTGGAGATATCGTGATAGCCATGCGCCTGGACAGGGAGACTGAACCGTTCATCGAAATCACTGTCAAAATACAAGATGAACGAGGTATGTACTATGTACTAAATCTGCACTTAACTGGGTGCATGTCTCCTGTGCGATATGTGCAGAGTGGTAATTCCATAATGTAATGGAAAAACGGCTATTACGCATGCATTATATGGTACTTAATAGCGCAGGATTTTACGACCATCTGGATAGCTGAATTACAAGTCTCCCTGCAGTCACCATCCCTCAGTAATGCCCCAAGAGAGCATAATATACATTAGGACACTGACACTGGTCAGAAAAAAAGCGTTTAGAGCAGACTAGCTACAATACATTCAACAGGAACACGTGACAAGGTATCACATTACCTGCTTCAGTGTGAGGAATGTACACAGATTATTTGTCATTATTACATGTTCATACATTGATATTATGAACCTCATGTTTATGTGTAACTCTAACAGCTATATGAACTTTTAACAGCTATTTTAATTATGGCTAAATAACTGCTGGGTATAACTGACTTATTCATTGATTTCTTAAATAGACTCCAGTCAGCAGAGAGTTATGGCCTCCATAGACATACTCTACGTAGACTCGGCTGTGAAGTTGTTTTCAACATTAATCCTTTTGGATTGGAGATCCAGTGTGATGTCTCTGTCTCTCTCTCGCTCCCCCTCTCTCTCTTTCTCTCTCTCTCCATCTATCCATCCATCCATCTCTCTCACTCTCTCGCTCTCTCTTTCTCTCCCCATCTCTCCATCCATCTCTCTCGCTCTCTCTTTCTCTCTTTCTCTCCCCATCTCTCCATCCATCTCTCTCAATCTATCTTTCTCTCGTTCTCTCCCCATCTCTCCCACCCATCTCTCTCACTCTCTCTTTCTCTCTTTCTCTCCCATTCTCTCCATCCATCTCTCTCGCTCTCTCTCTCTTTCTCTCCCCATCTCTCCATGCATCTCTCTCACTCTCTCTTTCTCATCTGCTGGCATTAGACCTTTAATCCCCCTCTCATTCGCTCACTCCCTCCCAGGGATTTGGAGAGGCACTGCATGCCGCACTCAGGAAACAACCTCTGGCATTCTTGGAGGGAGAGAGAAATTATGTGAAACCCTGCAGTGTAATTGTGTTGACAGTTGTTGTGTGGCCCCTAGTGTTAGGGCCCCTAGAGTTGGGGCCCTTACAGAGATGATGTTGGAACTTGGCACCGTGGCCAATGATTTGCTTTGGTTTTATAGTGCCAGTGTTTGATTGTGATGCACAGCAGCGTGTGAGAGCTTTTATTGCTTCCAGTGTTGGGACAGGGGCCAATAATAATGTATTTTGGTTGTAGTGCCAGTTTTCCAGTGTGCCCAGTGTTCAATGATGTTCATGTGAAAAACTTGTAGGGATTTTGTTAGAATAGCCTATTGTTGTTCGATGCACAGCATGTGTTCATTGATGTGTAAGTGTCTGTATGTATGTATAGGACGGATGCAAATTTGTACGAAAATCACAATTCTTTCTTGGGAATGAATAATGTTCATGCAACCCGATGTTTTCTGAGAAAATCAATTCACAATTCTTTCTTTCTTATGAACATATGAATCCTCCTATATATTGATGTTGTGAGGCGAGGACTATTCATTTGCCAACTTGTCTCTGCCTGATTAAAAATTAGCAATTTCTTATGACTAGCTTGCCAGACAATTCTTTCAGCTTCTTTTGTGGGCTGGTCTTTTTCTAAAATCCTTTCAAAAGCAGACTACCCATCAAACATACCTCTTTTTGTGTTTAAACACATTTGATGTGTGTTTTGCACCAACAGTCCTTCAACTTTAGTATTCTCTACTGCATGTGGTTTGCTTTGGTTTACTTTTTCCAATATGGCTGTGTGGTGAAACAAGTAATTATGGCATGGAGGCCCATAGGGATATTAGGTGACCGGTGTGGCTAAAGTGAGCATGTGGCCCAGTGGCCTCTTGTCTACACCCCAGGCAGCCCTATGAGATCCAGGAGAGAGTGAGCTGTCCATGGTACTGTAGTCTCTCTCTCTCTGTCACCTCTACACTAGCAGCTGTGGAATCAGCAGAGGGAGACTGCAGGAGAAGCCAGTGAATTAGGTCATCATGATAGACACTGGAAAGGTGTCATGTTGGATAGAGGCTAAGGGAACTCTCCATTAGTCCTGTCTAAAGATTTGGTTTCCACAAAGGCCATCGGCATTAGTAGCTTAGTTTCACAGAACAGAATGTATTAGCTGATTCTCTTTGACTAGGACTTTTTCCTGTGAAATCTGTTTGTCGTATTGGAAGGGGCAGGAGATTTGAGAAATATTGAGCAAATTGGACTGGAGTGATTCCCCTGCCTTTTTTTACATCTGTGGGCATGGTGGTAGTGGTTTGGAATGAAGACGTGGAGCTGTGTTTTAGCTCATAGCAATCACACGGGCTCCAATTTATCAAGCGTTTCAGATTAGGAGTGCTGATTTAGGATCAGTAATTCCTTCTAGATCACAATTAATAAAATGACATGGACAGCGAGGGACCTGATCCTAGATCAGCACTCCTTGATGCTTGATTCGTACGGCACCTGAGCTCAGCCTGTTTGTCAGAAAATGCGAGTTCTCTAGTTCTAGTCATCCTCTTCCCTAGTTGCCTCAGGCTGTATTTAATCCAATTTCCCATTTTCTCACTGCCTCTCCCCCAACTAAACATTAGCATATTCCCCCTGTGATGTGAAATGAATTGGAATGAGACCTGATCTTATTTCATGTGTAATTTGTGAATCTGGGGCTGTATATTTAATATGGAAAACAATTTCAGAATGCCATGCCATCTGCATTTATTCAATTTGTAAAGAAACTCCAGCTGTGGCTGGTGTGTGTTTGCGTGTGCGTGTGCGTGCGCCGTGTGAGTGCGTGTGTGCGCACACGCCCGTGTGTGTTTGTGTTTATGTTCACCTCTCTGTGGTGGGCCCTAGTTTTCACATTCATAGCTCCTTTCTGTTTGAAGTACATTGTCAATGCATTCATAAGATCCTGTCTATTGTTCGATTTGTCTAATGCTATACTATACTTCTGTTATTTTGGAATGCAGTTGACAGATTGAGGTGATAGAGGTGAACTATTCATGAGAAAGACATTGTAGAGCCACAACCTCTATCTGTCATTCCAGAAATATCTTTGTTTACTGGGATCAGTTTCGCCTCAGCGTCACGGTAACATACTCCCTCTTGGCGTTTCCCCTGTAGCATCACGGTAACATACTCCCTGTTGGCGTTTCCCCTGTAGCGTCACTGTAACATACTCCCTGGTGGCGTTTCCCCTGTAGCGTCACCGTAACATACTCCCTGTTGGCGTTTCCCCTGTAGCGTCACGGTAACATACTCCCTGTTGCCGTTTCCCCTGTAGCGTCACCGTAACATACTCCCTGTTGGCGTTTCCCCTGTAGCGTCACGGTAACATACTCCCTGTTGGCGTTTCCCCTATAGCGTCACGGTAACGTACTCCCTGTTGGCGTTTCCCCTGTAGCGTCACTGTAACATACTCCCTGTTGGCGTTTCCCCTGTAGCGTCACGGTAACATACTCCCTGTTGGCGTTTCCCCTGTAGCGTCACTGTAACATACTCCCTGTTGGCGTTTCCCCTGTAGCGTCACCGTAACATACTCCCTGTTGGCGTTTCCCCTGTAGCGTCACTGTAACATACTCCCTGTTGGCGTTTCCCCTGTAGCGTCACGGTAACATACTCCCTGTTGGCGTTTCCCCTGTAGCGTCACTGTAACATACTCCCTGTTGGCGTTTCCCCTGTAGCGTCACCGTAACATACTCCCTGGTGGCGTTTCCCCTATAGCGTCACGGTAACGTACTCCCTGTTGGCGTTTCCCCTATAGCGTCACCGTAACATACTCCCTGTTGGCGTTTCCCCTATAGCTTCACGGTAACATACTCCCTGTTGGCGTTTCCCCTGTAGCGTCACTGTAACATACTCCCTGTTGGCATTTCCCCTGTAGCATCACCGTAACATACTCCCTGGTGGCGTTTCCCCTGTAGCGTCACGGTAACATACTCCCTGTTGGCATTTCCCCTGTAGCGTCACTGTAACATACTCCCTGTTGGCGTTTCCCCTGTAGCGTCACCGTAACATACTCCCTGGTGGCGTTTCCCCTGTAGGCTAGAATCGATTTGCTGCTATTGATTAAGCAAGCATTCTTCTATTATGTTCCAATCCCGAACATCGCTGTAGCCCTTTCCTGCAGTCAAATGACTAGTGGCCTCATGGGTGGAATGTTATTAATATAAAGGACGAGGGTGATTTTAAGGATAAAAAATAAACGGAATGGATCTAAGCACAGGCAAAATTCTGGTGGAAAACCTAGTTCAGTCGGCTTTCCAACAGACACTGGTAGACAAATTCACCTTTCAGCAGGACAATAACTTTAAACACAAGGCCGAATATAAACTGGAGTTGCTTACCAAGAAGACATTGAATGTTCCGAGTGTCCTAGTTACAGTTTTGACTTAAATTGGCTTTAATATCAATGGCAAGACTTGAAAATGGCTGTCTAGCATTGATTATCAACCAACTTGACAGCGCTTGAAGAATGAAAAAATTATCATGCGCAAATATTGTACAATCCAGGTGTACAAAGCTCTTAGAGACTTACCCAGAAAAACTCACAGCTGTAATCGCTGCCAAAGGTGCTTCTAAGACATATTGAGTCAGGGGATGTAATACTTACGTAATCAAGATTATGTTCGGGCTTTATTTTTCATACATTTGTGAAAGAAGAAGAAGAAGACAGGGGGTGTGAATACTTTCTGAAGGCACTGTATCTACAGTGTATTGTGCTGCATTGTTCTACCTTTTGCACCATCAACTGACCCAATTAACTGAGGATAACAATGGCTGTGGCTCAACCTTCAGCCCCTGAGAAGAGCTGATTAAAAAAAACACGACACAGGGTATAGAAACAACTCCGGAAGTTTTAGTGTTTGTGGGACAAAGACGTTGCTGCGGAGAAATGGCTGACAGAGTTTCTGCGTGAAAAGTTTTTATGGGAATTTCAGTAAGGGCTAAAAAATATATAATTGCAATAATTGGGTAACGTGCTGTGTTGTGTTGTGTTGTATGGGACTTCTGTCAAAAGATGAAATGGCAGTTTGATTGAAGATTGAAGGGAGATATTTGAAGCTGGCTCAAAGTCTGGCTGGTTATCAAAACAAAGCATCACTAGAAGCTATTGGCAGCACAATGAAGGTACTGGGAACTTGTCTCAGTTTGAATGAGAGGTTGTTAAAACCATGTCCATCAAAGGGTGTAGGCATTGATATTATCAGAGAGTAGAACATCAACGTTTGTTGGTCACGTACATAGTTTAGCAGATGTTATAGTGGGTGCAGTAAAATGCCTGTGTTATCAGCTCATCCCAGTGCAATAAAATGTCACACGAATAATCAAATCATAAAAAACTATGGACAAGACGTAAAAAATGTCAGAACAACTACAAATGTAATATATGGATATATTCATAGGCAATAAGGCACGAGGTGGTACATGGCCAAATAATCTACAAACCCCTGAGGTGCCTTATTGCTTTTATAAACTGGTAACCAACGTAATTAGAGCAGTAAAAATAAATGTTTTGTCATACCTGTGGTATACGGTGCTGTAAATGTGCTGGACGGCAGGCAGCGTGCTCTGGGCTGACCGCACCAGCCTCTGGAGATCCGTTCGGTTGGGGGCAGTGCAGTTGTCGTACCAGGTAGTGATCCAGCCTGACAGAATGCTCTCAATGGTGCAGCTGTAGGAGTTTGTTAGGGTTTTAGGAACCATGCTGAATTTCTTCAGCCGCCTGAGGTTGTAGAGACTCTGTTGCGCCTTCTTCATAATGGTGTCGGTGTGGTGGGACCATCTCAGGTCCTCACAATTTCAGGTCTGCTATTGCTAGATATCGCTGCACTATTGAAGAAATATACTTTAGCATTTTGCTGCACCTGCGTTTTACTAAACTGTGTACATGACCAATAAACGGTGATTTGATGTGCACGCCAAGGAACTTGAAGCTTTTGACCCTCTCCACTGCGGCCCTGTCAATGTGGATGGGGGCATGCTCCCTCTTCTCGCCATGGTTCCACTTGACACCGGAGGGCAGAAGAGACCATCCTAGAGATAATAATGACACTCAGGTGTGTTCTATTACTCATTGTGATTTCCCCTTTAAAAGAGGTGTTTTCCACTACTCATTGTGATTTCCCCTTTAAAAGAGGTGTTTTCCACTACTCATTGTGATTTCCCCTTTAAAATAGGTGTTTTACACTACTCATTGTGATTTCCCCTTTAAAAGAGGTGTTTTCCACTACTCATTGTGATTTCCCCTTTAAAAGAGGTGTTTTCCACTACTCATTGTGATTTCCCCTTTAAAAGAGGTGTGTTTCAGTTTTTCTTTGCAGAAGCTTAAGTTGTTTACTGTGTGCGGTCGTTTCCTGAGTGAGTTGTCGAGACTTAGTGTTTGTTTTTGTCTTTCTTACAACTGTACTGTGATCCTGCGGCTACCGTTTCTCAGTAAACTATTATGTTTCTCCTTAACCACTGATTCCTCGTCTGGTCTCTTCTCTTTACCTGGGTCCAACCTCACCACGTCACACTTCTGTCTCCTGTAGTCCACCATCAGCTCCTTAGTTTTTTTACGCTGAGGAACAGGTTATTTTCCTGGCACCGCTACACCAGTGTGTGCGCGTGTTTGCACAGAGAGAACAAGAGGGAAGGGGAGAGACCATGGTGATGTAGCCTACCCACAAGCAAGGCAGCTGTTTGAAAGACTATCTGTGTCTGCGGCTGACTGCTTAGCATTCCGTTTGTTGTATCGTCCCTGCAGTTGGAGCACATATTATATGCTTCTGTTATGGTTTCCGTGTCTGTGGTCCGACTACCTCCTCAGTGTGCTTTGTTCCCAGTTTAACCGTGTGTCTCTGCAATGTTCTCATCGCATGTGAACGTCTCTATGGAACTAATGGATGTGGTCCTCTCCCTATTGTCAGTGTGGGGGTCCGGCTTAATGCTGTGGACTAATAAGGACACAGTCTGGTGCACTGAGAAGGAGAATGGGATAGTGATGATGCTTGAGTCATTAGTAATGCTAGAGGTCACACACACACACACACACACACACACACACATACACACACACACACACACACACACACACACACACACACACACACACACACACACACACACACACACACACACACACACACACACACACACACACACACACACACACACACACACACACACACACACACACACACACAGTACAACTAAGCTCAGGATAGAAACCATGAGAAGCCATTTAAATGTACTTTTTTCTCTATGTCAACATTGTTGAGAGGTTGAAATTGTTTCGCATTGTGACTATTTCACAAGATGTGTAGCGTTTAATTATTGTGTCCTTTGTGCCCCAGGAAGCTAGAGCGATTGCATTTTAATCAACCGATCTGAATCATTAATTGCATGAATGCATGTTAAGTTGCTTATGATGGGTTTCTCTGGAGCGGAGCATTGACTGCATCAGTCAAATCCTTAATTTAGTTGGTAAACATTTTATGGTCCTTAATAAAATAATAATACGTGTCGATATTAAAAAGTAAATACGAGATGCATTTACATTTTAGTCCATTACACACCCCTGTTATTGCATCAATATTGTACTATCAGATACATGATAATCATAGATTTGGGGAATCACAATATTAATATTTACCATGTAAATAAGAGAATCAGATTTATTTTTATTTTTTATGTCACACTAATGTAATCATACAAGTTAGTGATCAGGGGTGTTAAAAGTTGGTTGTTAATACTTCCCCCTCGCTCTCCCACTGTGTGATGAGCATTGATCTGAATTAATCTCGCTGGCTTCCTGCTAATACAGATTTGGATGTGTGAGAGGCGATGATGTTCCACAGCACAGGCTGTTCACTGGATTACACTCAGAAAATGGGGAGGTTTATCCTCTCCTTTAACCATTAATAACACTTCTACACATGCTGCTGTCTTAATGTGTGTGTGTGTGGGAGGGGAGTATAGATAGTGTGTGTGTTTGAGCTATGTGAGGCATTGAAAGGGATGAGAGGACAACAGCATTATTCCGCAGCTCCGACACATTCTAGTTCTGTGTATACTCTTGCATACCAATCAATTCAATTGTGCCATGTCATTATATACTATGAAGTGTTGGACTCAACATTCTTCCTTATATGCAGTACAACAACAGCAGGCCCAATAATGATTGGTCCTTAGAATCTCTCCTACCGTGGCACAGTCAACAACGTCAACCCAGATTCAGGTGTTGGTGATAGATTAACACTGTCTCGGGCCATACTCTTACTGTTTTCCCATTAAGCCTGCATGGCTCTTCAGTGGCTCCTGCCTGGCCCTGTACACTCTGGGCTGGGGAGGCGACTGGGCTTCCTAGACACCCCCATCAATCACCACCATGCTGGGAAATGGAGAGAGGGATAGAGGAGCAAGAGCTATGGAGCTCTGATTGAGCTCCAGTAGTGGTGCACTACATTGAGTGTACAAAACATTAAGAACACCTGCTCTTTCCATGACAGACTGACCAGGTGAATCCAGGTGAAAGCTATAATCCCTTATTGATGTCACTTGTTAAATCCACTTCAATCAGTGTAGGTGAAGGGGAGGAGACAAGTTAAAGAAGGATTATTAATCCATGAGACAATTGAGACATGGATTGTGTATGTGTGACATTCAGAGGGTGAATGGGCAAGGCAAAATATTGAAGTGCCTTTGAACAGGTATGGTGGTAAGTGCCAGGTGTAGGGCTGTAACGGTCATGACATTTTGTCAGCCGGTGATTGTCAAGGAAATAACTGCCGGTCTCACGGTGATTGACCGTTAATTAACAAACTCATTTAGCATCTCCTGGCTTCCACACAAACCTTACAAGCCACTGATGCAGACCTTTGGAATATCTACAATTTAAAAAGTCTAATAAATCCATGTAATATAGCCTACACCTTCACAATAAATCCATTATTTATTTTAGACAGGTCTAAAGAAACATGATATGAAGAGAATGTAGTCTATTTCAGAAGAACAGAATAGCATCCTCTGAGTTGTCCTTATGTTAGGTCCTGATCTGGCTATGCCATCTGGCTGTGGGCTACACTAGTTCATTTAGCAGACACGATTTGCTTAGAATTCCGTGGCATTATTTTATATCATGAAGAATACAATTGAACACAGCTGAATAAAATAGAAATGATATTTTCCCCAAGCGTTTTCCAAGGAGGTGCGCACATGCAGCTATTTTGTGTTGAGTGGTTAACATAGAAACAGGTCCTCCTATATGGAAAGTATTCAGACCCCTTGACTTTTCCCAAATGTTGTTACATTACAGCCTTGTTCTATAATGTATTAAATATTTTTTTCACTCATTAATCTACACACAATACTCCATAATGACAAATAATAAAAAAAAAAAGGGTTTTATAAAATGTGCAAATTTATATTTTAAAAAAAATATTAAAAAATAAATAAAAAATATCACATTTACATAAGTATTCAGACCCTTTACTCAGAACTTTGTTGAAGCACCTTTGGCAGTGATTACAGCACTGAGTCTTCTTGGGTATGACGCTACAAGCTTGGCACACCTGTATTTGGGGAGTTTCTTCTCTGCAGATCCTCACAAGCTCTGTCAGGTTGGATGGGGAGCATTCATGCACAGCTATTTTCAGGTCTCTCCAGTCTTGGCTGTGTGCTTAGGTTTGTTGTCCTGTTGGAAGGTGAACCTTCACCCCAGTCGGAGGTCCTGAGTACTCTGGAGCAGGTTTTCATCAAGGATCTCTCTGTACTTTGCTTTGTTAATCTTTTACTCGATCCTGACTAGTCTCCCAGTCCCTGCCGCTGAAAAACATCCCAAAAGCATGATGCTGCCACTACCATGCTTCACCGTAGGGATGGTGCCAGGTTTCTTCCAGATGTGACACAAAGAGTTCAATCTTGGTTTCATCAGACCAGAGAAGCTTGTTTCTCATGGTTTGAGAGTCTTAAGGTTCCTTTTGTCAAATTCCAAGCAGGCTGTCATGTGCCTTTTACTGAGGAGTGGCTTCGGTCTGGCCACTCAACTATAAAGGTCTAATTGGTGGAGTGCTGCAGAGATGGTTGTCCTTCTGGAAGGTTCTTCCATCTCCACAGAGGAACTCTAGAGCTCTGTCAGAGTGACCATTGTGTTCTTGGTCACTGACCAAGGCCCTTCTCCCCCAATTGCTCAGTTTGGACGGGCGGCCAGAGTCTTGGTGGTTCCAAACGTCTTCCATTTAAGAATGATGGAGGCCACTGTGTTCTTGGGGACCTTCAGTGCTGCAGAAATGTTTTGGTACCCTGTCTGTCTCAGAGCTTTATGGACAGTTCCTTTGACCTCATGGCTTAGTTTTTGCGCTGACATGCACTGTCAACTGTGGGACCTTACATAGACAGGTGTGTGCCTTTCCAAATCATGTCCAATCAATTGAATTTACCACAGGTGGACTCCAATCAAGTTGTAGAAATGGCGCTGGAAGAAATGGCAGCAGTTTTACGGGCGCCCAACCAATTGTGCGATTATGTGGGTTTTTTTTGCGTTATTTGTAACTTATTTTGTACATAATGTTTCTATAACGTATCTTACGGCAGAAAAGAGCTTCTGGATATCAGGACAGTGATCACTCACTCGGATTAGACAAAGATTTTTTTCAACAACAAGCAAGACTCACATGATATTCTCCAAACACCCGGCAGGGCCGACATCCCAGTTAATTGCAGGAGGAAGTGATGCAGGTACAGAGGACGAAGAGCCGGATGCCTTGTCAGGACCCAGAGAAGGCGAGTAGGAAAGCTGCCGTTACCGTCAATATTACTCGCCAACGTGCAATCATTGGACAATAAATTAGACGAGGTACGATCACGAATATCCTACCAATGGGACATCAAAACCAGTAATATTCTATGTTTCACGGAATCATAGCTGAATGACGACATGGATATTCAGCTAGTGGGATATACGCTGCACCGGCAAGATAGAACAGCACACTCGGGTAAGACGAGGGGGGGCGGTCTGTGCATATTTGTAAACAACAGCTTGTGCACGAAATCTAAGGAAGTCTCTAGATTTAGCTTGCCAGAAGTAGAGTATATTGTGATAAATTGCAGGCTACACTACTTGCCTAGAGAGTTCTCAGCTATACTTTTCGTGGCTGTTTATTTACCACCACAAACAGATGCTGGCACTAAGATCAGCCAGCTGTATAAGGAAATAAGCAAACAGGAAACCACTCACCCAGAGGCGGCGCTCCTAGTGGCCGGAGACTTTAATGCAGGGAAACTTAAATCAGTTCTGCCAAATCTCTATCAACATGTTAAATGTGCAACCAAAGGTAAAAAAAATCTAGATCACCAGTACTCCACACAAAGAGACGAGTACAAAGCTCTCCCTCGACCTCCATTTGGTAAATCCGACCACAACTCTATCCTCCTGATTCCTGCTTACAAGCAAAAATTAAAGCAGGAAGCACCAGTGACTCGGTCTATAAAAGTGGTCAGATGAAGCAGATGCTAAACTACAGGACTGTTTTGCTATCACAGACTGGAACGTGTTCCGGGATTCTTCCGATGACATTGAGGAATACACCACATCAGTCACTGGCTTTATCAATAAGTGCATTGAGGACGTCGTCCCCACAGTGACTGTACGAACATACCCCAACCAGAAGCCATGGATTACAGGCAACATTTGCACTGAGCTAAAGGGTAGAGTTGCCGATTTCAAGGTGCGGGACTCTAACCCGGAAGCTTACAAGAAATCCCACTATGCCCTGCGACGAACCATCAAACAGGCAAAGCGTCAATACAGGGCTAAGATTGAAACACACTACACCGGCTCAGACTTGTCGGATGTGGCAGGGATGGCAAACTATTACAGACTACAAAGGGCAGCACAACCGAGGTGCCCAGTGACACGAGCCTACCAGACGAGCTAAATCACTTCTATGCTCGCTTCGAGGCAAGCAACACTGAGGCATGCATGAGAGCATCAGCTGTTCCGGACGACTGTGTGATCACGCTCTCCGTAGCCGACATGAGTAAGACCTTTAAACAGGTAAACATACACAAGGCTGCGGGGCCAGACGGATTACCAGGACGTATGCTCCGGACATGTGCTGACCAACTGGTAGGTGTCTTCACTGACATTTTCATGTCCCTGATTGAGTCTGTAATACCAACATGTTTCAAGCAGACCACCATTGTCCCTGTGCCCAAGAACACAAAGGCAACCTGCCTAAATGACTACAGACCCGTAGCACTCACGTCCGTAGCCATGAAGTGCTTTGAAAGGCTGGTAATGGCTCACATCAACACCATTATCCCAGAAATCCTAGACCCACTCCAAATTTCATACCACCCCAACAGATCCACAGATTATGCAATCTCTACTGCACTCCACACTGCCCTTTCCCACCTGGACAAAAGGAACACCTGTGTGAGAATGCAATTAATTGACTACACCTCAGTGTTCAACACCATAGTACCCTCAAAGCTCATCACTAAGCTAAGGAACCTGAGACTAAACACCTCCCTCTGCAACTGGATCCTGGACTTCCTGACGGGCCACCCCCAGGTGGTGAGGTTAGGTAGCAACACATCTGCCACACTGATCCTCAACACTGGAGCTCCCCAGAGGTGCTCAGTCCCCTCCTGTACTCCCTGTTCACTCACGACTGCATGGCCAGGCACGACCCTAACACCATCATTAAGTTTGCAGACGGCACAACAGTGGTAGGCCTGATCACCGATAACGACGAGACAGCCTATAGGGAGGAGGTCAGAGAACTGGCCGGGTGGTGCCAGAATAACAACCTATCCCTCAACGTAACCAAGACTAAGGAGATGATTGTGGACTACAGGAAAAGGAGGACCGAGCACGCCCCCATTCTCATCGACGGGGCTGTAGTGGAGCAGGTTGAGAGCTTCAAGTTCCTTGGTGTCCACATCAACAACAAACTATCATGGTCCAACACACCAAGACAGTCGTGAAGAGGGCACAACAAAGCCTATTCCCCCTCAGGAAACGAAAAAGATTTGGAATGGGTCCTGAGATCCTCAAAAGGTTCTACAGCTTCAACATCGAGAGCATCCTGACCGGTTGCATCACTGCCTGGTACGGCAACTGGTACGGCACCAGGCGGTGTCAGAGGAAGGCCCTAAAAATGGACAAAGTCCCCAGCCACCCCAGTCATAGACTGTTCTCTCTACTACCGCATGCGGTACCGGAGTACCAAGTCTAGGACAAAAAGGCTTCTCAACAGTTTTTACCCCCAAGCCATAAGACTCCTGAACAGGTAACCAAATGGTTACCCGGACTATTTGCATTGTGTGCCCCCCACAAGCCCTCTTTTACGCTGCTGCTACTCTCTGTTTATAATATATGCATAGTCACTTTAACCTCTCTAGGGTATGTGGCGTCCCACCTGGCCAACATCCAGTGAGATTGCAGAGCGCCAAATTCAAATACAGAAATACTCTTGATAAAATTCAGAAAAGATACAACTATTTTACATAGGTTTAAAGATGAACTTCTTGTGAATCCAACCAAGGTGTCAGATTTCAAAAATGCTTTACGGCGAAGGCAAACCTTACAATTATTTGAGAACATAGCCCAGCAGACAGATCATTACAAACAGTAACCAGCCAAATAGAAGTTACACAAGTCAGAAATAAAGATAAAATGAATCACTTAACTTTGATGATCTTCATTGTTTTTAGCCTAAATAATCGATAGTATTTCAACCGGACAATAACGTCGTCAATATAGAAGGTCAACAAGAAAGGCACTCTCTCGGTCGCGCACATGAAAAAGCTCTGTTACACGGCAGGGTCCACTCATTCAGACTGCTCTTACTCCCTCATTTATCAGAATACAAGCCTGAAAATGTTCTGTTGACATCTAGTGGAAGGCATAGGAAATGCAATTTGAGTCCTAAGGCAATGGCTACTGTAATGGCATTGAATAGAAAACTACAAAAAAAAGATCCTACTTCCCGAATTGAAGTAGGTTTTCGCCTGTCAAAGGTTTTAGCCTGACAAATCAGTTCTGTTATACCCACAGACATTATTTTAACAGTTCCGGAAACTTTAGAGTGTTTTCTGTCCAAATCTACTAATTATATGCATATCCTATCTTCTGGGCCTGAGTAGAATGCAGTTTAATTTGGGCATGCTTTTCATCCAAAATTCCAAATGCTGCCCCCTACCCTAGAGAAGTTAACTATACATTCATGTACATACTACCTCAATTGGGCCGACCAACTAGTGCTCCCGCACATTGGCTAACCAGGCTGTCTGCATTGTGTCCCACCATCCGCCAACCCCTCTTTTTACGCTACTGCTACTCTCTGTTCATCATATATGCATAGTCACTTTAACCATACCTACATGTACATATTACCTCAATAACCCTGACTAACCGGTGTCTGTATATAGCCTTGCTACTGTTATTTTCAAATGTCTTTTTATGGCTGCATGATGCGACTCTAATGATGATTTGAAAACACTTCATGAAACGGATGAGCTCTGCTTCGTTTCTCGCACGAACTGCACACACTTCATCAGTCTGTCATTCACAATTTGACAAGCAATTGATAATGCCTCGAATTTCCTGTCGGAATCCCCCCTAGTGTGGCTGTAATGCACCCTAAAATACATGCCTTTTGCAGCCAGTGACCGTTTTACTGAATATAATAATTATAATTTCTTTCTCAGGGCTGCGTGTTCTGAAGCACCTCTCACTCACATGGTTCTCTCAGATATCTCAATTATTATTAGCAAATGCCTGTCACGTGGTCGTGTTCTTCTCACGGGCATCTTGGGGACGTAACTGTGCTCGTCCCACTTATCCAATTCCAAGGCACATATTGAAGAAACTGGAAGAACTGTCCACATGTACTTTTCGTCAGCCAACTAGATGAGTAGGCCTAACGAACAGTAAAAGCACTAGTCTATGTCAATCTACTACCCTCCATAGTACAAAAGTTGACCTATTCTATTGGTCAACTTGTCCTTCTGTGCGAGAAAGAAATATTCCAAATATAGTCTAGGACAGTTGTGGGATGCGACAGATCCCATATTAAGATAACCACTCACATCAACATTTTTTTTAAAGCAATGAGGCTGATTCAACAGATCAGAACGTTTAGTTTAAAATGTTGCTAAACTATTAGGCTATTTCTTCACATTATAAGCTCAGCAATGCGCACACAACGCTATACGCGTGAATGTTCCAAAATGCAATACATTTGCAGGAAAACACCATGCTCAAAAGTGACCTCAAATGTGATTATGCATGTAATGCTTTTATTATAAAAGGTGCATTTTTATGGTGAAAATTATCTTCCCCAAACTTGAAACTCATGAGCTGCTTATGTATGTATACCAGTTAGGCTCTACGCCCCTTGTAAAGCGGATTCATGTGCTTAATTTTAAGAAGTTATATGGCCACTTTAGTTGTGATACAAACCTTATCAAAACATATAGGCCCATGGGCTAGGCTACATGATGTGTTTAAAAAATGCTTAATATTAGGAAAGTTGAGAAATAAATATACTGAAGTAGACCTTGCCTATAGAAAGCTGATCCTTCTATTTTTAATAAAGGCCATCAAAACTCTTGTTTCTCACACAATTGAATAGCCTATAGAAATGTTGCGCAACATGAGCTCATGGGCTCTCATGAAGTGTTTGATTAGATTTTCCATTACATTTGCATTGATGTCAGACAATAGAGTGCTGAGTACCAGACAGTTAGCAAGTTTGGTAGGCTACCAATGACCATCAGCAGCATCAGAGCCTAGAGAAGCCTAGTTACAGTGACTAAACAGTCACAAGGAATTTGCCTGCGGTTATGACTCATGACTGCCGGTGTGGCAGTAATATGCTCACCTTACCATCCCTAGCCAGGTGCACCGGTTTGTGTAGAGAACTGCAACGCTGTTGGGTTTTTCATGCTCAACAGTATCCTGTATGTATCAAGAATGGTCCACCACCCAAAGGACATCCAGCCAACTTGACACATCTGTAGGAAGCATTGGAGTCAACATGCGCCAGAATCCCTGTGGAACACTTTCGACAACTTGTAGAGTCCATGCCCCGACGAATTGAGGTTGTTGGGGGTGGGTTTATGACAGTCATAAATACCTCTTCCCCCAGATTTCCTCTGTCTACCCTACTGATGTTACATTTGCAAACACCTTGGTTAACATAGAGATTCTGGGAACATCAGAAGGTGGGGAGAAATTAACTATATTCTGGTAATCCGACCAATTGAACATACAGTATGCGGTGGTACTTAATGAATATTATGTCAGTTCGGTTGTCATCTGAGACATTCTCATCAATGATAAGATGACATAAACTCTACAGTGGAAAGTCTACACATCAGAGTTATCGGATTCACATGGAATTGTTGTTCAATTCAAATGTTTGAATATGAAATTATTCGTGATGGGATGAAATGTGATTTTAGCTTCTGAAATGTGAGATTAGGGTTTTCATGAGTGAATTAGGCCCGAGTCAGTGGCCCGTCCACTGAAGAGACATAGTTTGTAAACTATGAAACACACTCCTTTTCTCCCTTCCTATATAAAGCCTTGACGACAATATAACCTCCTGTTCCGAGGATGTGAGGACGACGGTCCGATGTCAGAATGGTTCAGATAATAACTACAGAACGAAGCCAACATCAGCATGAGCTTTGGTTGCGAATGGTATGAACTTTGAACTCTTATTCACTACAGAAGTGATACCTCCTAGCCGTTGAGTTAGCAAGGACTCGGTTTGGCAACATGGCCTTCCATCTACCACCAACCTACGGAAGCTCAGGGTAAATATTTATTGCATTTTCCTTTTCCAAATGGGCGGTAATTTAGAATGCATAAGATACTGTATTTACGATAGCACAGCTTCTCCCTGTGTCCCCCATTCTTCCCACTCTTTCACTCAAACCCAGCCCATTTTCTTTTGTGTAACAAGCTGTCATATCTGTTCCGCCCGCTAGGGACGTTTTCCTTTATGACATAATTTGTAATCAAGTTATGATTAATTATGTGTATGTGTAATTCTGTGTGATTAGTTAGGTATTTAGTAAATAAATAATTAAACCCAATTTTGTATTGCTGATTCAACTTGTTAGCCAGGGTTCCTGACGATAACCAAGAATGTACAACTTTCAGATGAGACTGAATTAAAGTGATGATTAATGTTGACTGCTATTGATGTAAAATATTACTAGGTCTTTAAGAGTTTATTCGGAAGATAGCTCTATAAATATTATTTTGTGGTGCCCCGACTCTCTAGTTATTTACATTTACATGATTAGCTCAATCAGGTAATATTAATTACGGATAAATTATTTTATGGAATAGCATACCATATCACTTAGACACGACAAAGGTGTCCTTAATGTTTTGCATGCTCAGCGTATATTATTAAGTCAAAGATAGTTATAGTGTGTGTCCAAAATGGCAGCCTATTCCCTATGTAGTGCACTACTTTTGGAGCTCTGGTCAAAATAATTATACTATATAGGGAACAGGGTGCCATTTGAGGCACAGAGTGTTGCTCAGCCTCACTGTCTTCCTCAGCAGGGTTACAGTGGGCTTGATAATGAGCGTGTGTGAATGGGAAATTGAATTAATCCGCTAGCAGCCCCCATAAATGTGTAGCTATCATGCCTTCCAAGTCATATAATGAGTAAAGCAGAAATAATTTCACACACCATTAAGGAGCACAGGAGGTTGGTGACACCTTAATTGGGGAGGACAGGCTCGTGGTAATGGCTGGAGTGGAATGGTATCAAACCTGGTGTTTGATTCCATTCCAATTTGCTCCGTTCCAAACATTATTATGGGCCGTTCTCCCCTCAGCAGCCCCCTCTGGTGAGGAGTGAGAAGATGGGTCTTTAAACAGTTTGGCCTCATAGTCATCACTTGACTTAGTTTAATAGGATTCGAGGTAACCTGGTCTCAGATCTGTTGGTGCTCTTGCCAATGACAACTCCATTGTTTGGCATGACAAGGAGTTGGCATAATAGCACAAACAGAATCAGGATAGACTCTAAGTGATGTATCTATCTGATAGTCACCATGAAGATGCTCAGGTCCCAAATCCTAACTTGAGATAAGTGTGCGGAATTACAACCTCTGAGTAACAGAAGTCTTGCACTGATGTCAGTGGGAGATGTCTACGGAAATATTGAGTTAGGTGCGTAGCTCAAGTTAGCTACGGGCTAATAGTTAGCTACTTAGGCCTTGTTGGACTAAACAGCTCTTTTCTCTCTACCTGGCACAGTCCAAAGGTGTAGATATTAGCTAGCAATCCATTTTCTTAGTTTGGTAGAGCATGCTAGCTAGCAGCTGTTGTGTTGGTTAGGTAGAAGCAGAACTACCCACTGGCCACAGATGTCAATTCAACATCTATGTCATTTCATTGAAATCTGTGACTAGCTGATGCATTTACATAATATTTTGGTTCTGTGTTTCCGAGATTAAGGCAGAACATGCTAGCTAGAGCCTGTTGTGTTGTGTTGGTTTGGTAGAGGCATAGCCTGCCTCAGTGACTCAGAGGTGAGAGAGTTCCAGAGAGTTCCAGATAGGCCACATCTGCTTTTCGAGCAACCCCATTACTCTCCAATATGATCCCATTCTAGGCCCGAGGACACTGCTGAGAGTGGAGCCTCCAAATTGGCCCCATACTCATCACTATCTTTCTGTAGCTACCACCACCATCATAACACAGAAATTACCCCTTCCTCCCTTCACCACAGCAGCACTGCCACAGCACAGAGAGCGAGATCCTTCTGAAAGCCTCTAACACCAACTGACAGCAACAGATAGAGATGAATGGGTATATGAACAATACCCCTGGTTCTGGTTAGAAAGGGGAATAGCTAGCAGGAAATATGGAGAGAGAGAAAGAGAGAGAGAGCAAGAGAGAGGGAGAGAGCAAGAGAGAGCGAGAGAAGTGGAGAGAAACTAGAGAGAGAGAGAGAGAGAGATGGGTGGAGAGAAACTAGAGAGAGAGAGAGAGAGCAAGATAAGTGGAGAGAAACTAGAGAGAGAGAGAGAGAAAGAGGGAGAGAGAGAGAGAGAGGAGTGCAGAGAAGCTAGAGCGAGAGAAGTGGAGAGAAACTAGAGAGAGAGAGCGAGAGAGGGAGAGAGAGAGCGAGAGGAGTGCAGGGTAGCTAGAGCGAGAGAGAGAGATGACTCCTTATAGCCGCAATCCTCTGCTGGCTCTCTGTTGTGAAGTTGGGAAGTGGTTTTCAGAGTCTTTTCTTAGAGTTGAATAGTGCTTCTACGAACTCGCCATTGTTCCCAATCCACCTCAGGCCCAGTGTGGTGTTAACAGCTGGAGGGATGAGAGAGCCTGAGGAGTACTACTATCGCCTTACTGCTAGTGTCCATTCTCCTCTCAACATACTACAGTAAAGACAGCCTACATAAAGAGAGAAGGATAAGCCTAAAGAATATTTATGACTTTACATTAGATTCATAGAAGATAGTGTAGTGATATATTCCATATTTAATTAGGCAAGTCAGTTAAGAACAAATTCTTATTTACAATGACGGCCTACCCCGACGAAACCCAGACGATGCTGGGCCAATTGTGTGCTGCCCGATGGGACTCCCAATCACAGCCAGATGGAATGCAGCCTTGATTTGAACCAGGTTCTACAGTGACACCTCTTGCAATGAGATGCAGTGTCTTAGACCGCTGCACCACTTGGGAGCACAAGCGTGAAGGTATTTAGATTAACTTCCCTGCCACCTAGTCAGCAGTACTTTGCATTTAATTGGTGTGTGTGTATGTGTCTGTGTGCATACGTACATGTGTGTTTGTTTGTGTGTGTGCATGGGTGCAATTGATTACGGTTAGTGAGTGTGTATGTGTCTGTGGATCTCTGTGTGTCCCCGAATCTCAGAAGCCTTGAGCCTCTACAGTACAGAGTGTGCAGAGGATGGATCTTCCAGTTAATAGATTTCAGTCGTCTCAGCTTTCAGTGTGTTGATCCTATGCTGACCGGTCCGGACTCACCTTGCTTTAGGCTCACAGTGGCGGGATTAGGGGCCTTTATTAACACTGAAAACATTTGGTTAATGTCTGCATACCTCCCTGCTGCGCTGAAATCCATTTTAGACCCATGGACTGCTAAAAAGCACGTCTCAAAGGTATGTTGTGCCATCGGGTATTTATATTAATTTGGTACCCAATTGAAATAGACCGAGTGTACAAAACATTAGGAACACCTTCCTATTATTGCGTATGCCACCCCTTTTTGCCCTCAGAACAGCCTCAATTCGACTCTACAAGGTGTCGATAGCGTTCCACAGGGATGCTGGCCCATGTTAACGCCAATGCTTCCCACAGTTGTGTCAAGCTGGCTGGATATCCTTTGGGTGATGGATCATTCTTGATACACACGGGAAACTGTTAAGCAGCATTGCAGTTCTTGACACACTCAAACTGGTGCGCCTGGCTCCTACCTGCTACTATACCCCGTTCAAAGGCACTTTCTGAATGGCATACACACACAATCTTTGTCTCAATTGTCTCAAGGATTTAAAAAATTAATCCTCCCCTTCATCTACACGGATTTGAAGTGGATTTAACAGGTGACATCAATAAGAGATCATAGCGTTCACCTGAATCCACCTGGTCAGTGTCATGGAAAGAGAAGGTGTTCCTAATGCTTTGTAAACTCAGTTTACTTGTTGCATGTCTTATTTTCCCACAATGGGCTCGAAGAAGCAGCAGGCAATTCCGCGTGGGATCCATATTATGTAAAGCTTTTTAAATGAATTAGATGTTATATCTCAATACAGTTCTCTCATTTACTGTTCTGCATTGTGTACTATGCACAGATCCCTGGTGCGTGAAGGCTTTGTCATGCAGTATTTTGTTATGTGTAGCCACTGTAGTGCCATCGACTGCTTCGGCTGTACTGTTCCCCTTGTACTGCCCTGTTCTCTTACGCTTCTCTGCCGTGCATTGCACATAATATGCACAAATGAACACACACACATCAAGATACACGCACGCACGCACACACACACACACACACACACACACACACACACACACACACACACACACACACACACACACACACACACACACACACACACACACACACACACACACACACACATACACACACACACACACACACACACACACTCATTATCCCCCCCCATGCTCTCGTACCGTGGGCGGTCTATGAGAAAAGTACTTGAGAAAACGTTTTATACCAGCAAGCCTTTATGCTATATAGCTACTACCCAAGGAGAGGATTACCAGCAGAAAGTGACAACAACATCCCTGCAGGGATACAGGGGAGGGAACAGCACACAATGACTCCTTCTATCCAATTTATCACATTACATTTCATTACAGCCATTTAGCAGATGCTAAATTAGATATTAGATACTTAAGCAATAAGACCCGAGGGGGTGTGGTATATGGTCAATATACCATGGCTAAGGGCTGTTCTTAAGCACGACGCAACGCGGAGTGCCTAGATACGGGCCTTAGCTGTGGTATATTGGCCATATACCACACCCCCTCGGGACTTATTGCTTAAACATACCGTATTCATCAAATTGACCTACAGTAAATATTTTGTATGGGCTTTTTAAATTCAGAGGAGGCTTAATTGATTCCTCTCACAGTCATTTGATCAAAGCACTTGGTGTCAGTCAGGTGTGACACTGTCAGACCAGTTTCAGCCTGGGTGTGTTTATCAATGCTCCTTTTGTAGCTCCATAGATCACAGGAGCCTCTCACACACACGTCGGCTTTGACAAGCTCTTCATTACCATTCTAGTCCTGATGGTCTGTAATCATGTGCCTTGGCTCTGATTAGTCAATCCATAACAAACTAATTAAACTGGCCTTGCAAAATCATCACCGCCATTAGCTAAGAGACATGCCAGGGAAAGGCACAAACCTGCAAGAGCACGGCCTTTTCTCCCCTCGCTTGTCACAAAAGAACACTATTGAACTAAATCTTAAGTGATTTGTCCTTGATAGAGTGCCTCTTAGACCTTCTATAACAAATACATATCTGTCATCATCACTCAAAATACATTCATTTTTTAATATATTTTTTTTACAGAGCTGTAGCTGGCGCAAACTGTCTCTGTCGACATTTCCACAGATACTTTAAAATGTCTATTAGTTATACTATTTTGATATTGAATACTGCACTGTTTGGTAGGGCTTGCAAGTTAATCATGTCACTGTTCTTGTGCATGTGCCAAATCAAACTTGAAATCTGAACGTTGATGAGTTTCTCTGCCCCCATGACACTGTCCCAGTTATCCAAATGAGCTATCGCCTGTTCCACGAGAACTTTTCCCCACAAACAGACTTCAAAGTGAGGCTAGCAAAGCCAGATGAATTCTCTCCTCTAGCCTCTGCCTCTGTTCTATTATACCTCTAACAATCCGTTTATGAGCTGTCACACAGGTTAGAGCTATTGTGTTTCAGTAGAGAACACTCCTCAGCTAGCTACTCAGGGTGCAGAGCATTTTGCTTCTCACAGAACACAGGCCAGCTAAACCTAAGCCTGGTAAAGAAATGGGAAATTGGTTTTTTAAAACATTTTCAGCATTTATTTGATTTGTGCAACCCCACAGATAAAACCGTATTGACTCTCATATGTCAAGGTGTATTACAATATGAGAAATATTGGTTATTTTTGGTGCACTGTAATTTGACATCATAGAATATAAATTGATCATACAGTAAAAAGAATGTCATTATAGTGACATAACTAATATGTCACTACAAGGGACATATAACTAATATGTCAGTTTAGGTGACATATGCACTGAGTGTATAAAACACCTTCCTAATATTGAGTTGCATTCCCCCGTTTTGCTCTCGGGAACAGCCTCAATTCGTCGGGACATGGACTCTACAGGGTGTCGAAAGCGTTCCGCATGGATGCTGGCCCATGTTGACTCACAGATGTGTCAAATTGGCTGGATGTCCATTGGGTGGTAGACCATTCTTGATACACACAGGAAACTGTAGTTCTTGACACAAACCGGTACGCTTAGCACCTAACCTGTCTCCCCCCCTTCATCTACACTGATTGAAGTGGATTTAACAAGTGGCATCAATAAGGGATGACAGCTTTCACCTGGATTCACCTGGTCAGCCTGTCATGGAAAGAGCAGGTGTTCTTAATGTTTTGTACTCTCTGTGTAACTACTATGGTTAATTGTCACTTTCACCAGTGATGGTGAGAGACAGTAGCTACTTCCTGTTTACTTAATGCGTCAGTTGTTTAGATTGTCAAAGAGCAGGAGGCACGTTTATAGCCCGAAGTCAGACATACTGTAGGAGTGCCGTTAATAGGTTTTAGCCAAATCCTCTGTCTCCTTTGACGTCAAGGAAACTTGGGTGGGAATATAGCTATCTAACCTCGCTAAGGTGAAACAAAGAACAACTGAGGAGACCGTCAATATGTCAATATCCTAGTCTTATATCTCAATATCTGTAAAAAGTGCTGAGCCTTCAAACAGTTCAATTTCCTGACAATGGCATAGCATCCTTGATTCTATATTCAGCGTACCCATTGTTTGAATGTGCTGGTCTGTCTAGTCTCAGTTTCAGCTCTGAACAATGAGCTTCTTCAGACCCCTTCACATCTGCATCATGCTTCTCTCTCTCTCTCTCTCTCTCTCTCGCTCTCTGTCTCTCTCTCTGTCACTCTCTCTGCCTGTCTCTCTGTCTCTCTCTCTCGCGGTCTCTCGCTGTCTGTCTGTCTGTCTGTCTGTCTGTCTCTCTCTTTCTCGCTCTCTCACTCACTCACTCCGTATTCCTCCCTGCTGCGGTGAGAGAGCAGGTGATAATTGGATTGCAGGAATCTTCTTATTCACTACAGTGTGGCAGGAGCATGGCAGTAGCAGTGGGCAGGTGACAATGCGCATTTGGTTATGTGGCGTTATCTCCATGCTCCTGAGTGATCACAGAGGCTTTGCTGGGCCAGGGAATATCATCTGTCGCCTGGCTGGGCTACTCTCCCAGGGGAGGCAGGGTGTCTGGAAGTCTGCTGGGCTGGCATCTCTCCTGGGGTGGTAAAAAGCCTCCTCACCCTGGTGGGATTGTGACATCTTGCAATCCCATAAAAGCCTTCAGTCATGTAGGGCAAGAATCCCTTAGAGAATGGTATGAGTGATATTGTTGTTATTTAACCCTAATCAGACTGCACTCATTTTGGTGAGATTTAAAATGATTGGAATGGGAATCCCCGTCAATTTCTCTATGATGGGTGGATTAGTGACCGTTTTGAGTAAAGGAAGTAAAGTAGGAAGTACAGTATTCCCTTTCTTTTTTTTAAATGTTTTTTTAAATTATGAACACAACAAATACAAAAAAAGAAATAGACAAACAAGAGTACATACTGATCATTTCAAAATAATATTTAAATTCTATCTTAAATAATGTGAAGAGGGGTTTGTTCTCTGCCCACTGTAACGGCTGTCGTCGGGAGAAAGAGAGGACCAAGGTGCAGTGTGGTAAGTATTCATTGTAATTTAATAAAGAATGAATACTGAAACAAAAACAATACACGACAAATGAACAGTCCTGAACGGTGCAACAAAACACAGAACAGAAAATAACTACCCACAACCCATAGTGGGAAAACAGGCTGCCTAAGTATGATTCTCAATCAGGGACAACAATTGACAGCTGCCTCTGATTGAGAACCATACTAGGCCGATGTCAAAAACCAACATAGACCATACTAAAACAAAGATATAATAACAGAACTAAGGTCAGAACGTGACACCCACCTCCTTTTATGGACAAAGAATCTTCCATGAAAGATAAACAAATTAACAATGAAAGTTAAATCAGGGTCCATATCATTTGGTTCAAAATAAAACATAATATCAGTGTCTTTCAAATGAACATTAATAGTTGTTTCTTTTAAAATAAATCTTCTAACTCACACCAAAATCTTCTGACATAAGAACAGTCCCAAAATAAATAGGTCACAATCACAAAATACACATTTGTTATCAATAGCTATTTTAAATCTGTGTATAATAAAGGTCTTTACAGGGTAGATTCTATAAATGAGTTTGTATGATACTTCTTTCACCTTATTTGATATACAATATTTACCAGACAACAACGAAACTTAGTTCCAGTTCACTTGTCCTAGAGCTGCATTACAGTACATTTTAGCAGAGGGAATAGTAACATATTGACATAGTTTCCTTATATACATGTTATTACACTTATAGTTTAAAATGTCAATTCCTTCTAGTTGTATTGAGGCTACAAAATCCTCAACAGTTGCACTTGGAGTATTGTTATATTCTCATAAAAGAAGAAAGCACCTTTAGGGACAGCTCTAACAGCACCTTTAGGGACAGCTCTAACAGCACCTTTAGGGACAGCTCTAACAGCACCTTTAGGGACAGCTCTAACAGCACCTTTAGGGACAGCTCTAACAGCACCTTTAGGGACAGCTCTAACAGCACCTTTAGGGACAGCTCTAACAGCACCTTTAGGGACAGCTCTAACAGCACCTTTAGGGACAGCTCTAACAGCACCTTTAGGGACAGCTCTAACAGCACCTTTAGGGACAACTCTAACAGCACCTTTAGGGACAGCTCTAACAGCACCTTTAGGGACAGCTCTAACAGCACCTTTAGGGACAGCTCTAACAGCACCTTTAGGGACAGCTCTAACAGCACCTTTAGGGACAGCTCTAACAGCACCTTTAGGGACAGCTCTAACAGCACCTTTAGGGACAGCTCTAACAACTATTTGATACTCCTCGGGAGTGAATGTAACATTGTGTGTTCTCATAAATTCTGGATAATCATATAGTTGTCCATCATTATTCAATAATTGTTTAAACCAAATCATGTTGTTGTCAAACCAGTTCTGGAGAAACAAAGACTTGTTTTGGTATTTTATGTCTTTATTATTCCAGATTGTATACCTATGAGGGGAAAATTGTGTTGTACATGAGGTTGTACATAGGGATTTTACCCACATCAAAGTTGCATTTGAGTAAGAATTCTAGACCACCAATTTGCTGGAATATTAAATTAGGGATGATATTCCAAATGCAATCCTTATTTCTTAAATAGTTTTGTATCCATTTAATCTTAAATATTATATTAGAGGTTTTAAAATTCAGAGCATTCTACCCTCCCTCACCTTGGGTGCTACATATTACCGCTTTTCTAAAATAATGAGGTTTATTCCTACGTATGAAGTTAAATAATTTAGTATCAACCATTTTAGTTACTGACAGAGGAACATCCAAGGCAAGGGAGGTATAAACTCATCTGGACAGACCTTCAGATTTGATAAAAGTACTCGTCCAGATAAAGAAATATCTCTTAATAACCAGGAGTAAAATCTCTTTCCAATTTTCTCTACAATAGGAGAGAAATTTAAGTTGGCCCTTTCTTTCTGATCTTTGCCAACTTTAATACCAAGATATGTGATCACATCTTTTACAGGGATATTACATAATGAGTTTAAGTCACATCTTTTCAACGCAAATATTTCACATTTCCTAATATTCAGAGATAAACCCGATACATGTCAGAAGGCATTAATACACTCAATAGCTTTCTTGACTTCATTATGATCTTTCAAAAAAATGGTGGTGTCGTCAGCCAATTGTGAACATTTTATCTCTTTGTCTTGTATCTGAATACCCCTAAAACTATCCTTATTTATATGAAGTGCCATAACTTGTGACCAATAAAAATAAGAAAGGAGAAATTGTGCATCCTTGTTTAATCCCATGTCTAATGTCAAATCCTTGTAAGTTCCGTGGGATAATTTAACAGAGCTGTTACTATTATTGTAGTGTCTTAATTACACTTTGAAAATATTGAACAAAACCAAAAAATCAAAGAGTCTCAAAAAGGAAATAATATTCAACTTTATCAAATGTAAAAGTCTACAAATAAAATAAAGCTATCTTCCATAATGTGCTCATTGTAGTCTATCAAGTCCAATACTAGTCGAAAATTATTACATATACAGTGGGGCAAAAAAGTTATCCCACTTAAAAAGATGAGAGGCCTGTAATTTTCATCATAGGTTCACTTCAACTATGACAGACAAAATGAGAAAAAAAATCCTGAAAATCACATTGTAGGATTTTTAATGAATTTATTAGCAGATTATGGTGGAAAATAAGTATTTGGTCAATAACAAAAGTTTATCTCAATACTTTGTTATATACCCTTTGTTGGCAATGACAGAGGTCAAACGTTTTCTGTAAGTCTTCACAAGGTTTTCACACACTGTTGCTGGTATTTTGGCCCATGCAGATCTCCTCTAGAGCAGTGATGTTTTGGGGCTGTTGCTGGGCAACACGGACTTTCAACTCCCTCCAAAGATTTTCTATGGGGTTGAGATCTGGAGACTGGCTAGGCCACTCCAGGACCTTGAAATGCTTCTTACGAAGCCACTCCTTCGTTGCCCGGGTGGTGTGTTTGGGATCATTGTCATGCTGAAAGACCCAGCCATGTTTCATCTTCAATGCCCTTGCTGATGGAAGGAGGTTTTCACTCAAAATCTCACGATACATGGCCCCATTCATTATTTCCTTTACACGGATCAGTCGTCCTGGTCCCTTTGCAGAAAAACAGCCCCAAAGCATGATGTTTCCACCACCATGCTTCACAGTAGGTATGGTGTTATTTGGATGCAACTCAGCATTCTTTGTCCTCCAAACACGACAAGTTGAGTTTTTACCAAAAAGTTATATTTTGGTTTCTTCTGACCATATGACATTCTCCCAATCTTCTTCTGGATCATCCAAATGCTCTCTAGCGAACTTCAGACGGGCCTGGACATGTACTGGCTTAAGCAGGGGGACACGTCTGGCACTGCAGGATTTGAGTCACGTAACGGCGTTCTTCGTTTGTTGAAGGAGAGTCGGACCGAAATGCAGCGTGGTGGTTAATCATGATCTTTAATGAAAACTAATGACGATACATGAAATAACTGATAAATACAAAAACAACAAACGGAACGTGAAACCTAATTACAGCCTATCTGGTGAAACTACACAGAGACAGGAACAATCACCCACCAAATACAAAGTGAAACTCAGGCTACCTAAATACGGTTCCCAATCCGAGACAACGAGAATCACCTGACTCCGATTGAGAACCGCCTCAGGCAGCCAAGCCTATACTAGACACACCCCTAATCAACCACAATCCCAATGCCTACAAAAACCCCAATAAGACAATACAATAACCCCATGTCACACCCTGGCCTGAACAAATAATTAAAGAAAACACAAAATACTAAGACCAAGGCGTGACAGCGGCGTAGTGTGTTACTGATGGTAGGCTTTGTTACTGGTCTTTCTGGGATATTTGCTCACCGTTCTTGTGATCATTTTGACCCCACGGGGTGAGATCTTGCATGGAGCCCCAGATCGAGGGAGATTATCAGTGGTCTTGTATGTCTTCCATTTCCTAATAATTGCTCCCACAGTTGATTTCTTCAAACCAAGCTGCTTACCTATTGCAGATTCAGTCTTCCCAGCCTGGTGCAGGTCTACAATTTTGTTTCTGGTGTCCTTTGACAGCTCTTTGGTCTTGGCCATAGTGGAGTTTGGAGTGTGACTGTTTGAGGTTATGGACAGGTGTCTTTTATACTGATAACAAGTTCAAACAGGTGCCATTATTACATGTAACGAGTGGAGGACAGAGGAGCCTCTTAAAGAAGAAGTTACAGGTCTTTGAGAGCCAGAAATCTTGCTTGTTTGTAGGTGACCAAATACTTATTTTCCATCATAATTTGCAAATAAATTCTTTAAAAATCCTACAATGTGATTTTCTGGATTTTACAGGCCTCTTTCATCTTCTTAAGTGGGAGAACATGCACAATTGGTGGCTGACTAAATACTTTTTGCCCCACTTTATGTCTGCCCTTCATAAAAACCAAACTGGGTATCATCAACTTTTTGATCAAGACCTTTTTTAAGTCTTTCTGCAAAGATGGATGCAAGTAGCTTTCCATCATTGTTCATTAATGTGATTGGTCTTTTTCTAACATCATAGAATCTTTGTTTGGTTTGGGTATTACAGAAATGTGGCCTTGTGTCATAGAAACAGGCAGTATTCAATGTCTATTGTCTAGTCTCTTCTATTGACCCACTATCTAACTTCTTCCCAGGGCCTGACTGGTACCTGACCAAGGTGAAGCTGAGGGTGACAGATGTCAACGACAACGTCCCCGAGTGGGCCATGGAGCCTTACCCCTACCTGGCAGTGGTGTCGCCCGAGGCCCCCCCTGGGGAGCTGGTGTACCCGCTCCATGCTCTCGACAGGGATGAGGGCAGTAGCGGCGAGGTGGAGTACTTCCTGGCTGATGGTAAGAAAGAGATGCGCGCACGTACGCACACAGCGGGCCAGCCAAAAGATCTGCTACATCTGTGGAGCCCTGCTGAGGGGGGGGGGGGTCTGGTTTGTTGATATATAAGGGATTGGGGGGTGGACTAATCTTGTTCCATAGGATCACAATCCGTCTGCGACTCTTCTATGACCTGCATTAACTCAGTGCACTACCGCTGACGCAGATAAAACCCTGGTCCAGCAGTATTCAAACCCACTAGTACCACTTTTTGAGTGGATTGACCCCCTTCTTGTTCCTCATTCTCCTCAAACAGATGTTGAAGATGAATGGTAACTAAGCACCGACATCACATGATCCCCAAGTGGTACAAGCTAAATGGAAATCAACAACCACCTGCTAAAAAAAAATTTAATCAGATTTTTTAAACATGATTTTTTCTATTTAATCCTTCAATGATCCCATAGGTTTAACTACATCCAAAGAGGATGATAGCCCGGGTCTTGGGCACCAGCGAGGTCTGCTAACTTCCATTTGACCTCATTCTATAGAGTGGGGTGTTGGTAGACTTACTGTACCGTACTGTACGTGCCAGGGTTTACAGTTGTCGGACAAGACTAGGACCAGGATGTTGCTACTGTGAATACATTTGGATGGAAATATTATCTTCAGTCTATTCATCTAGTCATGTAAAATCAAGTCAAGTCTAATGTGCCTTTCACATCCATGACACAACACACTTTACAGAGCAACGAGACAAGACAAGAATGTTGCTACTGTGTATTAATTAAACGTTTTTTTTTTTTTAAGATCCTCGGTATATGTTCAGTCTCTCCATCTTTTTTTATTTTTTTATTTCACCTTTATTTAACCAGGTAGGCTAGTTGAGAACAAGTTCTCATTTGCAACTGCGACCTGGCCAAGATAAAGCATAGCAGTGTGAGCAGACAACAAAGAGTTACACATGGAGTAAACAATTAACAAGTCAATAACACAGTAGAAACCAAAGGGGGAGTCTATATACAATGTGTGCAAAAGGCATGAGGAGGTAGGCAAATAATTACAATTTTGCAGATTAACACTGGAGTGATGAATGATCAGATGGTCATGTACAGGTAGAGATATTGGTGTGCAAAAGAGCAGAAAAGTAAATAAATAAAAACAGTATGGGGATGAGGTAGGTGAGAAAGGGTGGGCTATTTACCAATAGACTATGTACAGCTGCAGCGATCGGTTAGCCGCTCAGATAGCTGATGTTTGAAGTTGGTGAGGGAGATAAAAGTCTCCAACTTCAGCGATTTTTGCAATTCGTTCCAGTCACAGGCAGCAGAGTACTGGAACGAAAGGCGGCCAAATGAGGTGTTGGCTTTAGGGATGATCAGTGAGATACACCTGCTGGAGCGCGTGCTACGGATGGGTGTTGCCATCGTGACCAGTGAGCTGAGATAAGGCGGAGCTTTACCTAGCATGGACTTGTAGATGACCTGGAGCCAGTGGGTCTGGCGACGAATATGTAGCGAGGGCCAGCCGACTAGAGCATACAAGTCGCAGTGGTGGGTGGTATAAGGTGCTTTAGTGACGAAACGGATCTGTCTCCCTTGCTTGACTGTCCTGTTCTGTACTCTGTTATACTCAACTGTACATGTGTACTTCTGTATATATGAATGCATATAAAATGGGTAGATTATCCCCAGTATGTTCAGTCTATCCATCTGTCTCCCTTGCTTGACTGTTCTGTACTGTACTCTACTGTAGCTAAACTGTGGTGTAGAGGCTTCTATAACAATAAAGCTATACTCTACTCTACTAATAATGTACTATTGTACTGTACAGGTTATTCTAAATGCACATTGGGATGTAAAAGTGGCTTTACAAATACATCTGATTGAGTAATTGATTAATAAATGAATATATGTATTGACTGATTGTAACTTACAGGTGGTAATGGCTGCTTTGCGGTGGACAAGAAGAGTGGTCACATCTTGACCACAGGTCTCCCCCTGCAGATAGACAGGGAGTATCTGCTGAGTGTGGTGGCCTTTGACAGGCTGGGCAGTCGCAGTGCTCCGGCCATGGTGTCAGTCATAGCAGGACCCAGAACACCACAGTTCACCAAGGCATCCTACGCCATTTCCATACCAGAGAACACCCCAGAGGGACAGCCGTGAGTACTGGGAATGTATAGTTGTAGACGCACACCACATGGATGTACACCAGCCTGGCCCCAGATCTGTTCGTGCTATCACGCAAACTCCTTGTTACTCATTGTCAAGCCAAACATGGAGTTGGCAAGAGTACAAACAGATATGTGGCAATCGGGATGGACACACACTCAACATGTTAACGCAAGTCAGAACACACACACACACACACACACACACACACACACACACACACACACACACACACACACACACACACACACACACACACACACACACACACACACACACACACACACACACACGCTCATAGACATTCCATTTCTACTCTGTATGGGAATTAGGGATTTAATTTGAATATCACACGTTCAGACATCTGAGAAAACAGCAACATCGGGAACAGCCTCAGTCACGCAGCAGCAGAACTTATGTTGGTCCAGAACTGGAGTACACTTTTTTGTTGTTGTTGAACTGTAGCATAGTAAACTATTAGCATACTGTTAATGACATATTTCTGTCTCCTCTAGCTTCCTGGTGATGTTCGCCATCTCCTTCCAGAAGCAGCCAATCAGCTACAGCCTGCTGATCAACCCCAGCAGCCTGTTCAGAATGCAGCAGGAGACAGGGGAGATCAGCCTGACCCGCACGCTAGACTATGAGAATGACCAAAGACGTTACCTCCTTATGGTCAGGGCCAGCGAGGGGCCAGGGGGCCTCAGCAGCGCCATAGAGGTTCGTGATGGAGTGTGTGTGTGGCATCAGAGGAGGAACGTGTATGTGTGTTTGTGTGTGACTATGTTTGTGATGTTTGTGTTTCTGTGTGTCGGGGTTGGTCTAGCTTAGATTTTCAGACTCCCTCACATTGGTTCCAGTAAGGAACAAGACTTGGAAGGATGGCATTCTGAGACTATGGTCGGTCTGGGCAAATCTCCAATTTCTCCAACACTTCTTTCTTATCTATGTCTCAGTGTTTTATGTATAGTAAAGACTGGCATGTCAAAGATGTGTCTAGCAAAGCTAGAACAACCATGAGGTTGACTAAATCAGACAGCCATCTCCCTATAGAATTCTGTCTGGAAGTCAGTCTGCTTGCCAGAATTTATTTCAACCCTCTAAATTATTTAGTTAATGATTTTGTCATCCAATTATCATGCCACACATTTATTTCACACTCCACGTTTCAGTTAGAAAACAGACCTTTAGGACTGACTGAGTCTGCTGGGTGTAGTGTTGGCTTGAGGGAAACATATTCCTGCTATTTCAGTGCTATTACTTAGCTGTCACTTCACACTTTACACTCTGACGGTGACACAGGGAGAGAGAGAGAGAGAGAGGGGGGGGGGGGAGAGAGAGGGAGAGAGAGAGGGAGAGAGAGGAAGAGAGAGGAAGAGAGAGGAAGAGAGAGAGAGAGAGAGAGAGAGAGAGAGAGAGAGAGAGAGAGAGAGAGAGAGAGAGAGAGAGAGAGGGGGGGGGGGGGGGGAAGAGAGAGAGGGAGAGAGAGAGGGAGAGAGAGAGAGGAAGAGAGAGAGAGGGAGGGAGAGTGCGTTTCAGATGCAGGGCTAAGGGCCTTGCTCAGCCAAAAAGACAGGCCGGGAACATTTCTATTTTAAAAGCAGAACTCATGAGCTGGAAGATAAAGGAAATGTTGAGGTGGCAACTTTTAGAAACTACAGTGCAATTTAGTGCAAGTTTTTCTCCTACCAGTATGACATTTCAGCAACCCTTTACTTAAAGCCATGCAGTTATAATGCATTGTAAGACGTCGTGAGTTTGAAAAAAAACCTTAGAAGGATTTATTATCATCTTATAATGATCCTGATGAAATACCAGTCTCAGGATAATATTTGATATGTGTTCAAACTGTAATATACTGTATACCTCACATGCGACCCATAATAAGACTATGCAATTAATATGTTAACAAAGTCTGTTAAATTGAGAATCTGACTCCATAAAGTTTATTTAACAATATGCAAGATACTATAGTTGAGTTACAGTAACTGACTCTCAAGAAATGTATGAGAATAGAATTCTAAATACAAGTATATTGAAATACTTAATGAATGGATTCACATACAAGGCATAATGCTCAAGGTACAAAATAATTAACAAGCATTGCAAGGCATTATTATTATTCTAGGCATGATCAGAGAGGAGAGAGAGAGAGAAATCATAGCCTGAAAGTCCATGCCCCAAGAGTCCCTGAGGTAGAGAGAGAAATCATAGCCTGAAAGTCCATGCCCCAAGAGTCCCTGAGGTAGAGAGAGAAATCATAGCCTGAAAGTCCATGCCCCAAGAGTCCCTGAGGTAGAGAGAGAAAGAAAGAGAGAGAGAGTGTATCAACAAAAAAAGATAAAGAAAAAAACAATGAAGCTAAGACACTTTTATAAGCATCTGACCTGCTTGGATTCAAAATATTTGTTGACCAATAGCATTCCTGTTGAGTTAACTTCCAAGTATGGGCACAGGAAGTAAGGGTGCTGAAGGTGCTGCAGCACACCCTGAAAAAAATGAAAAAATGAAATAAAATTAACAAAAATACAAAAATGAAAAAAATAAGATTTTACAAAAATATAGCTATCTATTTTCACAAAAGTAGTGCACTGGGCCTTTACTAGTCCTGTATTAGTGGACCGATATAGCCATCTGCAGCGCGGGCAAAAACACATTTTCAGCAGTCCCACTTCTGTCTCCTAGATGTAGAATGATTTGGGTTATGTCCCCTCTTCCCCACTTCTCTCTTCCCCCCCCATCTCCTCTCCTTCTTCTCTCTCTCTCCTTTCCACCCTTGTCTCTCTCCTTTCCAACTTTCACTGTTTTCTTTCCCTTCTCATCCCCCTCTTCTCTCTCCCCTCTCCCCTGAGCAGGTCCAGGTGGTGATAACGGACGAGAACGACTGTGTCCCAGAATTTCTCCAGTCCATTTACAGTGTTGATGGGGTCCCTGAGACAGTAACCACAGCAACCTCTCTCCTGCAGGGTGAGATGAGAATGCAGCTTTGTCTTCCTAGTGTGTGTGTGTGTGTGGGGGGGCATTCTGTTACCTCTTAACTCTCATTTAGATTGATTATATAGGGTCACGATGAGTCACAATTAATTGCGTTGCTGTTGAGTTCCTGGAACTGTTGTTACAGTAATGAATAGGTGCTGATATGTAGCTCTAGGACTTGTCACTTGTCTGTAATACCAACAGAAAAAGCTCCCCATCCTGACACATGCAAACAGATTCATTAGACTTATTGTTAGAGACCAGGGTCGTATTCATTAGGGCACACCATAGCAAAATGCTTTGCAACGGAAAACGGAATCTAGCTTCAGCTAGTTTTATTTTATTTTTGGTGCCTAATGAATATGACCTATGTGTTCATATCCTGTATCTCTCCCACAGTGTTAGCCAGTGACTGTGACTCAGGGTTGAATGCAGAACTCACTTACTACACTCTAAGCCCAGACTTCAGCATTTCAGCCCACGGCACCATCTTCCCTGTGGGCCGTCTGGACTACGAGAGGCCCAACCACCTGTATGAGTTTGTGGTGATGGCAGTTGATAATGGGGAGGAGCCTCACTCTGGTACCGCCACCATCCGCCTCCGCATGGCCAATGTCAACGACCAGGCCCCCGAATTCTCCCAGACTGTGTGAGTGGATCTACTGATGTAGGCTATAACCCCACCCTCACACAACATCAGCATTCTAGTATCTACTACACTATTGAACTACATCCCCCTCCGTCAGTAGCATGGTATCTACTACACTATTGAACTACATCCCCCTCCGTCAGTAGCATAGTATCTACTACACTATTGAACTACATCCCCCTCCGTCAGTAGCATAGTATCTACTACACTATTGAACTACATCCCCCTCCGTCAGTAGCATGGTATCTACTACACTATTGAACTACATCCCCCTCGTCAGTAGCATAGTATCTACTATACTATTGAACTACATCCCTTTCCGTCAATAGCATGGTATCTACTATACTATTGAACTACATCCCCCTCCGTCAGTAGCATAGTATCTACTATACTATTGAACTACATCCCCCTCCGTCAGTAGCGTACAACCCCCCTCCATCAGTAGCCTAGTACATACTACCGGTATACAATTGAAGTACAACCCCCTCCATCAGTAACCTAATACATACTACCGGTATACTATTGACCTACAACCCCCTCCATCAGTAGTCTAGTATCTACTATACTATTGAACTACAACCCCCTCCATCAGTAGTCTAGTATCTACTATACTATTGAACTACAACCCCTTCCATCAGTAGTCTAGTATCTACTATACTATTGAACTACAACCCCCTCCATCAGTAGTCTAGTATCTACTATACTATTGAACTACAACCCCCTCCATCAGTAGTCTAGTATCTACTATACTATTGAACTACAACCCCTTCCATCAGTAGTCTATTATCTACTATACTATTGAACTACAACCCCCTCCATCAGTAGTCTAGTATCTACTATACTATTGAACTACAACCCCCTCCATCAGTAGTCTAGTATCTACTATACTATTGAACTACAACCCCTTCCATCAGTAGTCTAGTATCTACTATACTATTGAACTACAACCCCCTCCATCAGTAGTCTAGTATCTACTATACTATTGAACTACAACCCCTTCCATCAGTAGTCTAGTATCTACTATACTATTGAACTACAACCCCCTCCATCAGTAGTCTAGTATCTACTATACTATTGAACTACAACCCCTTCCATCAGTAGTCTAGTATCTACTATACTATTGAACTACAACCCCCTCCATCAGTAGTCTAGTATCTACTATACTATTGAACTACAACCCCTTCCATCAGTAGTCTAGTATCTACTATACTATTGAACTACAACCCCCTCCATCAGTAGGTAAAACAAGTCTAGTATCTACTATACTATTGAACTACAACCCCTTCCATCAGTAGTCTAGTATCTACTATACTATTGAACTACAACCCCCTCCATCAGTAGTCTAGTATCTACTATACTATTGAACTACAACCCCTTCCATCAGTAGTCTAGTATCTACTATACTATTGAACTACAACCCCCTCCATCAGTAGTCTAGTATCTACTATACTATTGAACTACAACCCCTTCCATCAGTAGTCTAGTATCTACTATACTATTGAACTACAACCCCCTCCATCAGTAGTCTAGTATCTACTATACTATTGAACTACAACCCCCTCCATCAGTAGTCTAGTATCTACTATACTATTGAACTACAACCCCCTCCTGTGCAACTTCTGGCATGCGTTTACTGTGAACACTGAGGCTGTACCTGCTTTAAGTTACAGTTATAACCGAGGCCAAGTAGGCTACTGTGGCTATTTGATCGCAATGTAGGCCTATCATAAAAATAATTTGAGAAAATGCATCCCATAATATTTTAACATGGAGATAGCTGTTCTATCATTCAGCCTACAGTAGACGCCAATGTGTGTTGTTCAATGTAGGCCTACATTCCATTATACTTTTGAAAAAAACATGTAGGGATTCACATTAACCTGTTTAACCACTTGTCCTTCAGACAAGGAGGTGACTGAAAAAGTTGTGTTGTTTGATGCAAGAAACCACTTTACAAAATAATATTCCTTATTATTCCCATAACATTGGCTAGAAATGGCTAGAAATGCACACGTTTTGTGCTCTTGTAGGAAGCAACCACTCCCCTATTGCTGACAAGAAATTAGCTATAACTGGGCTACAACAAACATCAGTAGTCTTTTTATTATATATATATATATATATATTTAAATTGTATTTAACTAGGCAAGTTAATTAAATTTACAATGAAGGCAAACCCCTTCCCTAACCCGGACGACGCTGGGCCAAATGTGCGCAGCCCAAGGGACACCTGATCACAGCCAGTTGTGATACAGCCCGGGATCGAACCCAGGTCTGTAGTGACGCCTCTAGCACAGTGCGTTAGACCACTGCGCCACTCAGGATCCCCTACCCTCTAGTCCAGTATGTACTATACTATTGAGCTACAACCCCTCTCCCCTCCATCAGCAGTCTAGTTTAGTAGGATTATGATGAGGCTAAAATCCCTCTCACACCCCCCCCCCCCCCCATTTCAGCTGCATGGTGAAGTGCTATTGGTAGTAGTAGCAATGACAGTAGTAAAAGATCAATTGATACACTTGACTAGATGTGTCACTAATATACCGCACATAATTACAGTGCATTCGGGAAAGTATTCAGACCCCTTCTCCTTTTCCACATTTTGTTACGTTACAGCCTTATTTTATTATTTACATAAGTATTTAGACCTGTTTCCATTGTTCATCCTTAAGATGTTTCTACAACTTGATCCACCTGTGGTAAATTCAATTGATTAGACATAATTCGGAAAGGCACACACCTGTCTCTATAAAGTCCCACAGTTGACAGTGCATGTCATTAAGAAGAATGGCGCCGGAGGGGGTGCCATTTTACAGGCTCCTAACCAATTGTGCGATTTTGTGTTTTTTTGCATTGTTTGTAACTTATTTGGTACATAATGGTGATGCTACCGTCTCTTGTGACCGTAAAGAGCTTCTGGATATCAGAGCTGTGATTACTCACCTTGAACTGGATGAAGATTTTTCTTTAATGAGTCTGGTAACAATTTATCAGCCAGTGGATAACCCACCTCTAACATCCGTTCTATTGGCCAATGTGCAATCACTAAAGAATAAGCTGGGTGAGCTCCGTTTGAGACTATCCTACCAACAGGACGTTAAAAACTGTAATATCTTATGTTTCACCAAGGTTTTCTGCGCATCGGCAGGACAAAACAGCTGCGTCCGTCCGGTAAGACGAGGGTGGGGGTGTGTGTCTATTTGTAAATAACAGCTGGTGCGTGATGTCTAATATTAATGTAGCCTCGAGGTATTGCTCACCTGAGATAGAGTACCTCATGATAAACTGTAGACCACACTATCTACCAAGAGAGTTTTCATCTATACATTTTTTTAGCTGTCTATTTACCACCACATACCGATGTTGGCACTAAGACCGCACTCAACGAGTTGTATAAAGCCATAAGAAAACAAGAAAATGGTCATTCAGAAGTGGCGCTCATAGTGGCCAGGGACTTTGATGCAGGCAAACTTAAATGTTTTTACCTAATTTCTACCAGCATGTCACATGTGAAACCAGAGGGGAAAAAACGCTAGACCACCTTTACTCCACACACAGAGACCCGTACAAAGCTCTCCCTTGCCCTCCATTTGGTAAGTCTGACCATATTTCTGTCCTCCTGATTCCTGCGTACAAGCAGAAACTAAAGCAGGAAGCACCAGTTACTCGCTCAATACTGAAGTGGTCAGATGACACGGATGCTACACTACAGGACTGTTTTGATGGCACAGATTTGAATATGTTCCGGATTTAATCCAATGGGATTGAGTAGTATACCACATCAGTCACAGGCTTCATCAATAAGTGCATCGACGACGTTGTCCCCATACTGACCGTACGTACATATCCCAACCCGAAACAATGAATTAGATGCAACATCCGCACCGAGCTAAAGGCTAGAGCGGCCACTTTCAAGTAGCGGGACACTAATCCGGACACTTATAAGGAATCCCGCTATGACCTCAGATGAACCATCAAACAGCCAAACCGTCAATACAGGACTAAGACTCTCGTCAAATGTGGCAGGGCTTGCAAACTAATACAGACTACAAAGGGAAACCCAGTGACGCAAGCCTACCAGACGGACTAAATTACTTTTTATGCTCGCTTCAATGCATGCAACACTGAAGCATGCATGAGAGCACCAGCTGTTCCGGACAACTGTGATCACGCTCTAATTAGCCGATGTGAGCAAGTCCTTTAAACAGGATGTGTACTCAGAGCATGCGCGGACCAACTGGCAAGTGTCTTCACTGACATTTTTACCCTCTCCCTGACCGAGTCTGTAATACCTACATGTTTCAAGCAGACCACCATAGTCCCTGCCTAAATGACTTAGAACTAGCATCGATAGCACCATAGTCCCCACCCCGTAGCACTAGCGTCGATAGCTAAGAACTGCTTTGAAAGGCTGGTCAGTGTTCACATCACCAACCCTGGACCCACTCCAATTCGAATACCGCCCCAACAGCTCCACAGATGACGCTATGTCAATCACACTCCACACTGCCCTTTCCCACCTGGACAAAAGGAACACCTATGTGATAATGCTGTCCATGGCTACAGCTCAGCATTCAACACCATGGTGCCCACAAAGCTCACAACTAAGCTAAGAACCCTGGGACTAAACACTTCCCTCTGCAACTGGATCCGGGACTTCCTGACAGGCCACTCCCAGGTGGTAAGGGCAGGCAACGACACATCTGCCAAGCTGATCCTCAACACGGGGGACCCCCAGGGGTGCGTGCTTTGTACCCTCCTCTACCCACTGTTCACCCAAAACTGTGTGGCTAAGCACAACTCCAACGACATCATTAAGTTTGCTGATGACACAATGTTGGGTCTACCTGTTGTAATCGGTGCATGTGACAAATACAATTTGATTTGATGTCAGAGCAAAAACCAAGCCATGAGGTCGAAGTAATTGTCGATAGAGCTCTGAGACAGGATTGTGTCGAAGCAAAGATCTAGGGAAACGTACCAAAAAATGTCTGCAGCATTGAAAGTCCCTAAGAACACAATGGGCTCCATCATTCTTAAATGGAATACGTTTGGAACCACCAAGACTCCTAGTGCTGGCCACCCGGCCAAACTAATTAATCGGGGTCACTCTGACAGAGTTCCATAGTTCCTCTGTGGAGATGGGAGAATCTTCCAGAAGGACAAGCATCTCTGCAGCACTCCACTGATCAGGCCTTTATGGTAGAGTGGCCAGACGGAATCCACTCCTCAGTAAAAGGCACATAACAACCCGCTTGGAGTTTGCCAAGGCACCTAAAGGACTCTCAGACCATGAGAAACAAAATTCTCTGGTCTGGTCTGATGAAACCAAGATTGAACTCTTTGGCCTGAATGCCAAGCGTCACGTCTGGAGGAAACCTGGCACCATCCCTACGGTGAAGCATGTTGGTAGCAGAATTATGCTGTGGGGATGTTTTTCAGAGGCAGGAACTGGGAGACTGGTCAGGATCGAGAGAAAGATTAATTGAGCAAAGTACAGAGAAATCCTTGATGAAAACCAGTTCCAGAGCACTTAGGACCTCAGACTGGGGCGAAGGTTTACCTTCCAACAGGACAACGACCCTAAGCACACAGCCAAGACTACGCAGCAATGGCCTCGGGACAAGTCTCCAAATGCTCTTGAGTGGCCCAGCCAGAGCCAGCCAGAACCCGATTGAACATCTCTGGACCTGAAAATAGCTGTGCAGCGACGCTCCCCATCCAACCTGACAGAGCTTGAGAGGATATGCAGAGAAGGATGGGAGAAACTCCCCAAATACAGTTGTGCCAAATTTGTAGTGTCACACCCAAGAAGACTCGAGGCTGTAATCACTGCCAAAGGTGCTTCAACAGAGTACTGAGTAAAGGTTCTGAATACTTAAATGTTCTATTTTAGTTTTGTCATTTTATTATTAGTAATTTCTTTCTCATTATGGGGTATTGTGTATATGTATTTGTATTTGTTATGGATCCCCATTAGCTGCTGCCAAGGTGCATTCAACATGTCAATAATACCTCTCACAAATATAAGTAGTGATGAAGTCAATCTTTCCTCCACTTTGAGCCAGGAGAGATTGACATGCATATTATTAATGTTAGCACTCTGGGTACATCCAAGGGTCAGCTGTGCTGCCCTGATTGAACAGTAGTGCGACAAAACTATGGCCTGTATGTCAGAGTCTATCTAGAAGATAGCGAAGGAGTCAGGCACAGGACACAGGTAAGAGTAACAAACACTGATTTACTCAATCCAAAAATGTAACAAAATCCCGTTCCAAACAAGGACAAAACAGGACTCAAAATCCAACACACCGGAATACACGAAAGACAGAAAGGGAAACCAGAGGGTTAATTAAAGAACATAATTATGAGATGGGAACCAGGTGTGTAAACAGACAAAACAAAAGGAAAAATGAAACATGGATCGGTGGCGGCTAGAAAGCTGGTGGCGTCGACCGCCGAACGCCGCCCAAACAAGGAGAGGGAACAGCTTCGGTGGAAGTCGTGACACTGTAGGACCTGCCTTGATGATATTGTGTTAAGAATGCAGAGTAGCGCTTTTTTATGGACAGACTTCTCCCCATCCTAGCTACTGTTGTTTAAACTGTTGTATGAGTTTAAAATCCACGGTTACTCCAAGCAGTTTATTCTCCTCAACATGTTCAATTACCACATTATTCATTACATTTTGTTGAGGTTTCGGGTTTAGTGAATGATTTGTCCCAAATACAAAAAAAACTTTAGTTTTTGAAATATTTAGGATGAATTTATTCCTTTCCACCCATTCTGAAACTAACTGCAGCTCTTTGTTAAGTGTAGCAGTCATTTCAGTCACTGTGGTAGCTGGCGTGTATAATGTTGAGTCATCTGCATACATACTGTGCCATCCGCATACAAAGACAGTGGCATGTCGTTAGTAAAGATTGAAAAAAGTAAGGGGCCTAGACAGCTGCCCTGGAGAATTCCTGATTCTACCTGGATTTTGTTGTAAAGGCTTCCATTAAAGAACACTCTCTGTGTTCTGTTAGACAGGTAACTCTTTATCCACAATATAGCAGAGGATGGAAAGCCACAACACCTACGTCTTCCCAGCAACAGACTATGTTCGATAATGTCAAAACCCACACTGAAGTCTAACAAAACAGCCCCCACAATCTTTTTATCATCAATTTCTCTCAGCCAATCATCAGTAATTTCTGTAAGTGCTGTGCTTGTTGAATGTCCTTCCCTATAAGCGTGCTGAAAGTCTGTTGTCTGTTCGTAACAGGCTGATTGGTCGGCTATTTGAGCCAGTAAAGGGGGCTTTACTATCCTAGGCAGGGGAAGGACTTTTGCTTCCCTTCAGGGCTGAGTGCATACACTTTCTCGTAGGCTTAAATTGAAGATATGGCAAATAGTAGTTGCAATATTGTCTGCTATTATCCTCAGTAATTTTCCATCCAAGTTATCAGACCCCAGTGGCTTGTCATTGTTGATAGACAACAACAGTTTTTTCACCTGTTCCTCACTTACTTTATGGAATTCAAAATTACAGTGCTTGTCTTTCATAATTTGGTCAGATATACTTGTATGTGTAGTGTCAGTGTTTGTTGCTGGCATGTCATGCCTAAGTTTGCTAATCTTGCCAATGAAAAAATCACTAAAGTAGTTGGCAATATCATTAGGTTTTGTGATGACTTTGCTGAAATCTGATTCAATGAATGATGGAGCGGAATTTCATTTAAGGTGCTCTAAAGCTTTTTACTATCATTCTTTGTCCTTTATCTTTGTTTCATAGCGTAGTTTCTTCTTTTTATTCAGTTAAGTGACATTATTTGTCAATTTGCAGTGGGTTTGCCAATCAGTTTTAGAGACAATAGACCTATTTGCCATTTATTTTGCCTCATCCCTCTCAACCATACCATTTTTCAATTCCTCATCAATCCACAGGGATTTAACAGTTTTTACAGTCATTGTCTTAATTTATTTGACTAGACATATCAGTTAAGAAAAAATCTTATTTACAATGACAACCTACACCAGCCAAACCATAACCAGGACAACGCTGGGCCAATTGTGCGCCGCCCTATGGTACTCCTGATCATGGCTGGTTGTGATACAGCCCGGGATTGAACCAGGGTTTGTAGTGACGCCTCTAGCACTGTGATTCAGTGCCTTAAATCGCTGCGCCACTTGGGAGCCCGCAGTGGGTGTATTTATTATTAACTGGGATAAGCAATTTCAGGAATGTGTCAAGTGCAGCGTCTAGTTGCTCCTCATTACACACCACGGACCAACAAATATTATTTACATCAACAACATAGGAACTGCTACAAAACATCTTGTATGACCTCTTTTACACTATAGGCCCAGCCTTTGGAACTTTGATAACCTGAACCAGGTTGCAGGCACTAGATACAGTTTGAAGCTTTCTCTTGAGTGGGCAGCCTGATGAAAGCCAGTAATATTTAAATCATACATTATCAAGCATTTCACACATGCTATCCAGATACGGACTGTTAGCACTTGGTGGTCTATAGCACCTTTCCACCAGAATGGGCAGGTGAGGCATAATGAACCTGTAGCCATATTATTTCAACAGTATTTAACATGAGATCCTCTCTAAGCTTTACAGGAATATGTTTCTGAATATAAACAGCCACATCTCCACCTTTGGCATTTCTGTCTTTTCAGTAGATGTTATAACCACGTATTGCTACCACTGTATCATCAAAGGTATTATCTAAGTGAGTTTCAGACATTGTCAGAGTATGAATGTCATCTGTTACTAGCAAATTATTGATTTCATGAACCTTGTTTCTTCCTGCTAGGGCACACCACCTCAGTGCTAACAGTATAACTCTGGTTCATAGGCACATGATTACTGCATACAATAGCTGTAGGATCTGTAGAGGCATTCAGGGTAGTTAGAGGGACATAAATTAGGTTACTTACATTGTGTCTTCCAACACCCCTGGGATAATGTACATTTGCAAAAGTATTATTATGACTCAGCGACACAATGGTAGGGATTCCTTGAGCTGGGTTTGAGTCATTGATAAGTAATTGTCTCAACGCAGCCTTATAATGCTGTGAAAGGATCCAGGAACCCAAATGATTTGGGTGGATACCATCCTCCTTATAAAACAAGCTTTGTTTCCAGAAGGTATCAACATTGTCAATAAATGTTACATCCACCGAGCTGCAATAGTCACATAGCCAGTTATGGAGGGCTAAAGGTCTGCTGAAACGTTCAATGCCATGATTTAGGGAGGGCAAAGGGCCAGATATTATGGGGTGTTTGTTGGTGTCAAGTAGAGACCAACTCAATTCTTTAAAATCCATCTTCAGCTGTTCTGAGCTGCCCTGTGTGTAGATTGATGAGGGAGAAAAACGATTTAATCAATTTTAGAGTAAGGCTGTAACGTAACAAAATGTGGAAAAAGTCAAGGGGTCTGAATACTTTCCGAATGCACTGTATATCGAAAATTCCTGTATATGCGTTCATTCCTCTGAGTGACTCAGGCCTTTTACTGCCAGTTATGTGACAGAGACCTTCGATAGAATGCCAGCACATCTAAGAGGCCCTGTTAGTTCCAGGTGTCACCTCAGGGAACAGACGGATATGCATGCAGACATACAGACAGGCAGACAGACAAGATACGTTCTGTGTGGCCTCGTCTCAGTTACTTAGATCAGTGTGCGAGAGGAAGAGATACATTGAGGATAGCATGAGTGATACTCAGTGGAGAGATGCCTGAGTGGTCCCGTCTGGAGGCGTGTGAAGAACCTTTTGAGCCGGGTGACAGATTACAGGCCACTCATGTTGCTACGGTGACTGTCACAGCTGGCGGAGATGAATCACCCATCAGCGTTCTTCTGTAAACCACACGTACACAGCCGTATTCTGCTGACGAGTCTATCATTTATCTCTCTCCCTCTCTCTCTCCCTCTCTCTCTCCCTCTCTCTCTCTCTCTCTCTCTCGCTCTCTCTCTTTCTGTCTCTCTATCCCAGTCTTTCTTCCACATATCATTGACCGTGTCATTTCCCACTCCTCCTCCTGCATGTCTTGCCCACCAACACCGCCCCCCGTCTTTCTCTCTTCCCTTCTCTCTCCATCTTTCAATCCTCTCCCATCAAATTGAACAAGCCTCTCTACCCCATCATCCCACTCGACCAGTCTATTACTCTCTTGTTCCTGGCTGAGTATCCCAGTGCCCAGCACCACACAGCAAGCAAATCACTGTTGACATTTTAAAAGGCACTTGATCAAATGGCACAGAGTGGGCTGGCTATGTGAAGGCCCATTTGTTCAATGAGCTCAACATCCCAGCAGACATGAGCATTTGTCTTTGACCAGGCCGGCTCAGAGTAGCTAAATCAAAGTGGCAGGCAAAGCCAGGCTCATAACCATAATCAGTCTGCTGCTGCTTGGACTATGTGATTGATACAGTCACACACAGTGTGTGTGTGTGTGTGTGTGTGTGTCTACACACAAACCTCTTTATATACGTGTGTGTCTGTGTTAATGTCTGTGTACACATAATGAATTTCTCCTATTCCTCCCAGCTATCGGACTTTTGTCTCCGAGGACGCTGGCCCCAACACACTAGTTGCCACGGTACTGGCTAAGGACCCAGACGGTGATGGAATAGTGTACTCATTTACAGCTGGCAACGAAGGGGGCAACTTTGTCATTGACAGCCAGAAAGGTGACCATTTGTGGAATGCTTTGTACTTCTTTTATGATATGTCAATACTAATTGACACCAAAGGTTTATGAAAAAGCAACAATTTCAAAAGAACCGCAGACTGTTTGTTTATTGAAGTCATAAATACAAAGAACTACATTACTGTATATCCAGGGCTTTTCTTTTGTTCCCCTAACATAGTTTATTCTCTCATATAGAAAATAGTTCTGGCCTGTGTACTCTGTATTTTGTGGCTGTGCAATTTATCTTTTTTTTTTTTTTACCCTCTGATCCGTAACCAGCAGGACATTTGTCTGACAGGGTGACATTTGTCAACCAACCCTTTCAATTCAATTTCACATTAGTTTTTCTATCATAGCTCACAATCTACAGCTTCTACACTCCCAGCCTCCATCTTGAGTCTATTTTCCCTTCTCATCCGTCCTCCCTTGCATCTTAAAGATAAGGCAAACGCCGAGCCTGCCCCAGGGATAAGAGACATAAGCGGTCGCTAGGGAAACGTTTTTAATTTTTTTATTATTTTTTTTTTACATTTTAAGAATGCAGTTGGGGTCTCAACTTACTATAGAGAGTAAGAATAGTAGAATACACCAGGTGCAATTTCGACTGTCCTTCAGCAGTTTTTCTCTTGTTATGTCAGTCACTGAAAGTCACTCAATAAGCCATGTCAACCATTTTATGATTGGTAGTTAGTCTAGCCAGCTATCTAAACCATCTAAACCATTGATTTTGTTAGTCCTTCTAATTGAAATATCATATGAACATGGCATAAGTCATGGCAAAATGGGTAGAATTGCAGGAAATTAGCTTGAAAACTGCAAAAATGTCTCTCCGCCACATGGCAAAATGAGTAGAAATGCAGGACAATAGCTGTAAAAATGCAAATATTTTCTCTCTGCCCCGTGTCTAAATGAGTAGAATTGCATGCCATTTGCTATAAAATTTAAAAATGTTCTGTCTGCCCCATAGTAAAATGTGTAGAATTGCAGAAAACGGCAACATTATCTCTATGCCCAATGGCAATGTATAAAATTGCAGGAAATTAACTCTAATCTTGAATGTTTCTCTCCACTGTCGAGGGGGGGGGTCACTAAAATGTTTTGCCGTGAGGTGGGGGGCCCTCAACCAAATCTTGCTTAGGGGCATAGCCCTGGGTAAAGAGCAGGCTACTGTAGGTTAATATGAGAACAGAACGTTTTTTAATGGAAATTAGTCACTTGCCAAAGAAATTATAATAATAAAAAAAACATATATACTGTACAGCAGGTTCTGTCACAAAATGACCTACTGTAGGTGACAAAGATCTAGATGGATATTGTAATTCGTCAGCATAGTAACAAACCCTCACCTCGCAACTCAACCCAGCAGAGAGAAATATTTTCAGTTTTAAAGCTAATTTCCTGCAATTCAAAACATTATGCCATAGAGAGAAGGGAGCATTTAGCCATTTAAAGCTAATTTCCTGCTATTCTGCATATTTTCCATGTCTTATGTGTGTTCATATGATACCAGGAGTCGAATCCCGACCAAATTCCTAAAAATGAAAAATGGAAGAAAAAACAGTTTGAACCCATTCTGGGTCCGGATCTGGCCCGCGGTCCGCCTATTGACTATGGCTGCTGTACAGTATGGCTAAAACAACATGAGACCGGCTAAGTACAGTATATTATAGTTAATAATTTTGTGTCTAGACTGTGGAGACCTCCTCTACCACAGACAATTAGTGAGCAAGAAGTAGACGAGTGAAAGAACTCAGAACCCTGCCTGTTGTTTTTAATCAGGAGGAGCAGTGAGAGATGAGTGATACAACAAGAGGAAAAACTCCCTGTGCTCTCTCTCTCTCTCACATCAATTACTTTCCCCCAGATCACAAGAAGCTCATCCTGAACCCATTGATGTCGGTATTTACAGAGAGAACAGTTGACTCAGATGCTGTTCTCCTTTCGTTGATCCTTTTTTCCTCCTTGTTATGCAAAGGCAAGACAAGGAGAAAACAAGGACATCTAACGTGCATGTATGTAGCCTGGTTAACCTTTAGCCCTTGTCACCTTCACATGGGAATGGGGACCTCTTCTCAGCTGAGCTGGGTGAAAGTACAGTTGGGGACATAAAAAAATGAATCTGTACTAAACTGCAATAAAAAATGTAACTGCACCACCAGGGGAATATTTAAGAGACGTATTTAATTACATGGGTTATAGTTAGATAATTGCTAACGAACTTGGTGCTTGGCGTCACCCTGCGACATGGTAAGAAGTCACATTAACAATGTAACTGGCTGCGGCAAAGGCATTTTGAAAAAGTAACGTTTTAATGTCTTCAATCGTAGGTAGTGGTCCCTTGCTAAGGTTGTAATGGTCCTCTCGTCTCATCTTTTTAGGGTTGATCCGGCTGCGCTCCACCCCCCCTCCCAAGCTCCAGGGCCTGGAGTATGTCCTCAACGTGACGGCTACGGACGACAACGCCTCCGGGGGGCCACACCCACTCTCTGCAACTGCCCGGGTCATTGTGGGTGTTGATGACGTCAATAACAACAAACCCATCTTCGAGAAGGTGAGGGAAAAGTATTGTGGATGATGTCCCTTTATACACACAGTAGTACATTGGACTGTATACAGGAAAGTAGTGTTACAATTGTCTTCTATGTAGTCTTCTCTGTCAATGTCTTGCGCTGTCTGTCTGTCTGTCTGTCTGACCTTCCAACTCTCTCTCTCTCTCTCTTTTTCTCTCTCTCCTACTTCCCCTGTCTCTCTACAGTATCCCCCTTATGTTTCCCCCAGAGCTCTGATTAGTGCACATGCTATTTGAAGACAGGCATTTTAATTAATTTATGAAAAAAGTGACGTATCATCATGATATACTATGCCTGGCTAACTAACGTCCTCCTTAATTAGGAATGATGTATACTTGGTCTGAAAGGTCTTCATAAAGTTCGTAAAGTCATGAGGTACAGTGGATGGCTGGAAGGTGTCGAGGTGATACACTAGATGACCAAAAGTATGTGGACACCTGCTCGTCGTACATCTCATTACAAAATCATGGGCATTAATATGGAGTTGGTCCCCCCTTTGCTGCTATAACAGCCTCCACTCTTCTAGGAAGGCTTTCCCCTAGATGCTGGAACATTGCTGCAGGGACTTGCTTCCATTCAGCCACAAGAGCATTAGTATGGTCAGGCACTGATGTTAGGCCTGGCTCACAGTCAGTGTTCCAATTCATCCCAAAGGTGTTAGATGGGGTTGAGGTCAAGGCTCTGTGCAGGCCAGTCAAGTTCTTCCACACTGACCTCGACAAACCATTTCTGTATGGACCTCGCTTTGGCACAGGGGCATTGTCATGAATCTTCTAGAATGACATTGTATCCTGTAGCTTTAAGATTTCACTTCACTGGAACTAAGGGACCTAGCCTGAACCATGAAAAACAGCCCCAGACCATTGTACCTCCTCCACCAAGCTTTACAGTTGGCACTATGCATTGGGGCAGGTGGCATTCTCCTGGCATCCACCAAACCCAGATTCGTCCATCTGCGTGTTTCTTCACTCCAGTCCAATGGTGGTGAGCTTTTCACGGAACCCAAACCGGGTGCGCGCGTGCACCATCGTGCATAAATGTATTTTGTCCCCGCACACCAAGCGCGATCATAACACGCAGATTAAAATATCAAAACAAACTGAACCAATTACATTAATTTGGGGACAGGTTGAAAAGCATTAAACATTTATGGCAATTTAGCCAGCTTGCTTGCACTTGCTAGCTAATTTGTCCCATTTAGCTAGCTTGCTGTTGCTAGCTAATTTATCCTAGGATATAAACATTGAGTTGTTATTTTACCTGAAATGCACAAGGTCCTCTACTCTGACAATTAATCCACACGTAAGAAGGTCAACCGAATCGTTTCTAGTCATCTCTCCTCCGAGGCTTTTTTCTTCTGTTGACTTTATATTGCAATTGGCAACTTTCATAAATGAGGTGCATTACCGCCACTGACCTCGTTCGTCATTCAGTCACCCACGTGGGTATAACCAATGAGGAGATGGCACGAGGGTACCTGCTTCTACAAACCAATGAGGAGATGGGAGAGGCAGGACTTGCAGCGCGATCTGCATCACAAAGAGAACTGACTTCTATTTCAGCCCTTGACAACGCAGGCGTTCGTTGGCCCGTGAGAGCAGTGTGGGTGCAATAATTGAATAATATTGATTTCCACATTTATTTTGCAACGCTCGTGTACGCCTGTCACAGGCTGACTAGCGGTGTAGTCAGCCTGTTACACACTATGCGTTTCAGCACTCAGTGGTCCCCTTCTGTGATCTTGTTTGGCCTAGATGTTTCCACTTCACAATAACAGCACTTACAGTTGACCATGGCAGCTCTAGCAGGGCAGAAATTTGACGAACTGACTTGTTGGAAAGGTGGCATCCTAGGTGCTGAAAATCTCTGAGCTCTTCATTAAGGCCATTCTACAGTCAATGTTTGTCTATGGAGATTGCATGGCGGTGTGCTCAATTTTATACACGTTTCACCAACAGGTGTGGCTGCAATAGTCAAATCCACTAATTTGAAGGGTCCACATACTTTTGCATATATAGTATGTTCTTAGTACTTTGATATTCATATTGCTAATATGTAAAGTTTCCTGTTGGGCATATTGTGATCTCTCTCTCTCTCTCTACTAACAGTATTTTACTTATATGTGTATTAATTTAACAGAGCTCTAGTGAGTCACTGGAGACTCTGTCTCTGGGGCAGACTCATCAAGGATAAGGTAGACATGATACCAGGGAAAGACAGGGTGGGTGGGGCAATGTTGAGTTGTGGTTTGATGCGGTGGTGGACCTTCAAAGAAAGGAATGGCATTGCTCTATTTTCAATCCTATCACGTGTACTGTGCAAATGTCTACATAGTACAATGAGTATTTTCTAACCTAATTTCTGGATTCAGTCTGAACCCATCCCATCTGCCATTTATTTTTTTCGTTATCTTTCTGTCTCTCTCTCCCACACCTTATTTTCCCTCCCTCAGTGCCAGAAGTACAGGGAGCAGGCGTCTGTGTTGGAGAACCAGCCCACAGGGACCTTCGTGCTGCAGGTGCACGCGGTGGATGCAGACGAGGGGGCCAATGGGAAGGTCAAGTATGGCCTGATGCACAGAGACAGAGCCATGCCTGCCTTCAGAGTCCATCCTGACACAGGTAGGTACAGAGGGCAAGGATCCCAGTTAGCTCTGGTGGTACTTGTTGAATTAGCCATAACCAAGCAGGATGTGTAGCATGGAAACAATAAGGATTTAAGACCAGGGGTAAATGCGTAACAGGTTTAACAATTCCCATGCAGTCTTGATACTCTTAATAATATATATTTTTAATGGTATTGTCAAATAAATGCCCTTTACATACCTGTACAATTGAAATTAAGTATTACACCTCATACTTAACTTCTATTTATCGACCTATCGATCACGTTTTGCAGTATAACAATGTACGGTTTTAATCATAAATGGATCCATGATAAATATAACAATAATCAATAATGTCATGACAAATACAGCTATCCTATTAACGAGGTGTGACTAAGTTCTTGAGTTTTTCCCGACCACTCAGGAAAAAACTCAGGAAACAAAATTATAGAACAAAACTAGGGCCCAGAGCATTTCCTCAATTTCATGGTCACATAGTTACCTCATGAAAAACTCAGGGGCCCTAGTGATGACCTTAGGCATCTGACCTCTGTGTCAGGTGTGATCGTGACGGCACGGCGGTTCGACCGGGAACGTCAGAGAGAGTACTCCATCACAGTGACGGCTACAGACTGGGCTGACGAGCCTCTCATAGGGATCTGTCAACTCAACGTCCTCATCCAGGACCACAATGACAACAGCCCCAAGTTTGAGAACCTGCGCTACGAGTGTGAGTGTCGTGTTATACATAATAATACATATGATAAAAGTATAATATAATACTAATACATATGATTGATGGCAGACTGACCATTCGTTATCATGATATAGACTATTAACCAAAGCTCTTAGAAAAGGTTTTATGTACTATGCGTTATACATAGTAACTCTTTACTTAATTATCTGGTAAAAGTTGTCATTGTAATCCATTGTCTTTACATGTATTGCCATACGTAAAGATGTAAGCATACATAAACATACATAAGCATTTAAACAATTGATTTGTGGTCTGTTGATTCAGTCTATACTGTTCGCCAAAGTTGTGACAGACCGTGACCTTGCGCCCAGAGTGAGGAGCATATTGTTTGGTCTATATTGTCTCTCACAGACTTTCTGAGAGAGGACACCATGATCGGCACCAGTTTCCTGCGTGTGGCGGCGCACGATGATGACTTTGGCACCAACGCCGTCGTCACCTACTCCATGTCCCAGGAGCAGCCTGAGTACCTGAGGGTCAACCCTGTTACCGGCTGGGTGTACGTCAACCAGCCCATATCACAGGTCTGTCACATAACCAGTGTGGTGGAATTATTGCAATCAAAAGGAGAGGCTTTTAGATTTCTTCAAAATCATCAAACTTTATTATTTAATTAGTGCAGTAATGGAGCTGGTCGGTAATCACCTCTGGAGGTGATCACTGAGAACTCAACCAGCTGGTCGGTAATCACCCCTGGAGGTGATCACTGAGAACTCAACCAGCTGGTCCGTAATCACCCCTGGAGGTGATCACTGAGAACTCAACCAGCTGGTCGGTAATCACCCCTGGAGGTGATCACTGAGAACTCAACCAGCTGGTCCGTAATCACCCCTGGAGGTGATCACTGAGAACTCAACCAGCTGGAGGTGATCACTGAGAACTCAACCAGCTGGTCCGTAATCACCCCTGGAGGTGATCACTGAGAACTCAACCAGCTGGTCCGTAATCACCCCTGGAGGTGATCACTGAGAACTCAACCAGCTGGAGGTGATCACTGAGAACTCAACCAGCTGGTCCGTAATCACCCCTGGAGGTGATCACTGAGAACTCAACCAGCTGGTCGGTAATCACCCCTGGAGGTGATCACTGAGAACTCAACAAGCTGGTCGATAATCCCCCCTGGAGGTGATCACTGAGAACTCAACCAGCTGGTTTGAGCCACAGCATTTTATAGCAAAGTCCATCCTCTTTCAGTCTACTTGACAAACAACAGATGTATGGAATGGGTCACAAGGTTAAGATTTGTATGAAAAATACTTAGAATTCACAGCAGACAGTATGTCATTGTGTAGAGACCAGGGTCTGTCCCTGGAGTCATCTCTCCCTGGTACCTTAAAGAACAGAAACATTAACTCATGCTCTGGAATGCAGTATCATCCAAAGACATCGTAAATCTTCCAGAAGCCCATCCTCAGTAGAACACACACAGATGAGCATTCTAACAACCCCTTATTCTGTTGCATAAAACAACCATTTGATGCAAGAACAGCATTATAACACAATCTAGTAAATTCTACCATACCAGTCAGTCAATCAGCCCATCTCACATGTCAGTCAATAAGTCAGTCAACCAGCCAGTCAACCAGCCCATTTCACAGGTCATTTAACCAGACAGTCAGCCTGCCCGTATCACAGGTCAGTCAACCAGTCAGTCAACCAGCCAGTCAACCAGCCAGTCAACGACCCCATATCACAGGTTGGTTAACCAGCCATTCAACCAGCCTCTTGCTCAATCCCAGTAGATATCATCAGTGCAGGGTGATAGAGCTGTGTAAAATACCGTGCCATTAACTTACTGAAATATATCAGGCTTAAATGAACCATATTAGACAGAATCGTATTGGTCCTTGCTATCCGGGACTATCCCTGGGATGTCCCTACCCCATTGAGGTTGACATTTAAACTGGTTAAGGTAATGGGGGGTGGGGGGTTAAGGCTTACGGGATTAAGGCTTACGGTTAGGGTTAGCAGTAACCAGATCTTATTCCCTCGCTATTGTTTTGATGGCAGAGGTCCTACATCACACGGGAAGTAGTTGCTACGGATGGGGGGAATCGCAGCACATCTGTGGAGCTGTCTGTCACCATTACCAATGTGAAGAACCAGCCCCCGCAGTGGGAAAAGGACAGCTACAGCGTGGTCATCCCAGAGAACACAGCCAGGGACACTTCCATCGTGGTGCGTGGAACAGTCCGGGTACCAGCCTGGGTGGCATGGGAAGTCTATCCCATTATGCACTTTCGGGGTGTCTTTGTTTTGACCATTCAGTTTGCTGGCTGCACACACGTTACTCAAGCATTTGGAAAATATTGCAGTTGCAGGCTCAGATTTAGTCAAGGAGCAGTAATTGACTTGACCAACCTGCTGTAATTTATCATTTAATTTACTCAACAACTGAATAAATGTAATATTATACAGAAAATCCCATTGAATGTTTTTGTCGTAATTCCCTCGCAAAAATATTGTTTACTCTCCGTTTACATCAGACGATCAAAGCAACCTCGTTGCTAGGCGACCCCAGGGTGACTTACAACCTGGAGGAGGGCGTGGTCCCGGAGACTAACATGCCTGTGCGGTTCTACCTGTCGCCCAACCGCGAGGACGGCTCTGCCTCCATCCTGGTGTCAGAGCCGCTGGACTATGAGACCACACCCAGTTTCTCCCTGAGGGTGCGGGCTCAGAACGTGGCGGCAGTACCACTGGCTGCATTCACCACCATCTATGTCAACGTCACAGGTAGGTCTCAGCTCAGACACCCTGCAAACACCCCATCACAAGGGGGCAAATCCTAACTTCCACTTATGTCACATTTTTTGCATGGATGTCAGTGGGAGACTTAGTGAACATTTGACTTAAGAGGAAGTTAGAGCCGCCCCTGGGTGAACTGTAAGCATTCACTATTGTCTTCAATAGACATTGATTCATGACTCATCTTTTTCTTCTTCTCAGCTTTATATATCGTATATTCTTTGAAAGCTGTAATTTTATACATCCAGTTGCCCAAAGTCAGTGAGAAAACTCCATACGGAACCCTTTTTTAACTTGAAATAGTCTCATGACAGTTTTGATTATAGGTGCAGAAATATATTTTCAAATAATGATTTCTCATATGTTGGCCCTCAGACGTGAACGACAATGTTCCCTTCTTCACCTCCTCCATCTATGAGGCATCAGTGACTGAGGGAGCCAAGGTGGGGACCATGGTCCTCCAGGTGTCTGCTCACGATAAGGACCTGGGTCTCAACGGACAGGTTAGTGGCACATCCACAACATCTACCATAACACAACAAAATATCCATTGACCCATCCATAACTTAGCATCACATAGTTGTGGTGGTCAAGCGGGTTGGGATTATGTGTTATTCTGCCTGTGGGGCTTTGACCGTACAACTGTGAAGGTATAATGATAGTGTTGCAGTGACTCGAGTCTCTATGAACAGTCATGTGACTCATACATAGAACAATTACTCCCCCTCACCGTTTATCATTGGTGATTCCATCTGTTACAGTGACCACATGGATGTGATAGAATGATCCTTTACGGATTCCATATTAGGAAGTTGTCCAATTTATGTAATGTGTTGACTTCCTAATATGGATGCCGTACAGAAGTCAAAATCTCCTAATATGGATACCGTAATTAACTGTACTCTGTCCCTGTCCTATAGATCACCTACTCCCTCCTGAGTGACAGTAGTGGGGACCACCGTCTGTTTCGTGTGGATCCAGAGCTAGGCTCCATCTATACAGAGGCGGTTTTTGACCGCGAGGCACAGGGATCCTACCTACTGGAGGTGCAGTCTGAAGACGGCATGGAGTCAGCACGGCCCGGGAGGAACAAACAGCCCAACTTTGGTGAGGGCTGGGTTGTATATATTAGGGCATAACATAGCAAAAAGGTTTGCAGTGATGTTTTTTCCGATTTGCAGTGATGTTTTTTCCAATTTGCAGTGAAGTTTTTTCCAATTTGCAGTAATGTTTTTCCTGATTTGCAGTGAGGTTTTTTCTATGTTTGCAGTGATGTTTGGTATCTTATAAATATGACCCTGATTTGACTACTGCAGTCCTGTAAAAACACAAAAGGCAGTGGCTGCGGAGCCGACTTTTCTCGGACCTGAAGCTTTTGCGCATATCACGTTCTACGCATGTGTTTCTTTACCTCTATTTTCCGCACAAATCTGTGTGCTCTCCTTCCCTTCACATTTCTCACTGTCAATCTTGAATGATTATTATTCAAGATTTCCCGGTGAAACGTCCATGCAGCATCTGCATACCAACCATTTGATCTCAGTTTTATGAGGATATGTATTTAGATCTTGAGTTTACACTGTGTTGTTTAGAAGTAGCCTACAGCATTGTTCTAAAGGATGTGCAGTGAACGGATTTTAGAACAGATGGTGTTAACAAAGAAGCGTAGCCTTCCTGTGTATTTTACCTAATGGCCTACCTGTGTATTTTGCCTGTTGAATTTTGGCCACATGAGAGGGGTTTTTGTCATACAGTAATGTTATACTATGCTATTATATTCAGTTCTGTTATGTAGAATACTATCATTATGTGATTGTGCAGACATTGATTCAGCTTTGATCTAACTTGATTAAACGAGCCCCAATCGCCAGAGTAGTGTAACGTTTGTCGTCGGAAGGAGACCAAGGTGCTGCGTGGTAGGCGTACATGATTTTATTTAAATGTTCCACCAAGAAAAAACAATAAACAATACAACGAACGAAAAGCTTCGTCGTGCAAACTACATGATCCCCAATCAGAGACCATGAAAGACAGCTGCCTCTGATTGGGAACCACACTCGGCCAAACACAAATAAATAGAGAACATAGAATGTCCACCCAAATCCCACCCTGACCTAACCAAACATAGAGAATAACACGGATCTGTAAGGTCAGGGCGTGACAAGTAGCCTGTTTTTAATTTTTACAAGTAGAACAGAGACTGTGCGTAAATTAGAGCAAAAACACATGCTTAGAAGCGTCGGGATCTTTAGTCCAGAGAAAAATAGGTCAGAAAAGTTGGATCCGCAGCCCAAAAATAAAACATTAAGTACTGTAATGTGTATAGCTAGGACTGTTAAACCCAATGTGCTCAGCTGAAACAAAGTACAAAAGGAATTCATGCACTGTGCACATTGTTTTACATAGACAATAAATGCCTATAGCATTCTATTCATTTGCCTCCTGCGAGGGCATATGAAAAGAGAATCTTTCATTTCATTCATTCTAACAGCGTAACCAGACAGCCTCTTGTCTCTTCCCTGTAGAGAAACTCTCTGAGGGTTGTGGTACATCATTTTACAAAAACATCTAATTTCGCAGTTTGCTGTTCAGAAATCTGAATTTTGTTTTTGGCTTGGTCCTTCGTGATGGCAGAATTAACTCTGTTTCGGTATCGCAGGTGATGTAATAGGAAGCTTTGCGTTACGAATGAGGTTTTTTTAACAAATGTTTGTGGAGAAGGTATTAGAGGTAAGGGTGATGGTTTGGAACAGCAAAGCCTCCTCTCCGGGGGATGTGAGGGGGCTGCTTAGCATTTCCAATGAGCCTTAGCGCTGTGTTGGCGTTGTCTTCTGCCACATATCTGCACCAGCAGAAGGGCTCATCTCCTTAGCAAATACTACCTGTCTGTTGGGAGAGGGAGGAAAAAGAAAGAGAGGGGGGGTAGATGGGGATAGGGCCAGGGAGAGAGGGAGAGGGAGGGAGGAAGGGAGAGCGTGCAGAGAAAAGCAGAGAGATGTGGTGGAAATAGAAGCACATTTGTATACATGGCCATGTTACATGACCTTCTAAACATACCACTTACGACAAAAATGTCAGCAACCTTTTTAGAGAAAGATAATCATGTTTGAGTTCAGAAAAATAAAGGTCTGAAAATGGACCCAGACAGACAGAGACGTAAACACTTGTCGAGTCATAAATATTTTATCATCCCAGAGGAGAGGTGGATAGGTTCTTCATCTGTTTTCTTTTAGAAAAGTCTGTTCCTGAGAAGGTCTACCTAATCACTGTTGTTTTCTGCCAAAATGTAACCCGGCTAAAACCATGGTTGAATAATTTCTGTCATTTCAAACACCTAATCGAGAATAACACTATTTCTGATTCCCTTGTCAAGTGAGGCACATTACATTGGGTTAAGTGCTTCTCTCCCCTTCAAAAGTGTAGTTGGCTCACACTGTGACTGCCGACATCCTCTGATGTAAAAAGGGATTGGATGGGAAAGAGAAGTGTTAGGATGATAGGAGAGAGAGAGAGCGGAGGATGACATACCGAGTTGTAGCTCCATGGCGTTTAATCTCCTTCCTCTTGTCGTTCTTCTTGCAGACACAGCATATGTGCGGGTTTTCATCAGCGACGTGAACGATAACAAACCCGTCTTTGCTCAGCGTCTCTATGAAGTCGGCATTGACGAGGATGCAGATGTCGGCCTGGCTGTTGTCACCGTCGGAGCTAATGACGAAGATGAAGGTATGGGAAGGAAGGATGAGATGACAGGGGAAGAAAGAGAGAGGATAAAACCAGGGATGACACATTGGCAGTCATGGCAGTGTTACACATTGATAACATTTCTATTTTCTAGGGAGTGCAGGTTATGGCACTGGGGCAGTGAGGAAGGTAACCTGGCACAGGTTTAACATTTCATGGGGACTTTTGAAACCTGAGGGGGAAAGTCTGTTTTTCACATTTTGTGCCTGGCCAAAACTGTCCTTGGTGTGACACTACACTTTGGTCAGGGGTGACTGACTGTCAATGAAATAATGACATTTTCCCAAACCCCGGACTCAGTGAGACAGTGAGAGCAGTGAAGGGTTACAAATGTTAAAAAATCTGGATTCAGTTCTGATTAAATCATGCTGAGACGAGCTGAGCCACCCTGTGCTACATCAGGACGCAGCCATTTAATCGTCAAGTAATGCCACACCACATGTTCTAAAAAGACAGACACACTCCTACACAGTAGGAGGGTGGGATTTGGTGTGATAAACCAGCTCATAAACCAGCTCATCCCTGATTCACTCGGCGTAATATCCCTTTATCGGCCATGTTTTGGCTTGTTAATCAAGCATTTATCGCAAGCGGGGTCGGTGCGGCTTAGCTTGTAGTATATGTAGCACTAGCCTCAACCAAGCCATGATGAATGACCAGAAAGCACCAGGCCCCAACATTGAAAGTTAGCCGTTCTGCCCGGGAGCCTAAGCCCAATCTGTCTTGTTTAAAAAATCCACACATGGGCTCGACTGCAGTATAAGCTTATTGGAGAGCCCAGAGGGAGCGCTTTGTCTACTGATTTGTGTTAATAGCAGAGATTAGACTAGCATTTACATTGGGCTTTAACACAACAGACTGATTGAAAGGGGAGCCATGAAACATACAGGGGATTAATTTATCTGGGTAACGTAAACCCACTGGATGGTGTCCATGGAGACACAGCAGAGAAGTTCAGATATCTACTTCCTCATTGGTCCATTTCTCAAACCCTCAAGGTGACATAGGCAGGAGTTCAATTTGGCAGGTGTACCTTACACAGGAATGGAGTCCTACCACCTGTTTACATACAGCAAAGTTTGTTTCTGCTCTACCCAACATGTCATTGTCTTGTTAACAAGGTAACAATAACATCAACTTGTTGAATGCAGGAACAGTCTGGCACATAATGCTAGCTAACAATGAGGTATGTCCAAAAAGGACCTGCATTAGACCAGCATCCTGTCCAGGGGGTGTACTTGTACAGTACGTCAAGCTGCCCCACGCTACAGAAACAGGAGATAGGCTCTTGCCAAAGCTACTTACGTACTTTTGTCCAAAATGGCACCCTATGTTCTATATAGTACACTTTAGAGCACTATGCAGGGAATAGGGTGCAATTTCAGACTTGCCCTAACTCTAAGAACAGCATCCAGAACTCCACCTTCCAGAATGTCAATTTCTTGGTCCCTGGTCCCACCACAGGTGCCAACGCCAAGCTACGTTACCAGATCACATCGGGCAACACCGGAGGGGTGTTTGACATGGAGCCTGAAGTGGGAACCATCTTCATCGCCCAGCCTCTTGACTACGAGCTGCAGAAGAGGTACAAGCTGCTGGTGCTGGCATCGGATGGGAAGTGGGAGGACTACGCCGCTGTGGTGGTCAATGTGGTCAACAAGAACGACGAGGCTCCAGTATTCTCTATGAATGAGTACTACGGCTCAGTGACCGAGGAGCTGGATGGCTCGCCGGTCTTTGTGCTTCAGGTGTGTGTCTCAGAGTTCTTTCTCTAACCTGGGTGCCAGTCTGTTTCTGCTTGAGTCAAGACATAGTTTTGTTGTTTGACAAGCCAGGGGTTCATTTTGAATGCACAAACAGTCAGGTACCCAGAATAATCTTTATCAAGCATAAACATCAAATCCATGCTTCTGTATGTCATGCATGTACATAACTAGTCTACTTTCTACTTCATAACCAATGGCTGAGAAGATAGATTGATGGGCTTTATGCTTATAAAGAGAGGCACACACACACACACCGATGTTGATGAGTTTTGTGTGTCTTTCCAGGTGACAGCCATAGACCCAGACAAGGATGCAGACCAAGTCGCCGTGCGCTACTCTCTTCATGGTCAGGGATCGGAGTCTAAGTTTGTGATCGACGAGATCACAGGGAAAATGTACGCCCAGAAGACACTGGACCGCGAGGAGCGGGCAGTGTGGCGCTTTGTGGTCCTGGCTACAGACGAGGAAGGGGAGGGGCTCACCGGCTTCACTGATGTCATCATCAACGTGTGGGACATCAATGACAATGCGCCTTCCTTCGTCTGCGTGCCCGACGGATGTCATGGCAACGTGGCCGAGAACTCACCCCCAGGTACCTTCGTCATGGAGATGACGGCGACGGACCTTGATGACACGGCGGTGGGTCAGAACGCCATCCTCTCCTACCGTATCATCGAGAACGTGCATGACGCAGGAGCCGCCAACTTCTTCACCGTTGACGCCAGTACAGGCACCATCTCAGTTGCAACCGGTGGGTTGGACAGGGAGGTGGCAGAGCGGCACCAGCTGGTGGTTGAAGCCAAGGATGGAGAGGGTATGATGGGCACGGCTACTGCCACTATCATCATCACGGACCTGAATGACCATACCCCCCGGTTCAAAGACAAGTGGTGCGGGGCTCGTGTGTCTGAGAGCAGCCCTCCAGACTCAACCGTGCTGAAGCTGGATGCTGTGGACCCAGACTCTGGGCCTCACGGCCTGCTGGGCTTCAGTGTGGTGGCAGGGGACCAGGGGGAGAGGTTCTACATGGTGAGCCACAAAGCAGAGCAGTCTGGAACTCTGAGGCTGAGAAAGAGGCTGGATTACGAGAGGCCCGGCGAGCAACAATTCAACCTCACCATTCGTGTGGAGGACTCCGACTTCTCCAGCCTCATCCACTGCATCATCCAGGTGGTGGACGAGAATGACCACGTCCCAGTGTTCGCCCCCACCTCCTACCCCCTCGCCCCTCTGCCAGAAGATGTTGCAGTGGGAACCAGTATCACCCAGGTGACGGCCAGCGACTTAGACTCTGACCTGAATGGGGAAATAATCTATAGCATCTCCCCAGAGTCAGACCTGTACGGCCATTTCACAGTGGACGGAAACGGCATCATGACCGTGACCTGCCTGCTGGACAGAGAAATTGTGGCAGAGTACCAGCTGGTTGTCCTAGCGACAGACCGGGGTAGTCCAGCCTTGACGGGTAGCACCACGGTCCAGCTGAGCTTGCTGGATGTAAATGACAATGGGCCAGAGCTGGAGGTGACCTATAACCCTGTCCTCTGGGAGAACAGCCCTGCTCCACAGGTGGTGTGGCTCAACCAGACCTCCACCCTGCTCCACGTTATCGACAGGGACTCCCTTGAGAACGGGCCTCCCTTCTCCCTCTCTCTCCCTCGCCTCTACGCCCCTGACTTCCACCTGCAAGACCATGGCGATGGCACGGCAACGCTCACGGCACTGCACCGCTTCGACCGCGAGCGGCAGAGGGAGTTCTTCCTGCCCGTAGTCATGACGGACAGTGGTCGTCCGCCAATGACGGTCACCAACACACTCACCGTCACTGTGGGCGACCAAAACGACAATGCCCACCAGGAGGGAGAGAAGGAGATTTACGTCCACAGCCGGAGGGGTGAGTTCCTCACTTTAAGACAAGTGTCAGACAACTTTCAGTCAACTTTTGGTATTCATGAAGTGCCTAAGAGTAGGAGAGTCTGAGAGTAAGAATGTTTGAGAGGAGTGTCTGGGAGTAGCAGTGTCTAGGATTAGGAGTGTCTGAAAGTAGGAGTGTCTAGGATTGTCTGAGAGTAGGAGTGTCTAGGAGTGTCTGAGAGAAGGAGTGTCTGAGAGTAGGAGTGTCTGAGAGAAGATGTCTGAGAGAAGGAGTGTCTGAGAGTAGGAGTGTCCAGGAGTAGGAGTGTCCAGGAGTGTCTGGGAGTAGGAGTGTCTATGAGTGTCTGAGATTATGGGTGTCTGAGAGAAGTGTCTAGGAGTGTCTGAGAGAAGGAGTGTCTGAGAGTAGAAGTGTCTAGGAGTAGGAGCGCCTAGGAGTGTCTGAGAGTAGGAGTGTCTAGGAGTGTCTGAGAGTAAGAGTGTCTGAGAGAAGTGTCTAGGAGTGTCTGAGAGAAGGGGTGTCTAGGTGTAGGAGTGTCTGAGAGTTGGAGGGTCTGAGAGTAGGAGTGTCTGAGAGTTGGAGTGTCTGAGAGAAGGAGTGTCTGAGAGTAGGAGTGTCTGGGAGTGTCTGAGAGTAGGAGTGTCTGAGAGTAGGAGTGTCTGAGAGTAGGAGTGTCTGAGAGAAGGAATGTCTGAGAGTAGGAGTGTCTGAGAGTAGGAGTGTCTGAGAGTAGGAGTCTGACAGTAGGAGTGTCTGAGATTAGGAGTGTCTGGGAGTAGGAGTGTCTGAGAGAAGGAGTGTCTGAGAAGGATTTTGAGAGTAGGAGTGTCTGAGAGTAGGAGTCTGAGAGAAGGAGTGTCTGAGAGTAGGAGTCTGAGAGAAGGAGTGTCTGAGAGTAGGAGTCTGAGAAGGAGTGTCTGAGAGTAGAAGTCTGAGAGAAGGAGTGTCTGAGAGTAGGAGTCTGAGAGAAGGAGTGTCTGAGAGTAGGAGTGTCTGAGAGTAGAAGTCTGAGAGAAGGAGTGTCTGAGAGAAGGAGTGTCTGAGAGTAGGAGTCTGAGAGAAGGAGTGTCTGAGAGTAGGAGTCTGAGAGAAGGAGTGTCTGAGAGTAGGAGTCTGAGAGAAGGAGTGTCTGAGAGTAGGAGTGTCTGATAGTAGAAGTCTGAGAGAAGGAGTGTCTGAGAGAAGGAGTCTGAGTTAAGGAGTGTCTGAGAGAAGGAGTCTGAGAGAAGGAGTGTCTGAGAGTAGGAGTCTGAGAGAAGGAGTGTCTGAGAGTAGGAGTCTGAGAGAAGGAGTGTCTGAGAGTAGGAGTGTCTGAGAGTAGGAGTCTGAGAGTAGGAGTCTGAGAGAAGGAGTGTCTGAGAGTAGGAGTGTCTGAGAGTAGGAGTCTGAGAGTAGGAGTTTGAGAGTAGGAGTGTCTGAGAGTAGGAGTCTGAGAGAAGGAGTATCTGAGAGTAGGAGTCTGAGAGAAGGAGTGTCTGAGAGAAGGAGTCTGAGTTAAGGAGTGTCTGAGAGAAGGAGTCTGAGAGAAGGAGTGTCTGAGAGTAGGAATCTGAGAGAAGGAGTGTCTGAGAGTAGGAGTCTGAGAGAAGGAGTGTCTGAGAGTAGGAGTCTGAGAGAAGGAGTGTCTGAGAGAAGGAGTCTGAGAGAAGGAGTGTCTGAGAGTAGGAGTCTGAGAGAAGGAGTGTCTGAGAGTAGGAGTCTGAGAGAAGGAGTGTCTGAGAGTAGGAGTCTGAGAGAAGGAGTGTCTGAGAGTAGGAGTCTGAGAGAAGGAGTGTCTGAGAGTAGGAGTCTGAGAGAAGGAGTGTCTGAGAGTAGGAGTCTAAGAGTAGGAGTGTCTGAGAGTAGGAGTCTGAGAGAAGGAGTGTCTGAGAGTAGGAGTCTGAGAGAAGGAGTGTCTGAGAGTCGGAGTCTGAGAGAAGGAGTGTCTGAGATAAGGAGTGACTGGAAGTAGGAGTCTGAGAGAAGGAGTCTGAGAGAAGGAGTGTCTGAGAGTAGGAGTCTGAGAGTAGGAGTGTCTGAGAGTAGGAGTCTGAGAGAAGGAGTGTCTGAGAGTAGAAGTCTGAGAGAAGGAGTGTCTGAGAGTAGGAGTCTGAGAGAAGGAGTGTCTGAGAGTAGGGGTCTGAGAGAAGGAGTGTCTGAGAGTAGGAGTCTGAGAGAAGGAGTGTCTGAGAGTAGGAGTCTGAGAGAAGGAGTGTCTGAGAGTAGGAGTGTCTGATAGTAGGAGTCTGAGAGAAGGAGTGTCTGAGAGTAGGAGTCTGAGAGAAGGAGTGTCTGAGAGTAGGAGTCTGAGAGAAGGAGTGTCTGAGAGTAGAAGTCTGAGAGTAGAAGTCTGAGAGAAGGAGTGTCTGAGAGAAGGAGTCTGAGTTAAGGAGTGTCTGAGAGAAGGAGTCTGAGAGAAGGAGTGTCTGAGAGTAGGAGTCTGAGAGAAGGAGTGTCTGAGAGTAGGAGTCTGAGAGAAGGAGTGTCTGAGAGTAGGAGTGTCTGAGAGTAGGAGTCTGAGAGTAGGAGTCTGAGAGAAGGAGTGTCTGAGAGTAGGAGTCTGAGAGTAGGAGTTTGAGAGTAGGAGTGTCTGAGAGTAGGAGTCTGAGAGAAGGAGTGTCTGAGAGTAGGAGTCTGAGAGAAGGAGTGTCTGAGAGAAGGAGTCTGAGAGAAGGAGTGTCTGAGAGAAGGAGTCTGAGAGAAGGAGTGTCTGAGAGTAGGAGTCTGAGAGAAGGAGTGTCTGAGAGTAGGAGTCTGAGAGAAGGAGTGTCTGAGAGTAGGAGTGTCTGAGAGTAGGAGTCTGAGAGTAGGAGTCTGAGAGTAAGAGTCTGAGAGAAGGAGTGTCTGAGAGTAGGAGTCTGAGAGAAGGAGTGTCTGAGAGTAGGAGTCTGAGATAAGGAGTGTCTGAGAGTAGGAGTGTCTGAGAGTAGGAGTCTGAGAGTAGGAGTTTGAGAGTAGGAGTGTCTGAGAGTAGGAGTCTGAGAGAAGGAGTATCTGAGAGTAGGAGTCTGAGAGAAGGAGTGTCTGAGAGAAGGAGTCTGAGAGAAGGAGTCTGAGAGAAGGAGTGTCTGAGAGTAGGAGTCTGAGAGAAGGAGTGTCTGAGAGTAGGAGTCTGAGAGAAGGAGTGTCTGAGAATAGGAGTCTGAGAGAAGGAGTGTCTGAGAGAAGGAGTCTGAAAGAAGGAGTGTCTGAGAGTAGGAGTCTGAGAGAAGGAGTGTCTGAGAGTAGGAGTCTGAGAGAAGGAGTGTCTGGGAGTAGGAGTCTGAGAGAAGGAGTGTCTGAGAGTAGGAGTCTGAGAGAAGGAGTGTCTGAGAGTAGGAGTCTGAGAGAAGGAGTGTCTGAGAGTAGGAGTCTGATAGTAGGAGTCTGAGAGAAGGAGTGTCTGAGAGAAGGAGTCTGAGAGTAGGAGTGTCTGAGAGTAGGAGTCTGAGAGAAGGAGTGTCTGAGAGTAGAAGTCTGAGAGAAGGAGTGTCTGAGAGTAGGAGTCTGAGAGAAGGAGTGTCTGAGAGTAGGAGTCTGAGAGAAGGAGTGTCTGAGAGTAGGAGTCTGAGAGAAGGAGTGTCTGAGAGTAGGAGTCTGAGAGAAGGAGTGTCTGGGAGTAGGAGTCTGAGAGAAGGAGTGTCTGAGAGTAGGAGTCTGAGAGAAGGAGTGTCTGAGAGTAGGAGTCTGAGAGAAGGAGTGTCTGAGAGTAGGAGTCTGAGAGTAGGAGTGTCTGAGAGTAGGAGTCTGAGAGAAGGAGTGTCTGAGAGTAGGAGTCTGAGAGAAGGAGTGTCTGAGAGTCGGAGTCTGAGAGAAGGAGTGTCTGAGAAAAGGAGTGACTGGAAGTAGGAGTCTGAGAGAAAGAGTCTGAGAGAAGGAGTGTCTGAGAGTAGGAGTCTGAGAGTAGGAGTGTCTGAGAGTAGGAGTCTGAGAGAAGGAGTGTCTGAGAGTAGGAGTCTGAGAGAAGGAGTGTCTGAGAGTAGGAGTCTGAGAGAAGGAGTGTCTGAGAGTAGGAGTCTGAGAGAAGGAGTGTCTGAGAGTAGGAGTGTCTGATAGTAGGAGTCTGAGAGAAGGAGTGTCTGAGAGTAGGAGTCTGAGTTAAGGAGTGTCTGAGAGAAGGAGTCTGAGAGAAGTAGTGTCTGAGAGTAGGAGTCTGAGAGAAGGAGTGTCTGAGAGTAGGAGTCTGAGAGAAGGAGTGTCTGAGAGTAGGAGTGTCTGAGAGTAGGAGTCTGAGAGTAGGAGTCTGAGAGTAGGAGTCTGAGAGAAGGAGTGTCTGAGAGTAGGAGTGTCTGAGAGTAGGAGTCTGAGAGTAGGAGTTTGAGAGTAGGAGTGTCTGAGAGTAGGAGTCTGAGAGAAGGAGTATCTGAGAGAAGGAGTCTGAGAGAAGGAGTGTCTGAGAGAAGGAGTCTGAGTTAAGGAGTGTCTGAGAGAAGGAGTCTGAGAGAAGGAGTGTCTGAGAGTAGGAGTCTGAGAGAAGGAGTGTCTGAGAGTATGAGTCTGAGAGAAGGAGTGTCTGAGAGTAGGAGTCTGAGAGAAGGAGTGTCTGAGAGAAGGAGTCTGAGAGAAGGAGTGTCTGAGAGTAGGAGTCTGAGAGAAGGAGTGTCTGAGAGTAGGAGTCTGAGAGAAGGAGTGTCTGAGAGTAGGAGTCTGAGAGAAGGAGTGTCTGAGAGTAGGAGTCTGAGAGAAGGAGTGTCTGAGAGTAGGAGTCTGAGAGAAGGAGTGTCTGAGAGTAGGAGTCTGAGAGTAGGAGTCTGAGAGAAGGAGTGTCTGAGAGTAGGAGTCTGAGAGAAGGAGTCTGAGAGTAGGAGTCTGAGAGAAGGAGTCTGAGAGTAGGAGTCTGAGAGAAGGAGTCTGAGAGAAGGAGTGTCTGAGAGTAGGAGTCTGAGAGAAGGAGTCTGAGAGAAGGAGTGTCTGAGAGAAGGAGTCTGAGAGAAGGAGTCTGAGAGAAGGAGTGTCTGAGAGTAGGAGTCTGAGAGAAGGAGTGTCTGAGAGTAGGAGTCTGAGAGAAGGAGTGTCTGAGAGTAGGAGTCTGAGAGAAGGAGTCTGAGAGAAGGAGTCTGGGAGAAAGAGTGTCTGAGAGAAGGAGTCTGGGAGTAGGAGTCTGAGAGAAGGAGTCTGAGAGAAGGAGTCTGAGAGAAGGAGTGCTTATTTAGGGTCAAATTTTTATTCCCCCTTTTATTCATTATGATTTAAAAGGTCAAATCTATCATATGTTAGCACTCCAATTTAGAGATGCTTTGTGAATATGGGTCCAGGATTTTACCCAAGTAGCACAGCAGGGAGGATACGGACTAAGAGTTGAGTAAGGTAAGAAAGGTTCTTTCTGCGTATCTATTCTGTTGTCTGAATGCGTAATTGAAACACCTGCGGCTAATATTACAATTTCTTTTCAGCATTTCATGATTCTTGATTGCAAATCCTTCTTTCTGGTTTAACAACATTCTACCCCCCACACGCTCTCCACTCTACTAATTGTATCTGGCCCTAATGTTGACCTGAACATTACGATCTGTGGTGTTCCTCAGGGGGGATTGTTAGGCCAATTAACATTCTGATCATGGACCTGGCTGTTTCAGTTTAGTTTTCAGTAATTGTATGAAACACTGCAGCAACATGACACATACATTCATACAGGCTCCCATTGTTTACCCAGCTGCAGTACCCTGGCGCTGGGACTCGATAATAACATAATCCATACTGAGATAGCCCTGACTTCCTTAAGCCCTCAGTGCTCCTCGCAGCTCAAGTACTGGGAGTCTATTCAACCCAGACAGTGGGACTTCACACTCATGAACAGAATAGGAAGAACAGAAACAGCAGAATCACAGAACAGCAAATAAGAAAAGGGCTAAAGATAAGCAACCTGGGGCCTCTATCACGTTGGGTTTGTTTTCAGACAAAAATCAATGTCTTTGTGTGCGTTGTACAGGAAAGATGCAGACTACTTCACTGGGCAAGGTCTATGCCCCTGATCCTGATGATTGGGACAACAAGACCTACACCTTAGATGCAAGAGGAATGAAGTAGGTGTTATGTTTGTCTATAAGTAAGAAGACACCGTTGACAACATGTTACAGGAGATCACTATGTACAGGACAGTTAATCAGTTAAACAGTTATAATATATACAACTAGAGATGGAAGGGATTGGAGGATATCATATAAAATCAACACCAATTCATACTTGGTCAGCGAGTGCTTATTCAACATGAACATCTGATCTGATGGCCTCAACCCCTAAAGAACGTTCCCTATGTGTTGAAATGATGAAGAAATATAATCAACAGTGATTGCTACTATGCTGAACATGGCAATCATATTCAGAGCAATCGGAGGATGCATTTGTATCCTGTCAACTGGTGGGGGGAAAAAGATCAAGAATGTTTTCTCCGTGATTGTTTACAATTTAGCATCCATCACAGTTAGGGAGTAAAAGAAAAATCCCAATTGCATATTTTACACATTCCTGTTTCATTCATATGGACTTGATTTGTCCTTCCGGCGCCGACAGAGATGGCCGCCTCGCTTCGCGTTCCTAGGAAACTATGCAGTTTTTTGTTTTTTTACGTGTTATTTCTTACACTGGTACCCCAGGTCATCTTAGGTTTCATTACATACAGTCGAGAAGAACTACTGAATATAAGATCAGCGTCAACTCACCATCAGTACGACCAAGAATATGTTTTTCGCGACGCGGATCCTGTGTTCTGCCTTACAAACAGGACTACGGAGTGGATCCTATGCAGCGACCCAAAAAAACGACTCCGAAAGAGAGGGAAACGAGGCGGTCTTCTGGTCAGACTCCGGAGACGGGCACACCGTGCACCACTCCCTAGCATTCTTCTTGCCAATGTCCAGTCTCTTGACAACAAGGTTGATGAAATCCGAGCAAGGGTAGCATTCCAGAGGGACATCAGAGACTGTAACGTTCTCTGCTTCACGGAAACATGGCTCACCGGAGAGACGCTATCCGAAGCGGTGCAGCCAACGGGTTTCTCCACGCATCGCGCCGACAGAAACAAACATCTTTCTGGTAAGAAGAGGGGCGGGGGCGTATGCCTTATGGCCAACGTGACATGGTGTAATGAAAGAAACATACAGGAACTCAAATCCTTCTGTTCACCTGATTTAGAATTCCTCACAATCAAATGTAGACCGCATTATCTACCAAGAGAATTCTCTTCGATTATAATCACAGCCGTATATATCCCCCCCCAAGCAGACACATCGATGGCTCTGAACGAACTTTATTTAACTCTCTGCAAACTGGAAACGATTTATCCGGAGGCTGCATTCATTGTAGCTGGGGATTTTAACAAGGCTAATCTGAAAACAAGACTCCCTAAATTTTATCAGCATATCGATTGCGCAACCAGGGGTGGAAAGACCTTGGATCATTGTTACTCTAACTTCCGCAACGCATATAAGGCCCTGCCCCGCCCCCCTTTCGGAAAAGCTGACCACGACTCCATTTTGTTGATCCCTGCCTACAGACAGAAACTAAAACAAGAGGCTCCCACGCTGAGGTCTGTCCAACGCTGGTCCGACCAAGCTGACTCCACACTCCAAGACTGCTTCCATCACGTGGACTGGGAGATGTTTCGTATTGCGTCAGATAACAATATTGACGAATACGCTGATTCGGTGTGCGAGTTCATTAGAACGTGCGTTGAAGATGTCGTTCCCATAGCAACGATTAAAACATTCCCTAACCAGAAACCGTGGATTGATGGCAGCATTCGTGTGAAACTGAAAGCGCGAACCACTGCTTTTAATCAGGGCAAGGTGTCTGGTAACATGACCGAATACAAACAGTGCAGCTATTCCCTCCGCAAGGCTATCAAACAAGCTAAGCGCCAGTACAGAGACAAAGTAGAATCTCAATTCAACGGCTCAGACACAAGAGGCATGTGGCAGGGTCTACAGTCAATCACGGACTACAGGAAGAAATCCAGCCCAGTCACGGACCAGGATGTCTTGCTCCCAGGCAGACTAAATAACTTTTTTGCCCGCTTTGAGGACAATACAGTGCCACTGACACGGCCTGCAACGAAAACATGCGGTCTCTCCTTCACTGCAGCCGAGGTGAGTAAGACATTTAAACGTGTTAACCCTCGCAATGCTGCAGGCCCAGAGGGCATCCCCAGCCGCGCCCTCAGAGCATGCGCAGACCAGCTGGCCGGTGTGTTTACGGACATATTCAATCAATCCCTATACCAGTCTGCTGTTCCCACATGCTTCAAGAGGGCCACCATTGTTCCTGTTCCCAAGAAAGCTAAGGTAACTGAGCTAAACGACTACCGCCCCGTAGCACTCACATCCGTCATCATGAAGTGCTTTGAGAGACTAGTCAAGGACCATGTCACCTCCACCCTACCTGACACCCTAGACCCACTCCAATTTGCTTACCGCCCAAATAGGTCCACAGACGATGCAATCTCAACCACACTGCACACTGCCCTAACCCATCTGGACAAGAGGAATACCTATGTGAGAATGCTGTTCATCGACTACAGCTCGGCATTCAACACCATAGTACCCTCCAAGCTCGTCATCAAGCTCGAGACCCTGGGTCTCGACCCCGCCCTGTGCAACTGGGTACTGGACTTCCTGACGGGCCGCCCCCAGGTGGTGAGGATAGGAAACAACATCTCCTCCCCGCTGATCCTCAACACTGGGGCCCCACAAGGGTGCGTTCTGAGCCCTCTCCTGTACTCCCTGTTCACCCACGACTGCGTGGCCACGCACGCCTCCAACTCAATCATCAAGTTTGCGGACGACACAACAGTGGTAGGCTTGATTACCAACAACGACGAGACGGCCTACAGGGAGGAGGTGAGGGCCCTCGGAGTGTGGTGTCAGGAAAATAACCTCACACTCAACGTCAACAAAACTAAGGAGATGATTGTGGACTTCAGGAAACAGCAGAGGGAACACCCCCCCCCCATCCACATCGATGGAACAGTGGTGGAGAGGGTAGCAAGTTTTAAGTTCCTCGGCATACACATCACAGACAAACTGAATTGGTCCACTCACACAGACAGCATCGTGAAGAAGGCCTCTTCAACCTCAGGAGGCTGAAGAAATTCGGCTTGTCACCAAAAGCACTCACAAACTTCTACAGATGCACAATCGAGAGCATCCTGGCGGGCTGTATCACCGCCTGGTACGGCAACTGCACCGCCCTCAACCGTAAGGCTCTCCAGAGGGTAGTGAGGTCTGCACAACGCATCACCGGGGGCAAACTACCTGCCCTCCAGGACACCTACACCACCCGGTGCTACAGGAAGGCCATAAAGATCATCAAGGACATCAACCACCCGAGCCACTGCCTGTTCACCCCGACGTCATCCAGAAGGCGAGGTCAGTACAGGTGCATCAAAGCTGGGACCGAGAGACTGAAAAACAGCTTCTATCTCAAGGCCATCGGACTGTTAAACAGCCACCACTAACATTGAGTGGCTGCTGCCAACACACTGTCAATGACACTGGCTCAACTCCAGCCACTTTAATAATGGGAATTGATGGGAAATGATGTAAATATATCACTAGCCACTTTAAACAATGCTACCTTATATAATGTTACTTACCCTACATTATTCATCTCATATGCATACGTATATACTGTACTCTATATCATCGACTGCATCCTTATGTAATACATGTATCACTAGCCACTTTAACTATGCCACTTTGTTTACATACTCATCTCATATGTATATACTGTACTCGATATCATCTACTGTATCTTGCCTATGCTGCTCTGTACCATCACTCATTCATATATCCTTATGTACATATTCTTTATCCCCTTACACTGTGTATAAGACAGTAGTTTTTTGGAATTGTTAGTTAGAATACTTGTTCGTTATTACTGCATTGTCGGAACTAGAAGCACAAGCATTTCGCTACACTCGTATTAACATCTGCTAACCATGTGTATGTGACAAATAACATTTGATTTGATTTGATTTGAATAAGGAGGAACTACTTTGCCTTGTCCAATAATAGACACTTATTTCCTTATTTATATATATTTTTTTATATTTTCCATTGCATGCCGTAATGAATACTACCCAGTCATTCAAGTTTTCCACAACGTTCCTGCCCTACCAACAGGTATTTCACCTTAGACAAGAGTACAGGTCACCTGGCCATCAGACAGAATACCCTAGCGGGCAGCTACTATCTCAGAGTGGGCGTGTCGGATGGGGTGTGGCCGGACGTGGTCTCGGGGGTCACAGTTCACGTGCGGGAGCTGGAGGATCAGGCAATCCAATTGTCAGCCTCCCTGCGTCTCACAGGTAGGCTACAGCAGCGTGACAGTGTCGTTCTAATCTAATCTACAGTCTATGATAGGGCCTTGTGTTTTGGTTTATCATGTCACGGTTTAACCTTCATTTAAAGCTTTTTCATCAAACTGTCCCCTTTTCATTTGCGTCATAGCACCATCCTCAGACAATTTCATTCATTTTTGGTCTAATTCTAATTTCTGGGAAAGGCTTAAAATAATGATTCAAATCCAGGTCATGTGACTTGATTAGCAAAAACACAGGGCCCTCATGATAAAGGCTGTGTCTGAAAAGAATACTAGCTGTCAAATCCTTGTTTCCTCTATCCTTATTGTTTCCTCAATTCCTCTCAAAGCGCATTGGAGGATAGGACTCAAGGTCTCTCTCTGGACCTCCTCATCCAATGAGCTTGGAGAGGAATTCAGGAAACAAGAACAGAAGAAGTAATAATTTGGCAGCTAGTGAGGTTTTCAGACAGACTACAGTACGTGACTTGACAGGAGAAAGTTTGGGCCAAAAGTTTCTCCCGTCAGGTCACGGGATAAATGAAAGCTTCAGGCCCTAGTCAAGTCATGACCCAATCACAGTTCAGCAACTACATTGATGCTACTGCCGCTGCTGTTACTCCACAGCAGGATTGCTCTATAGGAGAAGATGATCTAACAAAGTTTATGTTGATACCAGCTCTGGAGTCTGAACCTGTCAACGTGAATTACTTTGTCCATTTGTTTTCCTTTCCCTCGCTCTCTGTCACTTGTCTTTCCACCCACACCAAGCATCTGCTTTTTGTTCTCCTTTTCTTTCATTCCTTTGTTGGAGAGATATAGAGTGTAGCTTTCAAGAAATGTGTTTGCTTTGAGAAAGACAATAACTGCCAAGTTATTATGACTGAATAAACTCAGACATTAAGTGGATGAGGTTGTCAAATGAATTAAGGTGGAATCAGCGTCTGCTCAGTGAACTTAAACAGGAGAAAGAAGAAGAAATGAGTGATAAAGTCTCAGGATCTGGAATTGATCCTCCTGAGGCTCCACTGTGAGCTAGCAAACCCAATGGATCCAGGTTGCTTTTTAAGCTTTTCCTAAAGATCAAGGCATTTGACGTTGAATGTGGGTCTCACGGTCTCCCTTACAAGCTGTAAGGCATGTACTTTACCACACATCTATACAACCAATAGTCCCTATCACTTCAAGTAGCAGTGTGTGTCAAACATGTGGTGCCTTTTTCACAAAAACAAATGCAGTTTAATGTCTTGGTCTTGTGGCTCTCTCTGGGCATATCCCAATTGTTAAGGTCAATTTCAAACTGCCAGGTTAGTCCTTGACATTTGAAAATCCATTGTATGAATAGACTACAAGGCTATTAGGCATACTAGGGAATCATTTTCACTTTGTATAGATTAAAGATGACTTTTTCCACCCTCTCCGATATTATTAGAAGAGACGCATAGCTAATGCTTTGACCTCTAAATCTATTTAATAGTGAGGCCGTCAAATGGTTTATACCAGAAACAAAGAGTCAGGTCTCGCTGGAAATAATGAAATAACAGTAAGTAAAATAGTTTCACCTCATGGGTGAGTGAACTGACGTGTAGCCAGCGTATGTCCATCGAGAGGAGTTTTGGAGATGACATTTGATAATAGAACCAAGACTGAGAACACTTTGATCCACTCTGCCTGTCAGTGAGTAGTGAACGTTCAGTGAACGTGTGTATGTGTGCCTCTCTCTTTCTGTGTGTGTGTTTGTTTTTTATTTCTCCCTTCTGCAGGCATCACTGCCAGGGATTTTATTGAGTCCCAGGTGGACAAGACGAGTCGACAGGATATGTTCAGGGGCTTCCTGTCTGAACACCTGTCCGTCAGCTTAGGCGCCATCAACGTATTCAGCCTGACAGACGTAGGACTGAAGACGCTGGACGTGCGCTTCTCTGTGCACAGCGACAGCTACCTTCGCCCAGAGAAACTACATGGATTCCTTGCGGTGCATAAGAAGAAGGTACGCCTCAAAGTTTGCCCTTCTTGAAGATAGGGATCTTAGCTCATACATCTCTAGGTGCATAGCAGAGCTTGGCGTTCTTGAGATAAAGAGGTGCAGTGTGCATTCAAATCCTTTTCATTCATGTTGTTTACACCAACTCTCCCCCTTGTGTGTTCATACCTGTTTCCTCATTCTCTCTCTATCTCTCCCCAACTACTTCCCTCTATCTTTTAAATCAAAGCAAATGAAATGTTATTTGTCACGTGTGCCGAATACAACAGGTGTAGATTTACCGAGAAATGCTAACTTACGAACCCTTTCCCAACAATGCAGTCACTGCAACCCCCCCATCCAGGTGTCTGATCACTACCTTGTTTCCTTTTCTGTCGATCTCTCCAACCCTAGCCACTCAGCCCCTACCCAGATGGTCATGCGTCGTCGCAATCTTCTCTCTCTCTCACTACTCTCTCCGATCATCTCTCCCTTATACTAAATCTGTCTCCTGATTCTGCCTCTTCGACCATACACTCCTCGCTTTCTGCATACTATGACTCACACTGTCCCCTTTCCTCCCAGCCAGCTTGGCCCTCCCCTCCTGCTACGTGGATGAGTGACTCATTGCGAACATACAGAACAGGGCTGCAGGCAGCTAAGCGAAAATGGAGGAAATCTAAACATCTGGATGACCTATCATCCTTTTACTCTCTCCTCTCTACCTTCTCTTTTTTTTAAATTTGACCTTTATTTAACTAGGCAAGATCAGTTAAGAACAAATTCTTATTTTCAATGACGGCCTAGGAACAGTGGGTTAACTGCCTGTTCAGGGGCAGAACGACAGATTTGTACCTTGTCAGCTCGGGGGTTTGAACTCGCAACCTTCCGGTTACTAGTCCAACACTCTAACCACTAGGCTACCCTGCCGGCCCTCTTCTTCTGTATACGCTGCTAAAGCCACTTTCAATCACTCTAAATCTTAAACTTCTGCTTCTAACCCACCTTCTCTTCCCTCCTTAATCACCCCTCTCCTCCTCCCTCTCTGCCGACGACTTTGTCAACTACTTTGAAAAGAAGGTTGACGACATCCGCTCCTCATTCACTCAGCCTATTAAGTCCACTGGTCCCACTCAAACAGAACTACCCTACTCCTTGACCTCTCTCTCCCCTCTGAATCCAGATGAAATCCTGCAACTAGTGGAGGTCCAGCCTTCTCTGGAGACCTTCTCCCATTCCTCACTTCTCTCATCAACTAATCCCTGACCACTGTTTGTGTCCCCTCTGACTTCAAACGGGCCGGAATCCCCTCCTCAAGAAACCAACACTTGAAAACTACAGACCAGTACCCCTTCTTTATTTTCTTTCCAAAACACTTGAGTGTGCTGTCTCTGACCAACCCCCTCACTATCTCTCTCAAAACTATATTCTTGACCCTAAGTAGTCAGGATTCAAGACGGGTCACTCAACTGAGACTTCTCTTCTCTGTGTCACGGAGGCTCTCTGCACTGCCATAGCTGACTCTCTCTCCTCTGTTCTCATCCTCCTAGATTTATCCACTGCTTTTGACACTGTGAGCCATCAGATCCTCCTCTCCAACCTCTCAGGGCTGGGCATCTCAGGCTCTGCACACTCTTGGATTGCATTGGGTTAGGGTACAATAAGATCGCTCTTATTGTACCAGGCGACGTGGAGAGGATCTGTGTCTTCACAACACTCTCGCTACTGGTGTCCCCCAGGGCTCGGTTCTAGGCCATCTCCTCATCTTTCTATGCATCAGGTCACTAGGCTCCGTCATATCCACAAACGGTCTCTCCTATCAATGCTATGCCGATGACACTCAACCCCCTTCTGACACTCAGGTCGTGACACGCATCTCTGCGTGCTTAGCAGATATCTCGGGCCTAGCAACTCAAGCTCAACCTTGACAGGACAGAGCTGCCCTTCCTCCCCGGGGAAGTTCTGGCCGCTCCAAGCCATCTCCATCACAGTGTACCCATCCAAAAGTACAAAGAACCTTGGTGTGACCCTGGGAACACCCGGTTGTTCTCTGCAAACATCAAAGCAGTGACTCGCTCCTGCAGGTTCATGCTCTACAACAATGGTATTCAAACGTTTTCAGCGGGGACCCAACTTTTTTTGCGACAGAACTTCTAAGGTTTTTCACAAAGAATTTCTTGCGACCCTACCACACCCCAAACCTAATGTCACAACCTTAAAATCTGTAACTTTTGATTTTTACATTGAAAGGTTGCTGGATCGAATCCCCGGGGCGACAAGGTAAAAATCTGTCGTTCTGCCCCAGAATGAGGCAGTTAACCCACTGTTCCCCGGTAGGCCGTCATTGTAAATAAGAATTTGTTCTTAACGGACTTATCTAGCTAAATAAAGGTTACAAATAAATAAAACGTTTATATATTGTCCCATGCAATAATCTGTACTCTGATTTATATATTAGATTTTTTACATTTTGCAATCCAACTGCAGTTCCACGACTTTGAATACCACTCCTCTACAACATCCGTGGAGTGCGACCCTACCTCACAGAGGAAGTGGCGCAGATCCTAATCCAGGCACTATATCCAGGCAAAATGTTAAATGTTAAAAAATAATACAAATTTGCCAAGAATCACAAAAGGAAACAGTAACACAATGAAAAAAATAACGAGACTATATACTAGGAGTGCCCATATTGAGTCAATGTGAAGAGGTACGAGGTAGTTAGGTAATATGTGCATGTAGGTAGGGGTGACTAGGCAATCAGGATAAATAAATAAACCGAGTAGCAGCACTGTATATGAAGAGTGTGAAAGTGTCTCCATGTGTAAGTGTGTGTATGTGTGTGTGGTGTCAATATGTGTGTGAGCGTGTGTAGTCTTAGGTAATCTACTGTCACGCCCTGACCTGAGATATCTCTGTTTTCTTTATATTTTGGTTAGGTCAGGGTGTGACTAGGGTGGATACGCTAGTTTTTGTATTGTCTAGGGGTTTTATATTGTCTATGGGTTTTGTATTGTCTAGGGTTTTTGTATGTCTAGGGTTTTATAGGTCTAGGTATTTGTATGTTTATGGTGGCCTGATATGGTTCCCAATCATAGGCAGCTGTTTATCGTTGTCTCTGATTGGGGATCATATTTAGGTAGCCATTTCCATCTGGTGTTTGTGGGTTCTTGTGTAGTTGCATGTCAGCACTCATTTTTATAGCGTCACAGTTTGTTATTTTGGTTCGTTTGTTCAGTGTTCATTCTTATAATATAATAAAGAATGTACGTATACCACGCAGCGCCTTGGTCCGATTTATACGACGTACGTGACATCTACAGTATATATATGTGTGTGTGTGTGTGTGTGTGTGTGTGTGTGTGTGTGTGTGTGTGTGTGTGTGTGTGTGTGTGTGTGTGTGTGTGTGTGTTGGAGTGTCAGTGTAGTATGTGTGGGTAGAGTCCAGTGAGTGTGCATTGAGCCGGTGTAAAATAAAAGTGTAAATAAAAAGGGAGTTGGCTGCCAAGCAGTTGTCATACCAAGCGGGGATGCAGCCAGTCAAAATGCTCTCAATGGTGCAGATCTATAACGCCTCCTGAGGGGGAAGAGGCGTTGTCGTGCCCTCTTCACGACTGTGTTGGCGTGTTTAGACCATGATAATTCCTTACTGATTTGGACACAGAGGAATTTGAAGCTCTTCCACTACAGCCCTGTCGATGTGAATGAGGCTGTGCTCGGCCTTCTGTTTCCTGTAGTCCACGATCAGCTCCTTTGCCTTGCTGAAATTGAGCGAGAGGTTGTTGTCCTGGAATCACACTGCCAGGTCACTGACCCCCTCCCTATAGGCTGTCTCGTCATTGGTAATCAGGCCTATCACCGTTGTGTTGTCGACAAACTTTGTGATGGTGTTGGTGTCATGAGCGGCCACACAGTCGTGGGTGAACAGGGAATACAGGAGGGGACTAAGCACGCACCACTGAAGGGTGATGAGGGTCAGCGTGGCGGTCCTGAGCTTAGTGATGAGCATGAAAGGGCACTATGGTGTTGAATTCTGAGCTGTACTCAATGAACAGCATACTCACTTTGGTGTTCCTTTTGTCCAGGTGGGAAAGGGCAGTGTGGACTGCAGCAGAGATTGCATCTTCTGTGGTTCTGTTGGGGTGGTGGACGAATTGGAGTGGGTCCGGGGTGTCTGGGATGATGGTGTTGATGTGAGCCATGACAAGCCTTTCAAATAATTTCATGGCTACAGACATGAGTGCTAGCTTGGCGTTCTTGGGCACAGGGACTATGGTGGTCTACTTGAAACATGTAGGTATTACAGAATGGGTCAAGGAGAGGTTGAAAATGTCAGTGAAGACACTAGACAGCTGGTCAGCATTCTGAGTACGTGTTCTGGTAATGCTTCTGGGCGTGCGGCCTTGTGAATGTTAACCTGTTTAAAGGTCTTGCAGGGGCTATAGAGCGCATGATCTCACAGTTGTCCAGAACAGCTGGTGCTCTCACAAATGGTTCAGTGTTGCTAGCCTCGAAGTGAGCATAGAAGGCATTTAGCTCGTCTTGTAGACTTGCGTCGCTGGGCAGCTCGCACCTGGGTTTCACGTTGTAATTTGTGATAGTTTGCAAGCCCTGCCACATCCGATGAGCATCAGAGCCGGTGTTGTAGGATTTGATTTTAGTCCTGTATTGACGCTTTGGCTGCTTGATGGTTCGTCGGAGGGCGTAGTGGGATTTCTTATAAGCGTCCAGATTAGTGTCACACTCCTTGAAACTCCTTGAAAGCGTCAGCTCAAGCCTTTAGCTCAGTGTGGATGTTGCTTCTGTTTGGGATATGTACGTACGGTCACTGTGGGGATGACGTTGTCAATGCACTTATACATTTTTATTTTTTAATTTTTTTTATTTAACCTTTATCAAAGCAGTCACCGGCTGATAATTATAATTATGCGGCGTATAATTGGCCCAGCGTTGTCCGGGTTTGGCCGGAGTAGGCCATTATTGTAAATAAGAATTTGTTCTTAACTGAATTGCCTAGTTAAATAAACTTCTCAATGCCATCGAATGAATCCCGGAAGGTACTCCAGTCTGTATCCTAGCATCCGCTTCTTCCCTCCATCCCTCACTCATTTCATCTCCTTCCCTCTTTTCTCTGTCTGTCTTTCTCAGACCTCAGTCATTTATTGAAAATAAATTGGCCATTTTGCACCCTTGGTTATTTGAATGTAAATATGTCTATGTGCAAGGAGTATCAACTTGCCTCATCACACTCCTTCCTTCCTTCCTTCTCTCCCTTTCTCTTTCACTCTCTTTCCTTAGCTGCAGTCTCTGCTGCGGGTGAATGTGTACCAGGTACAGGTGGATGAGTGTGTGTACACAGACTGCAGGGCGGGTGGGGGTTGCTCCACATACCTCAGCGTCAGTGACACGCCCACCCTGGTGGATGCTGGCAACAAGGCCCTGGTGTCTGTGACAGTGACTTCCTCAGCCGTGTGTGGCTGCACCGCCAGAGACCGTGTCCACCAGGCCTGTACCTCCTATGCCACAAACCCCTGCTTCAATGGAGGCATCTGCATGGACACCCTCAGCGGGTACAGGTGAGCAGAGAGCAACGACTACAGCAACACACCTCACCTGAGGACCATGTGAACTAGGTTGTGTTTATTAAGGCACATCATAGCTGAAAACAAGATATAGGGCTATTCTGACCATTTTCTTCCAATTTAACTCTACTGAACATGATTGTATCCTGTCTTTATTGTATTTAATTTATTAGGCAAGATAAAAATATACTTTCATAGGACACAACTAAGAGATGACTGAGACAAGGTGATAGAAATAGTCAAGAGGAAATCTACACACAGATGGTGATGTGGAGAAAATGAGATCCGAATCAGAAATGACACTCGAGCTACCTGGGAAAAAATGTATTTCAGACTAGAATGACAATAAATTAAGGGTTAAAAAGATGTACAGTTCAATGATGAATTACCTCCTAATTAAATGCTAGAGCCTTGAACGCTAAGCACATACAGCAGTCAGAAATCCATAAAACCCAGTACAATTGCCCCATGTGGGCGCATCACAGAGGAAACAGGATGGAGCTAATTTGATGATAAGGATTAATGGTAGGATTTAAGAAATGTAGGCCAGTGAGATTACAACAATAACTACCCACCCCTCTCTTGTAAGTGCTGACAACTTTTCACAATCCCACTTAATACCATTTACATGAACATGTAAAGTGAAGTTTGCCAGACAGACGTGCATACCGAATAACACGTTGGCCTTAAAACCTTAGAACATGAGGGTTACACTCATGGGCTGTGTCCCAAATGGCATCCTTTTCCTTATATAGTGCACTACTTCTGACCAGAGCCCTATGGGCCCTAGGGTGCCATTTGGTGCACAGCCATGCGTTCTCTGTTTTTTATCTGCCACATCAGCTGCAGTCTGCAGTCTTGTGAGAGAAAGTCCTAGCCCTTGTCAGAATATTGATGCTGCTATATAACCCAAGGTGTGTTCAGTATGTGCGTAAAAAATCCAATTTCGGCACCATCCCATGTAGAGAGAGCTTAATAGCCAGTCTGAGACATTGCCTTATCAGATAGTGTCAGTCAAAAGGGAGAAACAGAGGAAGAAACATGCTCTGGAGTCTGGATTGGATTGGCATTGCTCTCTGGAGTCACATGGAAAATGTCTGGGAAGGTATGTGCTTGTGTGTGTGTGCGTGTCTGTAGTGTGTTCTTTTGTCCGTGTGTGTGTGTGTGTGTGCTTAAGCACAAACGTGCATGCACTCTTTCTTCCGTATCTGTCTGTGTGTACACACAGTCTTTCCTAGAACCATCCCCCTGTCTTTCTCCAAATGGATCAGTATTCCTGACATGTGTTGGCCCTCTGCAGAATAAACAGAGTTGGAGATGGAGAGAAAAGAGAAAACAGACCCTAACAGTGCACAGCAGAGCCATATGCTCAGAGACGCCGCATGGAAATAGATGGCTGTGACATTCTCTACCAAGCTCAGTTCGCCTCATATCACTTTTCACCAGGGATGTGAGAATATTCTGCTTCTCCCCTGTTTGGATCGAAAGTGTTGTTTTTCTCACTGCATGTATTGAATATCAAGTCATTTATTTGATTAAGATTTATGGCTCGTAGACATGCAGATGCACTAGTGGATGCATTCCATGAAGAAGTGGAAACATGTCATGAAGAAGTGGAGACATGCCATGAAGAAGTGGAGGCATTCCATGAAGAAGTGGAGACATGCCATGAAGAAGTGGAGGCATTCCATGAAGAAGTGGAGACATGTCATGAAGAAGTGGAGGCATTCCATGAAGAAGTGGAGACATGTCATGAAGAAGTGGAGACATGCCATGAAGAAGTGGAGACATTCCATGAAGAAGTGGAAACATTCCATGAAGAAGTGGAGACATTCCATGAAGAAGTGGAGACATTCCATGAAGAAGTGGAGACATTCCATGAAGAAGTGGAGACATGCCATGAAGAAGTGGAGACATGCCATGAAGAAGTGGAGACATTCCATGAAGAAGTGGAGGCATTCCATGAAGAAGTGGAGGCATTCCATGAAGAAGTAGAGACATTCCATGAAGAAGTGGAGACATTCCATGAAGAAGTGGAGGCATTCCATGAAGAAGTGGAGACATTCCATGAAGAAGTGGAGACATTCCATGAAGAAGTGGAGGCATTCCATGAAGAAGTGGAGGCATTCCATGAAGAAGTGGAGACATTCCATGAAGAAGTGGAGACATTCCATGAAGAAGTGGAGACATTCCATGAAGAAGTGGAGGCATTCCATGAAGAAGTGGAGACATTCCATGAAGAAGTGGAGACATTCCATGAAGAAGTGGAGGCATTCCATGAAGAAGTGGAGGCATTCCATGAAGAAGTGGAGACATTCCATGAAGAAGTGGAGACATTCCATGAAGAAGTGGAGACATTCCATGAAGAAGTGGAGACATTGGAGGCATTCCATGAAGAAGTGGAGGCATTCCATGAAGAAATGGAGGCATTCCATGAAGAAGTGGAGGCATTCCATGAAGAAGTGGAGGCATTCCATGAAGAAGTGGAGGCATTCCATGAAGAAGTGGAGGCATTCCATGAAGAAGTGGAGGCATTCCATGAAGAAGTGGAGGCATTCCATGAAGAAGTGGAGGCATGCCATGAAGACGATCAATTCATTCTGCTTAATTTTGTTCTTCATTCAGTTAGCAATGGTCCATAGAAGCACTATAAGCTGTAATCAAGGCAAATGAAGGGAAAGGAGAGGTAATCACAAAGAAATCAGTCAGAGTGCTTCTGCCTGCTTAACACACATGCACACACACATGCACGCGTGCACACACACACACACACACACACACACACACACACACACACACACACACACACAAGACACTCTTGCACACACATACACTGTACTTAAAGGGGTGCAAACTATTGTCATTGTAGTGGTACCCTGCAAGGTGCCAAATAATAACTGAAAGCCACGCCCACACTAGCCACCCCTCCAATGACTGGATACAAAAATGTACCATTATACTAGATGTCCCCTAAAAGGTACCCGAACAGTATCATGTGAGATCTAATGTGTACCTCTGAAGGTACATTATGTATATTTAGATCTTTGTGTACCCCAGGGAAAAATACTGTACCCTAACCGTACCCTTTTTTCTGAGAGAGTCCGTACACTACACCATGCCATGGAATCTGCACAGCAGAGTAATGGGACTGAAACAAGGAGAGATTTAGAATCAGTGATACTGTAGGGGGCCTAGAAAAGTAGGAATCGTGTTCTTAATCATGCTCAAACAAAGGGATCTGATGTGCTGCTGAGCAGTTGTAAGTTAGGTTTAGGGGCTGTAGAACTCCTCTATGTTTCGGCTCACAGGCTAAACAATGTTATAAGGATAATAAAATGAATAGAACGATTGAGGGACTTGTGTTTCTATGTAATGCTTTCAATGCAGTATTTAGTATGTACTTGATGTGTTTCATGCCTAATGCACAAGTAGCTATTGTATGTAGATGAAAGCCCCGCCTGTCATTTATAAAGATACATTGCACAGCACTTTACACACAGATATGACAATATAGCCAGCCCCGTCATAATGTTTCAATATGGAAAAATCACTGTTAATGTTCTTTGGGGTGCTTTCTTTCAATGCCACCACAGATGCCAGTGCCCACCGCAGTACGAGGGTCCTGAGTGCCAGCAGACAAGGCGAAGTTTCCTTGGCAACGGCTATGCCTGGTTTCCTCCCATAAGGCCGTGCTTTGATAGCCATCTCTCCCTGGAGTTCATCACAGGGGCTGAGGATGGGCTGCTGCTCTACAGTGGGCCCCTGGCCACCCTGCTTCCCAGAGACCCAGAGGACTACATGGCCATAGGTAGGGTAATGTGTTACCCACTTAGGATTTGAACCCAGGTCATAGAGATCACGTAAGCCCTCTGAGCTAAAGCCTAGGCATTAACTGGGAGCTAACTCAAGTCTTTAGGTCTCAGGCAAAGTTAATCAGCCCTCTAGCGTGGTTTACCAAACCAACTCTGTTACACAAAGGAAAGGATACTGCCTCTACCTTCCAGTCCAACCGAGGTGCATGATTTGAATAACAAATGGAATGTGTGGGATATATCCTGCGTTATTCGGATTAATTAGGTTGCTTAGTCATACAGCCCAGACAGAGACAAAACACTCAAACAGTGTAACCTTGTTAATGGGTTCACTTCACTTGTTAATGAAAATTAGATAATGGTCCGTACCTTTGGGATGAACTGTTCATTACATATGTACAGTAAATATACAGTTTCATGTAAAGTATATATGTATGCATTGACTATTTGACACTGAACAACATCCCTCCAAGAGCATCAGAAGTGCATCCTACACCACAGTTGAACTTTGACCCTTTAAGTCTGTAGGTGGCATGTCATGGTGATGCTGGTACTGATGACCTTTCTTCTCCTCAGAGCTGATTGGTGGAACACCTAGCCTGAAAATCAACCATGGGTCTGGAACCCTGGTCCTGCAGTTGCCGGGAAATGTGGTTGTGTCCGACAAACGCTGGCACCGTCTAGATGTTAGGAGCAACAGTAAAGTAAGCGAACCATTAAATGGCTGTATTCGCATCCTGAAAACACACATTCTTCCATGTTCATACCTGTGTGTGTATGTTTGTGTGTGTGCAGAGATTGTTACCTTCCTCTTCTTCTCTTGGGTTTTCAGGAAGTGCGTTTCACCCTGGATCGCTGCTCCAGTGCCATTGTCATGGAGACAGAGGGAGTGGACAGCTGGGCCATGACCGAGGACCGCTCTTCTTGTGAAGTCAGAGGAGTCACGCCCAATAGGGACAGGTACTGTCCTGCTCAGAATCCCACCCCTATGACATCACACCAATCACACCTGCCAGCCAGTCAAGGCATTGCCGATGGCCAAAATAGTTCCTCTGAAAGGCATTAGAAGATCTACGAACATCTATCCATCTACCATGCATACTCCAATTCTTGTAGCAGCCACTGTATCATCCAGTGTTGGTTACAATTAAGATAAGGTACTATACAGATGAGTTGACATGAGTGAGTGGTGTGATTCTGGAAGGATGGTTGGACGAAACAAACAAATGGACAGACAGATGAATGGTTTGAATGGACGGGCATTGACAATGACGTGTCTCCTCTTTTCCACAGGTACCTGAATGGGAGTCAGGTGTTGCAGCTGGGTGGTGTCAACGAAAACATGTCCTATGAGTATCCCCAGCTGCAGCACAAGCACTTCAGTGGATGTCTGCGCAACCTGGTTGTGGATAGTATGGTAAGACACAAAAGTCTAGCGCTCTCCCCTAACACCCCAACAACAACAAATTTTATTTCTTACATTTTCTCACTCCTTGACCTGTCTAGTTGACTCACTAGATTTCAGTAAGACATGAGCTCAAGAGGAATGTGAATTTGTATTAATTGTATTAATCACATGCGCCGAATACGACAGGTGTAGACCTTGCAGTGAAATGCTTACTTACGAGCCTCTAACCAACAACTCAGTTTTAAAAAACAACATACATTAAAAAGAAGTCAGGTTCTCTTAGTACCTTAATGTCAGACAGGTGATATGTACTGGCGGGATGTATTCTCCTTCGTTATTTTTCTCCTTTATGCCTATGACCTTCTCTCATCTTTACTTTATGCTTAAGAAAGGGTTGTATTGTACATTATTGAGGTTATACTGAAAACCTCATGCCATCTCTCTCTCTCTCTCTCTCTCTCTCCCTTATTCATTTCTCTCTTGCCCTCATTTTTTAACTTTCTTTCTATTTCTTCCTCTCTCTTCTCTCTCCCCCCACATCTCTCTTTCTCCCTCTCTCTCTCTCTCCCACTCACCCTCCTTCTTTCGCTCCCTCATTCCTTCACCCCCCTGCCTCTCTTCCCTCTCTCTCTCTCTCCCACTCACCCTCCTTCTCTCGCTCCCTCATTCCTTCACCCCCCTGCCTCTCTTCCCTCTCCCACTCACCCTCCTTCTCTCGCTCCCTCATTCCTTCACCCCCCTGCCTCTCTTCCCTCTCTCTCTCTCTCTCTCCCACTCACCCTCCTTCTCTCGCTCCCTCATTCCTTCACCCCCCTGCCTCTCTTCCCTCTCTGCTCCAGCTCTATGACCTTGGTTATCCCTCAGAGTCCTCCAGCAGTGCCCCAGGCTGCTCTCTGACTGATGGGAGCTGTGTAAACATGGGTGTACCAGCCTGCGGCGCCAGGGGGCGCTGCAACGGGCAGTGGGACTCCTTCCGCTGCCAGTGTGGGCCCGGTTACACAGGGATCCACTGTGAAGACGGTACGTTCTTAGAGAACATACAGTCGGGTTAGGACAAGTGTTGTCTGTGGGTATCAAAGGGTGTAGAGTGGACTGTATTTCATAGTAGAATCCTAATATGGGAGGTCATTTTTCCCCCCCAACAAGATCAAAATGCACTGGCTTTGAATTATAGGTTTAACCTGTAATAAGATTCTAGATTCAACTTTTTTTTTATTGCTCTTGTGGAATGGAAATTTGTCTTAAGGCTTTAAATGCATGGCTCACACAATATAACTGTGTTTGGCTTCTGTCACATATGTGAATTGTCTTTAATTGGCTACTGAGTCCACACAGTAGACGGTACAGTATAAATAATACATCATGAATAATATACTGTAGTTGAAGCCCTCATGGCAGCTCTATGTTTTTCTCTCTTCGACTGACAGAAGTCCCAGAGTTCTCCTTCGATGGGAGGAGGAGCCATGTCCAGTACCAGGTGGGCTGGTCTCTCCCGGCCCGTCACACCAGCGTGCAGCTCCAGGTGCGAACCCACGTCCCCAGCGGTGTCCTCCTCAGCCTCCTCTCCCAGGAGCAGAATGAATACTTGCGTCTGGAGGTGAGTCATCGACACTCTGCCTGCAGAGAGGCACTTTAATTGGCTCCTGCTGTAGCCTGCTCCTCAACGTTGTTATTACGTTGCCTGAATGACTGTCATGATGGCTCGACATTTTCGACAATGATGGAGTGAGTAATGGCGGGCTTGGAAGACAGGAATTGGGTACTGAGTGGGCCTCTGAGTGACTGAGTTCTGTGTGTGTGTTCGGAGGGTACTTGTATTGCCTTTGGGTTGTTTTGAGATGCGCCTATGGAACATCGCAGCACAGCATTCAGGATTATTTTATTGTCTGTCTAGTTTTAAGCACATCCTTCCGTATTAGGGTCTAGGGAAGTGGGTAGCTGTTATTAGTTGGATGTAAGAGCTTTCTTAAGTGGAAAGGTCCAATTCTGTCTTTTCTTCTTCAAGCTCTTATAGGGGACTTTTTCAGCGTATTGCTAGACTTGTGTACCCAATTTGAACGGGAAAATATGAAGTGGCATATACAATCAACCTAGCTTACCTATAGTGTTTTCTACTTCACAAGGCTCTTCTCTGTCTGTCTTAACCAGGAAAATAGAACACCATTTCTGAGTGTGAATACCATTTCTGTGGAAATATGATGTTAGGGTTAAAGGAGCCTTTGGCCTCTTTGAGTGACAGTGTGTCCACAGCACCAGGCAGAAGACTGCTCGGCTAGCATCTGTCACTCAAGAACACCTACCCACACAGGTCAGCTGTTTCCACTTTCATCCTACTGTAGCTTCCTCGTGACAAACCAGGTTGACAGAGCAAGTGTCAGAGAGAGCACCAGCATGCAGTCTCACTGCTATAGCCCCCATCTGAGTGTCTGAATCAGTGAAGTAGCAACCCCCCTCTCGCCTTTTCTCCCCACCAGTCCCATACATACCAGTACAAAGAAACTGAGGAAAGGATTGGGGCTCTGTATGATCTCAGCAGCAAATGTAAGTAGGTTATATAAGGTACCTCTGTGAACAATCTTTCAGAATTGAGTCAGCGAGCTGTATAAAACGCTCGTTTTTTGTCCGAAAGCAAGCTACTCTGTCTGAAGCTGTCTCAGACCCCCCCCAAGAGACACTTGAGTGTGGATCCAGACAACAAGTCTCTCAGAACCTCAGCCTCTCTTGTTTGCTCTGATGGGTAGGAAGGGATGGAGAGGGAGGAGGGAGCGCATGGTGAATGAATAACAAGACATCCACAAGGTTACTGGGGGCTGCTGCATAAAAGTGAGAGTTAGGCCTCGGAAACCTTTTTCACCTCTTGTTTTTTCTTTCACCTTTATTTCACCAGGTAGGCCAGTTCAGAACAAGTTCTCATTTGCAACTGCGACCTGGCCAAGATAAAGCAAAGCAGTGCGACAAAAACACAGAGTTACACATGGGATAACGTACAGTCAATAAAACAATAGACAAATCTATATATAGTGTGTGCAAGTGTCGTAAGTTTAGGGAGGTAAGGCAATAAATAGGCCGTAGTGGCGAAATAATTACAATTTAGCATTAACACTTGAGTGATAGATGTGCAGATGATGATGTGCAAGTAGAAATACTGGGGTGCAAAAGAGCAAAAATAAATAACAGTATGGGGATGAAGTAGTTGGGTGGTGTCGTGTCTTTACTATCATTAAATGAAGACTTTTAGTTTTTATCAAAGATTCTCTGTAATTAGTATTACGCGATTAAACTGATTAATCATGTAACTGTAATTAACTAGGAAGTTGGGGCACCAAGGAAAATATTCAGATTACAAAGTTATAATTTCCTAATATAACTTTTCAGATATTTTATATCTGATCAATTAGTCTTCAAATTAATTAATTATTTACTTTACCTCACGTTAGTCTCATTCCAAACGTCGTAAATTGTTGGTTATCTGCACGAACCCAGTCTTCACTATGAGTCATCCATACATCAATTGTCTTAAATCATTTATTTACTAACTAAGTAATTCACAGAAATGCATAAACAAACAAACAATGTAAAAATGGCTACAAGAAATGATAGGGGAATGTGCCCTAGTGGGCTAAACCGGCATGGCGGCTTGTTGTAAAAAAGGGAAGTGGGGCTCGACTGAGAAGACAACGCACAGTTGATAATTATAACAATTGAAATGCTAATCCTTTGCACATGAACGATCACTCATTCAGGAACAACTGCAATCAATATATATATTTACACTAGGTGTGTCGTCGGGATCTCTGCTGAAAAGTTAGTTTATGTTGGAGAGTTTCCGTCCTCTCTCTCTCTGTCGTGGGTAGTTCAGAGTGACATTCATTCATGTTGTTGTAGAATGGATGTTTCGGCAGTTGTTGTTCTTCGCGTTCAATGATACCGAATTCCAAGCTGCAGACTAGTAATTAATGTCAAAGACTTGTTCTTATTCTGTCGGTATCGATAGTCTAAGAGTTTAACCACGTGGTATGGTTAAAAGATTCAGCAATGGTCTGCAACCTTTTTCCTCTCGTAATGGAGTAAAACATGGTCTGTTGAGAATTTCTGGAGTTGCAGAAAACGGCCTGTCCCAGGATGCCTGACCCTAACTGGGCTCATGGGCGGTCCTCTGATTTAGTTAAACTCAAAAGGGAATTGGAGTTTCCTTCATTAAACAGTTCAAAATCACATTACACAATTTTACAAACAGTATCATCCTCACACATTCATCTTATACAACAATTAGATGTAAACCTCACATCTGAGGCTATTATATAAACAGCGTTATGGTAATGTGGCCACACCGTTTCTGATGAGTTTTACCAAGTTGTAACAAACGGACCAGTTCGTAGCTGAATTCTTCACCGATCTTTTATACCTTGTCCGGAACATAAATGTTGTTCGGACCTCAAGTTCTGTGAGGTGGAAGAAATTCCTTTGTTCTCTATGAAACTTCATTCTGTCTCTATACTGTGGCCATGAGGAGACAATCTCTTCCAGGAATTTACAACCTCTCTGACCACAGTAGCCTAGTTGTAGGAGGCAGTGAGAGGGGGATGGGGCTTGCTGTACCCAAAGAGGACAACGTCATGACAGTGGGCTATTTACAGATGGGCTGTGTTCAGGCGCAGTGATAGGTAAGCTGCTCTGACAGCTGATGCTTAAAGTTAGTGAGGGAGATATGGCTCCAGCTTCAGTGATATTTGCAATTCGTTCCAGTCATTGGTAGCAGAGAACTAGAAGGAGAGGTGGCCAAAGGGAATTGGCTTTGGGGGTGACCAGTGAAATATACCTGCTGGAGCGTGTGCTATGGGTGGGTGTTGCTATGGTGACCAGTGAGTTGAGATAAGGCGAGGCTTTACCTAGCAAAGACTTATAGATGACCTGGAGCCAGTGTGTTTGGCGACGAATATGAAGCGAGGGCTAGCCAACGAGAGCATACAGGCCGCAGTGGTGCATAGTATATGGGGCTTTGGTGACAAAACGGATGGCACTGTGATAGACTACATCCAATTTGCTGAGTAGAGTGTTGGAGGCTATTTTGTAAATGACATCACCGAAGTCAAGGTTCGGTAGGATAGTCAGTTTTACGAGGGTGCGGGCGATTGGTTAAAGAGCATGCATTTACTAGCATTTAAGAGCAGTTGGAGGCCACAGAAGGAGTGTTGTATGCCATTGAAGCTCGTCTGGAGTTTTGTTAATACAGTGTCCAAAGAAGGGCCAGAAGTATACAGAATGATGTCGTCTGCATAGAGGTGGATCAGAGAATCACCAGCAGCAAGAGTGACATTGATGTATTCAGAGAAAAGAGTCGGCCCGAGAATTGAACCCTGTGGCACCCCCATAGAGACTGCCAGAGGTCTGGACAACAGGCCCTCCAATTTGACACACTGAACTCTGAGAAGTAGTTAGTGAACCAGGCGAGGCAGTCATTTGAGAAACCAAGATATAGGTCTGTAACAGTTTGGGCCTAGAGTGTCTCCCCCGTCGAAGATGGGATGACCACGGCAGCTTTCCCATCTTTAGGTATCTCAGACGATACGAAAGAGAGGTTGAACAGGCTAGTAATAGCGGTTGCAACAATTGCAGCGGATACTTTTAGAAAGAGAGGGTCCAGATTGTCTAGCCCAGCTGATTTGTAGGGGTCCAGATTTTGCAGCTCTTCCAGAACATCAGCTATCTGGATTTGTGTGAAGGAGAATCAGCGGAGGGTGCCCATGTTTTCGGATTTAGGGTTGTATCTGGTTGGGACAAGTTGCTGTGGGGCGGGGTTCCAGTGCTGTTGGCTGGGGTAGGGGTAGCCAGGTGGAAAGCATGGCCAGCCATAGAAAAATGCTTATTGAAATTCGCGATTATCGTAGATTTATCGGTGCTAACAGTGTTTCTTAGCCTCAGTGCAGTGGGCAGCTGGAGGAGGTGCTCTTACAGTATTCTCCATAGACTTTACAGTGTCCCATAACTTTTTGGAATTTGTGCTACAGGATGCAAATTTCTGTTTGAAAAAGCTAGCCTTTGCTTTCCTAAATGACTGTGTATATTGGTTCATAACTTCCCTGAAAAGTTGCATATCGCGGGGGCTATTCGATGCGAATGCAATATGCCACAGGATGTTTTTGTGCTGGTCAAGGGCAGTCAGTTCACTCCAAACTTAAGGGCTATATCTGTTCTTAGTTCTAAATTTTTGGAATGGGGCATGCTTATTTAATTAAGATGGTGAGGAAAGCACTTTTAAAGAGTAACCAGGCATCCTCTACTGACGGGATGAGGTCAATATCCTTCCAGGATACCCGGGCCAGGTCGATTAGAAAGGCCTGCTCGCTGAAGTGTTTTAGGGAGCGTTTGACAGTGATGATGGGTGGTCATTTGACCACGGACCCATTATGTATGCAGGCAATGAGACAGTGATCACTGAGATCCTGGTTGTAGACAGCAGAGGTGTATTTAGATGGCAGGTTGGTCAGGATGATATCTATGAGGGTGCCCATGTTTTCGGATTTAGGGTTGTATCTGGTTGTACCTTGTACCTAAGCATCTAGCTTAGATTGTAGGAATGCCGGGGTGATAAGGATATCCCATTTCAGGTCACCTAACAGTATGAACTCTGAAGATAAATGGGGGGCAATCAATTCACATATGGTGTCCAGGGCACAGCTGGGGGCTGAGGGGGGGGGGGGGGCTATAAAAAGCAGCAACAGTGAGAGACTTATTTCTGGAAAGGTGGATTTTTAAAAGTACAAGCTCAAACTGTTTGGGCACAGACCTGGATAGCATGACAGAACTCTGCAGACTATCTCTGCAGTAGATTGCAACTCCGCCCCCTTTGGCAGTTCTATCTTGGCATAAAATGTTCTAGTTGGGGATGGAAGTTTCAGAATTTTTGGTGGCCTTCCTAAGCCAGGGTTCAGACACGGCTAGGACATCAGGGTTGGCAGAGTGTGCTACAGGGCCTGGGTTAACCTCTACATCACCAGAGGAGTAGGATAAGGGTACAGCTAAAGGCTATAAGAATTGGTCGTCTAGTGCGTTGGGGAACAGAGAGTAAAAGGAGCAGATATCTGGGTGTGGTAGAATAGATTCAGGGCATAATGTACAGACAAGGGTATGGTAGGATGTGAGTACAGTGGAGGTAAACCTAAGTGTTGAGTGACGATGAGAGAGGTTTCGTCTCTGGAGGCACCAGTTAAGCCAGGTGAGGTCTCCACATGTGTGTGAGGTGGGACAAAAGAGCTACCTAAGGTATTTTGAGCAGGACTGAGGGCTCTACAGTGAAATAAAACAATAAGAACTAGCCAAGACAGCAGTAAGCAAAGCATATTGACATTAGAGAGAGGCATAAAGCAGTCACAGGTGTTGATCAGGAGAGCTAAGACAACAACGGGTAAATGGCGATGAATGGGCAGAGTGGGCCAGTTAGGTACATACAGGACCTGAGTTCGAGGCTGGGGCCAACAGGTAAACAAAATGAGGTACCTTGTTATTGAAACAGTCCAGGGGGCATCAGCTGGGTAGCCTAGTGATCATAGGGTCCAATGAGCAGTAATAGGTGAGTCAAGGAGCCATATTCAATGACAAAAACATGTTATCTTTATGTTCACAAAATGAGACCCTTGAAAGTGTTTTCCAACCCATTATTCTGTTGAGTGTTAGCGAAAAGGTGGAAATCAATGCTTATATGAAGTGTTTTAAAATTAAAATAGAAAAAGGTTTACTTGTGAAAACAATGACAGTTTTTACTTTGTAGTGAAGTGTTTGTACTTCTAAGCGATGCTGAAAATGTATTGCTGGAGGTTTTATGGTCGGATTCTGTATAACGTTGGGATTAATTGGGCTCATTGTCATATGGTTGCCTAGGCTGTGTGGACTGCAAGCAATTAGATGCCTATATATCTGCTGTCAAGGGGGGGGGGGGGTGGAAGGGGCTTGATAGATAGTTAATCGGTTCGTAGTGTGGCAGGGGGGAATACAATGTTGGCATTATCCTCTTATGACCATGCTGAGGGAGCAATAGTTCAAACAATCTGGGCTGTCATGCTGCATACATTAAAACACAGTATTTAATTATCTCAGCCCCACGGTTTCCAATTAAGGGATGGACACACAAGTACAAGCTGCAGTTATAGCAGGCAGCAGCCCCTCCCAGCCCCATCTCCAGCCCAGCATGTTTGTTCAGCCTTAGCTGCTGTGGATAATTGTTGTCTGTGAAATTCTCCTTATAGATTGTTATTGCTGGGGGCAGTATTGAGTAGGTGCCCAGAGTAAGCTGTCTGCTACTCAGGCCCAGTATATGCATAGTATTAGTAGATTTGGATGGAAAACACTCTGACGTTTGTAAAACTGTTTGAATGATGTCTGTGAGTATTACAGAACTCATATAGCAGGCAAAAACCTGAGAAAAAATCCAACCAGGAAGTGGGAAATCTGAGGTTTGTAGTTTTTCAACTCATTCCCTATTGAATAAACAGTGTCTATGGGGTCAAATTGCACTTCCTAAGGCTTCCACTAGATGTCAACCATCTTTAGAACCTTGTTTGATGCTTCTACTGTGAAGTGGGGGCGAATGAGAGGGGAATGAGTCAGAGGTCTGCCAGAGAGCATTTCTGAAGACAAAGGAATTCTCCGGTTGGAACATTATTGAAGATTTATTTTAAAATCATCCTAAAGATTGATTCTATACATCGTTTGACATGTTTCTACGGACTGTAACGCAAGCACCTAGTGATTCCGTGTCATGGATTTGGATTACTGGGCTAAACGCACGAACAAAAAGGAGGTATTTGGACATAAATTATGGACATTATTGAACAAAACAAACATTTATTGTGGAACTGTGATTCCTGGGAGTGCATTCTGATGAAGATCATCAAAGGTAAGTGAATATTTATAATGCTATTTCTGACTTCTGTTGACTACACAACATGGCGGATATCTGTTTGGGTTATTTTGGCCTCTGAGCGCTGTACTCAGATTATAGCATGATGTGCTTTTTCGGTAAAACGTTTTTAAAATCTGACACAGCAGTTGCATTAAGGAGAAGTGTATCTATAATTCCGTGCATAATTGTTGTATCTTTAATCAATGTTTATTATGAGTATTTCTGTAAATTGATGTGGCTCTCTGCAAAATCCCTGGATGTTTTGGAACTACTGAACGTAACGCGCCAATGTATACTGAGATTTTTTTTATATAAATATGAACTTTATCGAACAAAACATACATGTATTGTGTAACATGAAGTCCTTTGAGTGTCATCTGATGAAGATCATCAAAGGTAAGTGATTCATTTATCCTTATTTCTGCTTTTTGTGACTCCTCTCTTTGGCTGGAAAAATGGCTGTGTTTTTCTGCGACATGGCTCTGACCTAATATAATCGTTTGGTTTGCTTTCGTCGTAAAGCCTTTAGAAATCGGACACTGTGGTGGGATTAACAAGAAGTGTATCTATAAAATGGTGTAAAATACTTGTATGTTTGAGGATTTTTAATTATGGGATTTCTGTTGTTTTGAATTTGGCGCCCTGCACTTTCACTGGCTATTGTCATATCGATCCCATTAGCGGGATCTCAGCCCAAAGAGGTTTTAAGTAATGTCCGTGTCAGTTTTGTAAAGTTTAAATATTAAATACAATGGTCTTAATTGATGGTGCGATCTGTGATTTTTACAGCGGTTTTGATTAATTTCAATTGATTGATATGCACTGTATATTTCAGGTGTTTCAGGGGCTACTGGCTGTCTTTTACAACCTGGGTGACAGACTCTACAACCTCACCCTGCCCTTCCAACGCCTTGACAACGGAGAATGGCACGAGGTGGAGCTGGATCGACATGGCAAAGAGTTCACCCTTCGATTGGATGGTGGCGGCGGGAGGCAAGAGGTCACAGCCGCTCCTGGGCAGAGTCAGGAGATAGTCATCGATCAAACAGTGGTGATGCTGGGAAACTCTTTCCCTTCAGGAAACAACCACAGCTTCCTAGGTATAGTGCTGGTACTGCCATCTGGTACTGCCCCCTGGTACTGACCACTAATATTATCCGCCTAACTTCCCACTAGTTGTTACTGCCAGAGGATCACGAGGGAAGATAAATGATTGGACGAAAGTGGTATAAAATCATGTATTACCTGTATGTGATTGGCAACACAAGACTGATGCACCATTGTGTTTCACACTTCTAAATCACTGAGGTGAATGATTCCTTAGCTACCACCGCCTTCCTATCTCAAATGGTTTTAGATCTAGACTCTGAGGAGGTCGGCTATGGATTTGGGAGGCAGATGAAGTGTGAAGGACTTGATTCAGGAGCAGGGATGAGTCTGTATATATGATTCAGGAGCAGGGAGGTGTCTGTATAAATGATTCAGGAGCAGGGAGGTGTCTGTATAAATGATTCAGGAGCAGGGAGGTGTCTGTATAAATGATTCAGGAGCAGGGAGGTGTCAGTATAAATGATTCAGGAGCAGGGAGGTGTCTGTATAAATGATTCAGGAGCAGGGAGGTGTCTGTATAAATGATTCAGGAGCAGGGATGAGTCTGTATATATGATTCAGGAGCAGGGAGGTGTCTGTATAAATGATGTGTTACACATCCTTCCCAGAGGATGGCGAGACAACCAAACAAAGTAAATATCCTCTGAAACAAAGGGCTGCACTGACAGCTAAGCCCTGGGGTGTGTGTGTGTGTTTCCATCGCTTCATGAAACTTACTTTAAAGGTTTTGCCTCAGGCCTAGTGTGTATGTCTCTGAATGTCACTATATTGCTGTGTCTCATCTCTCTTTCCCTCTCTGTGTTTTTCCATCAGGGTGTCTGCGAGACCTGAGGCTGAACGGGAGGCCCATGCCCATGGCAAAGCAGCCCTCCGTGGGGTCCAAGGGCCTCCAGGTGGTCACATCCCAGGGGGTCTCCCCAGGTTGCCCCTCAGACGCCTGCAGGAAACACCAGTGCTATCCCCCCTTCATATGTGTGGACCTCTGGAGGAAACACGAGTGCAGGTACATAAATGATTGCAGGAAATCTTGTCAGGAAAAACTCTGGGCCCTAGGCTATAAGCTATAATGGCGTTGTAATGGCGCTGAAGGGAATAGCGGCTGTTTTTTGGGCCCCTGACCAATTCTGCTATTTTGTGTCTTTTTTTGCTCTGATCTTATCTGTTTTGAAACATAATGTTTCCACCATCATTTCCTATGACTGAAAAAAGCTTCTGGACATCAGCTGTCAATAACCTCGATTTGGACAAGGACTTTTACTTCAATGAGTTGGAGGAGAAAGACATATTGATTATCCTGAACCAGGCTGAAATCCCTGACACTCAAATAAGAAAGAGACGGTGCTATAGAGGCCGATTTGCAGGACAACTGACAAGACTGAAATCCGCTTGACCTCATTTCTACCAGCATATCACCTGTGCCACTAGAGGCAAAAAAAACTCTAGATCACCTTTACTCCACACACAGAGACGCATATTAAACTCTCCCTCACCATCCATTTGGCAAATCTGACCATAGCTCTATCCTCCTGATTCCTGCTTACAAGTAAAAACTTAAAACAGGAAATACCAGTGACGCGCTCAACATGGAAGTGGTCCGATGACCAGACTGGAATATGTTCCGGGATTCATAGGATTCATCCGATGGCATTGAAGAGTTTACCACATCAGTCACCGGCTTCATTAATAAGGACCAAGATCGAATCCTACTACATCGGCTCTGATGCCCGTCAGATGTGGCAGGGCTTGCAAACTATCATGGATTATAACAGGAAACCCAACTGTGACTTGTCCAGTGACGCTGGCCTACCAGAAGAGCTAAATAGCTCCTATGCTTGCTTTGAGGCTAGAACACTAGATGTTCTGGACAACTGTTTTGATCAAGCTCTCTGTAGCCGATGTGAATAAGACATGAACACAGGTTAACATAACATTCACAATGGCAGGGCCAGACGGATTACTGGGATGCCTACTCAGAGCAGGCGCTGACCAGCTCGCAAGTGTCTTCACTGACATTTTCAACCGCTCCCTGACCCAGTCTGTAATAACTACATGTTTCAAGCAGACCCCTATAGTCCCTGCACCCAAGGTAACCTGTTTAAATGACTATCGTCCCATAGCACTCACGTCTGTAGCCATGAAATGCTTTGAAATGCTGATCAGTGGTCATGGCTCATATCAACAGCATCATCCAAGATACCCTGGACACACTCCAATTCGCATACTGCCCCAAGAGATCCACAGGTGACGCAATCTCTATTACATGCCACAGTGCCCTTCCCCATGTGGACAAAAGGAAGACCTACGTGAGAATGCTGTTCATTTACTAGAGCTCACCGTTCAAAACCATAGTCCCCTCCAAGTATGTGGACACCTCTTTGATGAACCTCTCATTCCAAAATCATGGGCATTAATATGGCCTTGGTCCCCCTTTTGCTGCTATAACAGCCTTCACTCTTCTGGAAAGGTTTTCCACTAGATGTTGGAACATTGCTGCAGAGACATTCATTCAGTCACGAGCATTACTGAGGTCAGGCACTGATGTTGGGCGATTAGGCCTGGCTCACAGTCGGCATTCTAATTCATCCCAAAGGTGTTTGATGGGGTTGAGGTCAGGACTCTGTGCAGGCCAGTCAAGTTCTTCTTTGCCGATCTCGACAAACAATTTTTGTATGGACCTTGCTTTGTGCACGGGAGCATTGTCATGCTGAAACAGGAAAGGGGCCTTCCCCAAACTGTTGCCACAAAGTTGGAAGCACAGCATTGTCTAGAATGTCATTGTATGCTGTAGTGTTAAGATTTCCCTTCACCAGAACTAAAGGGCCTAGCCCAAACCATGAAAAACAGCCCCAGACCATTATTCCTCTTCCACCAAACTTTACAGTGGGCACTATGCATTCGGGCAGGTAGTCCGTTGGACTGCCAGATGGTGAAGCATGAGTCATCACTCCAGATAACGTATTTCCACTGCTCCTAAGTACAATGCAGCAAGCTTTACACCACTCCAGCCGATGCTTGACATTGCGCATGGTGATCTCAGGCTTGTGTACGGCTGCTCTGCCATGGAAACCCATTTCATGAAGCTCCCAATGAATAGCTGACGTTGCTTTCAGAGGCAGTTTGGAACTCGTAGTGAGTGTTGTAACTGAAGACAGACTATTTCTATGCACTACACACTTCAGCCCTAGGCGGTCACGTTCTGTGTGCTTGTGTGGCCTCCCACTTCGTGGCTGAGCCATTGTTGATCCTAGATGTTTCCACTTCAAAATAACAGTAGACACGGGCAGCTCTAGCAAGGAAGAAATTTGACAAACTGACTTGTTGGAAAGTTGGCATCCTATGACGGTGCCACGTTGAAAGTCACTGAGCTCTTCAGTAAGGACATTCTACTGCCAATGTTGATGAATGGAGATTGCGTGGCTGTGTGCTCGATTTTATACACCTGTCAGCATGGGGTGCGGCTGAAATAGCCAAATCCACTCATTTGAAAGGGTGTCCATGTAAGGGTGTCAATATACTATATAGCCAAGTTATCATTACTCTGTGTATTTAATCTCTGCATTGTTGGGAAGGGCCCTTAAGTAAACAATTCACTGTTAGTCTACACCTGTTGATTCAGAATTATATGACAAATACAATTTCCAAAGCTTTCGCAGCATTAAGATCATCGTCATAACCTTCTAACAATGTCTCTTTGGTAGCCAAGGTGTTTCCCAAAGCCTTCGTTCAAGACCATATAGCCAAAGCGCATCGTTATTAACACCACTTTATTCACTGAAAACCTTGGCTCAACAGAGAATCAAGATGTCTGACTGATAATCTGCCTGTCTGTGGTTGCCTATAAACTCAGAACGAAGTTAACTACAAAGAAAACGTTTCCAATGTATTTGCAATTGTTACAAACAAGTGAAGGATAAAAAATGTCTGATTTTTTTTGCCTCAATGTGTTTCATGATGTGTGACAACATGTGCGCAATGATGTGCCCAATCTATGATTTCGTACATAATTATTGGGTACGAGTAATAAGCTGCCTCAATAGCCTATTTGCAGCCGTAGGTGGTAATATATCGTCATCAGTTTTGTGGAATAATTCTAATGTTAAGGTAATATTTGGATGGAGAATACTTCTTCAAGAACAGGGCTGCTTTTCTTTAGATCCTATCTGTATCGACACATGGCCTAACAACTCACTTAGCAAACTCCCCCCCCCCCCTGCAATGACTCATCTCTTTTGAGAATCCTTGCGGTGTGCCAACCTGAGTAAATAGAGCTAACCGTAGTGACAGGGAGTGTCTAGGCTGCAGCGTCTTTAAACTCCCCTGGACTCCAGTGTTTCCTGTCATCCCTAGCTGTGATCAGAGCATGTGAAACATCTCTGAGGCCTTTCATCACCATGGGATGTCCACTCGGGGTACTTAGTAGCCAGTTTCCACATCATCTCCCGACGTCCTCAGACATAGTTGAACGTTGAATACTGACTTGTATCACGGGTGACCTGGCTGAGAGTTTCACAGTGCCAGGACGGCTATTCCTATCCCTTATAACAAAAAGTTATTTCCATCCAGATCAGGTGAATGAATCACACTCTCCACAACCTCTTCCTTACTTGCATCCCCACAGGTGCCCCCCTGGTCACATGACGAAGGAGAATGACTCGAGCAAAGTGTGTGTCTACACGCTGTGCGTCAGCAGGCCCTGTCGCCACGGCACCTGTGTGGCCCACTCGCCTGCCAAGTACTCGTGTCACTGCTCCGAGGGCTACCGTGGGCGCCACTGTGAGGTCTCTCTGACGCTCTACCACAACAACGACAACAACACTCTGAGCCTCAGCTCTGCGTTTGCCATCAGTATCTGTGTCCTGGCCTTCCTAGGTAACTATATTGACTACGTTGTCTACTACCTGTGGTTAAAATGCCATCTTTCACCTTTACTCTCTGATTTGGTTTGATCTGGTTTTGGTTGTGGGTGGGTGTTCACAAATCTTCACTGAGTGTACAAGCCATTAGAAACAACATTTCCATGACATGATCCCTTATTGATGGTAACTGGTAAATTCACTTAAATCAGTGTAGATGAAGGGGAGGAGACAGTTTAAAGAAGGATTTTTAAGTCTTGAGACAATTGAGACATGGACTGTGTATGTGTGCCATTCAGAGGGTGAATGGGCAAGACAAAATATTGAAGTGCCCTTGAACAGGGTATGGTAGTAGGTGCCAGGTGCACTGGTTTGAGTGTGTCAAGAACTGCAACACTGCTGGGTTTTTCACGCCCAACAGTTTCCCGTGTGTATCAAGAATGACCCACTACCCGAAGGACATCCAGCCAACATGACACAACTGTGGCAAGCATTGGAGTCAACAGGGGCCAGCATCCCTGTGGGATTTTTAGGGAGAGTTTGAAATTGCGATAATTTGCTCTGGACAACGGCATTTTATGGCTAATGACATGTTGATATGCTATCTGAGGGGTTGGGGGGCCCCGGGGTTGTGTGCTATGCCAGAGATTTTAACCTAATAATGGTTGAATTGAAGAGGTTTAAGCTGCCTATCAATCATTGTTTTTGCAACCAGTGGACAGCTAGAGAAAAATGCGCTCTCGCAACAGCTATATAGTGCGGATCCAGCCTATTTAATAAAAGTTTGAGGCAGTTCCTCCCTTCTAAACTTGATGGTATTGTACTCCATACTGTCAAAAGGGAGTTTGATTTAAGGCCACCAGTGGTGTTTTTATTGCTCAATCTAATTCATGCTGATTAAAAAATATGTGTCCATATGCCTAACCTCATGCACCATAGACTTAAACAGCTGAAAATGATCAACATTTTAAAGTGTTACCAACAAAAAAGTAAACAATAGGTCAATAACAAATGTAGCAAATAACATACTTTTTTTTTTAGATGCAAACAGTACTTTTCGTTAATGCTCAAAGCATGCCATTCCACGAGAGCAACATTTATTTTTCAACTCAAAGCAATTAGCCCAATCAGTCCTCCATGACAACAAAATCATAATCAGTAATAAGTCCTTCGTTTTGTGGTTATTCTCAGGTAAAACAATTTGGCTAATCTATATTCCCATATTTCCATTTATTTTTCTTGAAGATCAAGAGGTATTACATTTATTGTAATGACTGGAAATCTGACAGACTGGTTTTTAATGTAAAGATAGAGCCTAATCATATTATTATATGTAGTAGTAAGCAATGGGTTAGAACAAGCCTACATAACCAACCCATAAAGTAAAATGCAACATGAATTTATGGGTAATTCAAAAGTGATGTTACTGATGTTACTGTTACTGCCTCAGTCAATGGGGCTGCATGGGTCCTGGCTAGAAACATAGATTTTGATAACTCTATGAGCCACAATAAAACACCCAAAGCTTTCGCTGAGTTACAGTTCAAAAAGTTTGGGGACCCCTCAGTCATGGCCGCCTGTAGTTTGTCTTTCTTGATGTTCGTGATGTGAATTCAGACTATTATTTTTCATCCTCCTTTCCCTTACTCTTTTTATCTCGTCTGTTTGTCATTCCAGTCCTGTTACGTCCGTTTATGTCTGATTTGATCTCCCTCTGTATTTCTTTGTCATTTACTTTCTCCTACCGTTTTCATCTAACCTAAATGTGTCCATGTTTGCTGCTGACACATAGTAAGGTGTGTTGGTGTGTCCAGTGCAGTGGGCCATCTCTCCACTTGTATACAGTTTATGAGTCTCTCTGTCAAAAACAGGGTTATAAATTGGTCTGACGATTCAACACACAGTCTCTGCTACCTCTATAACTGATTCAACAGCACAATACCTCCCCGGGGCATGTGGCTGGTGTATTGCAACAGCCACATGAGGTACAGATCAAGTGCTATACTTCAATATTTGATATGATAATTACAAAGATAACAAACGGAGGCCTTGGCATCACTCACGGACATTCATGTGTTGAATATGTAAATGAAACTGCATGTTGCAGTCATCTAATGTACCTAGTAGTTACTCTAGTTCCTGGAATTTATCACCTGCACTCGAACTTTTGACCTTTTGAATTAGGCGAATTCCTGAAACTATCAAAATGGAAATGGGAGGTCACCAAGAGTTTACATGAACTTTTCTTGAAACATCTCTGTGATGGGAAATACAGTTCAGTAGCGAGCAACACCTTCTGCCTCTAGCATGACTCAGGCTACAGTTCTTAGACTGGGCTGTAACCGGATACTGTGGTTAGAGGTCATTTGATAACTGTTCAGGTTTTAAGTTGTTCTCCTACTTTAAGTCCTAACTGAGGGAGCGAGTCAGCATCAGACAAGGCTTGTTGGAGATGACAGAGTTGTCTGTGTGTGCGCGCAAGTGACAAACAAATGCCTGGACAAAAAGTCACAGACAACACACATCCCCCACAACACACTGAGGCGGGCTGATGGCCTGCTGCTTAATTCAACTGGAACTCTCCGTCTTTTCTCCTCTGCCTCAAACTCCAATAAAAGTTTAAGTGATCATCCATAATTCAGATTTACATAACCCCTCACAGACTGGCTGATTGCCAAGTTCAACATGTGCCACTGACAGAACCAGAGACAGGCAAAATGTGCCATCTAAGTATGCTTCATTAGGTCTGTTGAATGGGTTTCAAATTCAGCACTGAAAAGCTTTATTGTCAAATACATTGACATTTTTACTGTGTGTCGTTGGATTTGATATTCAATGAAGAGGACATTTCCTTTCCATATAGAATGGAGGTAAATAGTTGTTAAAGTGACTGTATTTTTGAACTAGAACATACTTTTCTTAATAAAACCTCACAGCATTTCCCTTCTCTCATCTGTCTTTGTCTTGTCCTTTGTTTCTCTTTTTATATTTTCCCTCCATGTTATATGTTGTGTAATAACCTTTACTTTCAGACATGCATCAACAATGTCATCATACATTTTTCCATCTACACTGAGTGTACAAGATATAAAAAATGCCTTCCTAATATTGAGTTGCACCCCCTTTTGCCCTCAGAACAGCCTTAATTTGGCAGGGCATGGACTCTACAAGGTGTCGGAAGTGTTCCACAGGGATGCTGGTCCATGTTGACTCCAATGCTTCCCACAGTTGTGTCAAGTTGGCTGGATGTCCTTTTGGTGGTGGACCATTCTTGATACACACAGGAAACTATTGAGCGTGAAAAACCCAGCAGCATTGCAGTTCTTGACACAAACCAGTGCACCTGGCAGCTACTACCATACCCCGTTCAAAGGCAGTTAAATCTTTTGTCTGTAGCCAATAAATATTTTGAAATGCTCACGTCTGTAGCCATGAAATGCTTTGAAAGGCTGGTCATGGCTCACATCAACACCATTATCACAGAAAATCTAGACTCACTCCAATTTGCATACCGCACCAACAGAGCCACAGATGATGCAATTGCACTCCACACTGCCCTTTCCCACCTGGACAAAAATAACACTTATGTGAGAATGCTGTTCATTGACTACAACTCAGCGTTCAACACCATAGTGCCCTCAAAGCACATCAATAAACTAAGGACCCTGGAACTAAACACCTCCCTCTGCAACTGGATCCTGGACTTGCTGATGGGCTGCCCCCAGGTGGTAAGGGTAGGTAACAACACATCCGCCACACTGATCCCCAACACGGGGGCCCCTCAGGGGTGCGTGCTCAGTCCCCTCCTGTGCTCCCTGTTCACTCATGACTGCACAGCCAGGCACGACTCCAACACCATCATTACGTTTGCTGATGACACAACAGTGGTAGGCCTGATCACCAACAACGATGAGACGGCCTATAGGGAGCAAGTCAGACACCTGACCATGTGGTGCCAGGACAACAACCTCTCCCTCAATGTGAGCAAGACAAAGGAGATGATTGTGGACTACAGGAAAAAGAGGACCGAGCACGCCCCCATTCTCATCGACGGGGCTGTAGTGGAGCAGGTTGAGAGTTTCAAGTTCCTTGGCGTCCACATCACCAACAAACTAACACACAATGACACATTGACTCTGTACCGGTACCCCCTGTATATAGCCCCACTATTGTTTTTTACTGCTGCTCTTTAATTATTTGTCGTTCTATCTCTTACTTCTTTTGGGGGTATTTTCTTAAAACTGCATTGTTGGTTAAGGGCTTGTAAGTAAGCATTTCACTGTTGTATTTGGCACATGTGTCAAATACAATTTAATTTGATTTCAAATCAAATCAAATGTATTTATATAGCCCTTCGTACATCAGCTGATATCTCAAAGTGCTGTACAGAAACCCAGCCTAAAACCACAAACAGCAAGCAATGCAGATGTAGAAGCACGGTGGCTAGGAATAACTCCCTAGAAAGGCCAAAACCTAGGAAGAAACCTAGAGAGGAACCAGGCTATGTGGGGTGGCCAGTCCTCTTCTGGCTGTGCCGGGTGGAGATTGTAACAGAACATGGCCAAGATGTTCAAATGTTCATAAATGACATGGTCAAGCATGGTCAGCATGGTCAAATAATAATAATCACAGGCAGAACAGTTGAAACTGGAGCAGCAGCACAGCCAGGTGGACTAGGGACAGCAAGGAGTCATCATGTCAGGTAGTCCTGAGGCATGGTCCTAGGGCTCAGGTCATCCGAGAGAAAGAAAGAAAGGGAGAAAGAGAGAATTTGAGAGAGCATACTTAAATTCACACAGGACACCGGATAGGACAGGGGAAGTACTCCAGATATAACAAACTGACCCTAGCCCCCCGACACATAAACTACTGCAGCATAAATACTGGAGATTGGAGGGGTCAGGAGACACTGTGGCTCCATCCGAGGACACCCCCGGACAGGGCCAAACAGGAAGGATATAACCCCACCCACTTTGCCAAAGCACAGCCCCCACACCACTAGAGGGATATCTTCTACCACCAACTTACCATCCTGAGACGAGGCCGAGTATAGCCCACAAAGTTCTCCGCCACGGCACAACCCAAGGGGGGGCGCCAACCCAGACAGGAAGATCACATCAGTGACTCAACCCACTTAAGTGACGCACCCATCCTAGGGACATCCCAAGAACCCCATGGTTGGTGGCGAACCTCAAAGCAGCATCATGGAGGATGGATAGGAGCTGTGTGTCTGTGTGTGTCTGCATGTTTAGAGATATAACAACACCAGCACTGCCACTGTCAGCTGTGTCTGAATGTTTAGAGATATAACAACACCAGCACTGTCAGCTGTGTGTCTGTGTGTGTCTGAATGTTTAGAGATATAACAACACCAGCACTGCCACTGTCAGCTGTGTGTCTGTGTGTGTCTGAATGTTTAGAGATATAACAACACCAGCACTGCCACTGTCAGCTGTGTGTCTGTGTGTGTCTGAATGTTTACAGATATAACAACACCAGCACTGCCACTGTCAGCTGTGTGTCTGAATGTTTACAGATATAACAACACTAGCACTGCCACTGTCAGCTGTGTGTCTGAATGTTTACAGATATAACAACACCAGCACTGCCACTGTCAGCTGTGTGTCTGTGTGTGTCTGAATGTTTACAGATATAACAACACCAGCACTGCCACTGTCAGCTGTGTGTCTGAATGTTTACAGATATAACAACACCAGCACTGCCACTGTCAGCTGTGTGTCTGAATGTTTACAGATATAACAACACCAGCACTGCCACTGTCAGCTGTGTGTCTGAATGTTTACAGATATAACAATACCAGCACTGCCACTGTCAGCTGTGTGTCTGAATGTTTACAGATATAACAACACCAGCACTGCCACTGTCAGCTGTGTGTCTGTGTGTGTCTGCATGCGCACGCATGTGTTTGTGTGGACACTTGTCTGTCATGTGTCTTTCCTTGTCTGTCCGTGTCTGTATCTGTGAATCCGCAAGCGTGTGTGTGTCACAGGATGGTGCTGAGGGGAGGAGGGGTCATAATAATGTCGAGAATAGAGTGAATGGTAACGAACACGTGTACTATTCCATGTATGCCGTTACAGCCATTACTATGAGCCGTCCTCCCCAATTAAGGTGCCACTGGCCGCCTGTGGTGTGTGTGTGTTTGTCCTTCTGTGTGCGTTTGTGTGTGTGTGTGTGTGAGTGCGTGCGTGTGTGTGTGTTCATCTGACTCTGAGTGTGTGATAAAGCACCACTGCTGGGCGTGTTGACTGATTGGCCCGTAGAGGTGTGTTTGATGTGAGGTTCAGGTGATTGGAGGTGTGTGTGGATAAAAAAGAAAATGGTAAGCACTGTGGAGGTGGTAATATTGTGGCTGAGGGGGGAGTTCTGAGTACTGCTGGGATCCCAGCTCATCTGGATTCCATCGTGTTTCTCTGGGTCTGTACGGCACAGTGGAGGGCATGCAGCAAGGTTAGCTGATCAATAGAACCTGACAATAAACCTACCTCCAGCACACACTGAGTAGGCATAGCTGGAGGTCTACCTTTTCCACATGTTGCAGTCGATGTTAGCTGGTTACAGATCTATTTGTGCTCTCTTTCCAACTCCTATGGTCCTGTGGCCATTGTCATGCTACAATTACCATTTGCAAGAGAGCACAAACCGATCTGGAACCAGGCTAAATCAAAGTTAGGAAGAGTCAGATAACGTTCTGGTGCCTCATGATGGACCTGGATGATAGAAATATAATCATATAGAATATAAATATTTAACTACTTATGGGTGCCTTGTGTAGAGACAAATAATTCAAAGTCAAATTCCAGCCACAGACAGTGAGTAATTTTCAAACCACAATTATATGAAATGTATTTTTGCTGATTTTGAAAACCTTTTCAGTTGAGTGACCTTGACGAGTGTCACATGTGTTCAGTAAACCATTACTTAAGTCCAATGTAACTGCTGCAATGCACCCCTCAATTATTAAATGGATGAGCCGATGCTTCCAACCAAAAGGCGATAGAAAACGTACCAGTTCTGATGCATCACCTTTAGAGTGAGAGATAAAAGCCGTGCAGGAGTCAAAAGAGACACGGAGAATGAAGGAAAGAAACACAAAGAGACTTAACAAGAATGAGCGAAAGATGGAGAGAATGAGACAGATAAAGAAAGGAGAAAGGAGGCGAGAGGGAGATGGCAGACAGTAGAAGAAATATTGGTGGAGATGAATGGATTTTAAAGGTCAGCACAGTATACTGTATAATTCAACACATAGATGTGATTGATGTCAGTGCTCTAGCAGCGTTCACACAATGCCATTACAACGTTCCTACAACACTCCCTCGATATTCCTGGGAGCTCTGGCCACAGTGGCTTTGGCTTGGACATGCAGAGAGTGTTGTTTAAAAAAAAAAGAAGTGTAAGGGGTGTCGTCTTTGATATAGGATAGAAAATACAGGAGACCGTGGCGTCTCAGTCTCTGTTGCTTTGTCTTATAGCTCCGGGTCCTCATTAGTCTTGATAAGGACAGACTGACTGGATTATTGCATAGAACAATGCGGTGGTAATTTACTCTGCCTATCCACAAGGATCATACGTGTTTACTGTTTTTTTTTTTACAAAACAAGACCGGTTTAGTGCTATTGGGTATCCAATTTACTGTATGGTGGCCATTTTGGTGTCAGAAATATTTTCTAGAGCCTGGGGCTGGTCTAGTGGGTTGTGCTGCTGCCTGGCACATGCAGCACATATAACATACATGTTGGCGTGATATTGAATCCCACTGCCCCCAGTCTGTCCATCTATCTATGTATCTCTCTCCACCTTGCTCGAGGCCTATAAGTGGACTACAACGGATCTTTTTACACAGGCAGCCCAAATCTCTTCCCACTAATTGGTATTTTGACTAATCAGATTGACTAATAGCGCTGCATGGTGCACAAAATGTGGCTATCTGGTTCTCTCCCCTCCAATCCAAGCCTCACTATCCATTTCATGTAATATCATTGCACACTCTGTCTAGGACACTGCAATTTTTTATGTACATTTCTAACTGATAGAACATTGGGTGAAACCTTCTACCCCTCTCCCCCGGTCCGCTGCCCACCTCCCAACGTGCTCTCTGTCCCCGCCCAGTGCTGATGCTGGGCCTGTCCCTCTACTCCTGCTGGAGGAGACACAAGGGCCTGAAGGAGGGCATCTACCACGTATCCGCACACCACGGAGAATGGGAGGACATCCGAGAGAACGTGCTCAACTATGACGAGGAGGGTGGAGGGGAGCAGGACCAGGTACAGATACAGACTCTGAATCCCAGTATGTCCTTCAACACAACTACCATTATCTCTCCATAACCTATAAGACCACTACAATATAGAATACAGTGGAATACAACTTGAACGATTCCCTTAGGGCAATTAGGATCACACCTCACAGACACAGGAGAAACCATACAAACCATAGATAGCAAACGGTATCTAAACCAAGCAAGGCGTGGGAAGATTCACAGTCACAGTTCACATAGTGAGTGTTCGCCTGGCAGCTCTACCAAACCTGGTGGACTGGTGTTGGTAGAGGCTTGGAAATGAACACCAAAAGAACCATCCTAGTAGAATCATTTGGAAAATTATGTCAGAGACCAATACTCCTTAATAATGCCTTTATTTGCTTTAATAGCACTTTTTCCCCCACTGCAATTAGATAATTAATTACAAGGCCAATCAATGAGGCTGTTGCTGCCAACATTGCCACTTAGGCCTCATGCTTTTTTCTTAGGTAGAATAAAAAATCCTCTCCCGTCAAAAGCACAGCAGACTGGCATTTTTCATAGTCAAATATGATTATAAATTCAGGTCCTGCTGTTGAGTGTTTTCTTTTTCTATTAATCTCTTCGTTTTTATAAGCAGCTCATCTCTAATCAACTCTCTCTAATCTTCTTCATCTCTCTTACCCTCTCTCTCTCTGTCTTTGTCTATCCCTCTCTGTCTCTTTCCCTATCTCACTCTCCAGAATGCCTTCAACATGGTGGAGTTACAGAGGTCTCTGCGGCCCAGTCCATCCCAGTCACTTTGGTACAGCTACCCACAATGCATCATACCCTCATCCTACCCTCAGACGACCAAGCCCCCAGACACGAAGAATGGGACCAAACCAAAAGGACCAAACGGACCCAAAAACGGCAGCACAGCAATCGCCCTGCGCCTGGCCCACCCTCCGTCCGGGTCAGCCACCCTCACCTCTCCCATTGCAATGCGGCGTTCCCACAAGTCCCTGTCCTTTTCCAGTCAGGACCTGGCCCGCTACCTGTGTGAGGTCATCAGGGACACAGACCACTCCACGGCGGACAACCCCGGCTACATGACCTCACTGCGTCCCCTGTCCAATAAGGCGCAGCGTGGCAGGCTGGCCGTGCGCTCGCTCAGCTCCCTCAGCGATGAAGGTCAGGGGTCGGAGGTTCGGGTTCATGGGGGTCAAGAGAGCCTGAAAGGTCAGAGATCCCAGAGCCCACGGCTGGACAGGCTCAAAGCCCTGCGAGCTGTTGCCAGTGAACTCAGAGTGGACGGTGCTGTGGACTCTGCTGCCGCCAAGAGCACAGAGGGACAGAAGGACAAAGTGAAGGATAGAGAGTGCAGGGCGCAGCCCAACTGTGAGAAGAGCGGATGAGACTGGAGTCAGAATACAGAAGATTGGAATTCACACTTGGATACTGAGTTCAAGGATATTGGGGAGAGGATGTTCAAAGGCAGCATCTCAAAAATGGGAAGTTGTGAAATGTTTATATCGATTAATCCAATGATGGTGTTGGGGGAAAAACCAAAGGAGAAGAAATATTTAAGAAATGTACATTTCTGATTTGTAACCCCTTTGAAAAGTATTCTACGGGTGGATTGTGGGAAAGATGTGACGCTTTAACTTGATATTATATATTTTACAACCAATCTGGAAAAGTATAACCTTTTTCTTGGCAAATGCCCTGTATATACTCCATATGGAAAGCACCTTTTGACCATTTGGTAACACCAAAACTGCATTCATTTTGAACAGAAAGCCTCACAAAAACATATGTAAAAGAAGGCAAAAGTATTTGTTGATCATTATCGTAATATAAATTCTGTGAAAAAAAAAATATTTGTTTGTTTTGATTTCATTCTAATAAATATCTTTGATAATATTTTAGTTATGAGATTGTTTCCTTAAAGAAATCAAAAAAGATTTGTGAATTCATGTTAGTGATAAACTAAGCCAATTACTATCTTTGAAGTTCTTTTTTTGATCAAATTTTTTTTTTTTCACCATCCCATTTTCTTTATCAAAAGCTATGCTGGGTAAATGCATGCCTGTATTCCTCAGCAAGTTAAGTACCTCAATACAGACTCTTTATGCTCCACCTCTTATTTACTGAATCATAACACTGTCTAAATATTATATGCTATTAAAACCCACTTGTCTAGACTGGAAAGTGTTTGGGTTGAGAACCAGGACCAGTATTTCCCAATATCTTGACTCTGACTACCTCAATCCCCTGCTTATTGTCTCTCAAATTGTTCAACCATGAACATTGGCTGTTGACCCGGGTTGGAGATTCAGCTGAAAAAGATGCTAGCATTGCTATAAAAGGAAGCTTAGAATCCAACACAACATGGATAAGGTAAGAACCCAGAAAACACAACCACCACACAACGTCACCTTCAATGTTGTGGGACTTAATGTGCCATCACTCAGAGGGTTTGAAAAGGAATCCAATGTCCAACATGTGACTCTAGCGGCTAGCAACAAGCTACAGTATATTAAAATATGATGATGATTATGATAATAGGGCGGCAGGTAGCCTAGTGGTTAGAGCGTTGTGCCAGTTACCGAAAGGTTGCTAGATCGAATCCCAGAGCTGACAAAGTAAAAATCTGTCGTTCTGCCCCTGAACAAGGCAGTTAACCCACTGTTCCGAGGCCATCATTGTAAATACAAATTTGTTCTTAAGTGGCTTGCCTAGTTAAATAAATAAAATATTTAAAAAAATGATAATGATGAGTTCATTCCTGCTCCATAATTAATCATTCATGTCCTGTACCCAAACCTTGTTGACCCTTTGGAATCCTCTGAGATGCACTTAAAAAGTAAGCAGCTCCCGGTGGACTGACCTCTTTAATCCTCAATTGCCCTGCAGGACTTGAGTTAAAGGCGGTGGCAGTGGGGCTCATCGTAGGGGAAGGAAGTAGTGCTGCTTTCATAGAAATATAATTACTAAAATGGACCAAAGCCCCTCAGACCACAGCAATTTGACTGCACCCTCAGGAGTAACTCTAATTCTGTTACTTTTGTGCTGCTCTTGATAAGTGTACCAACCTGCTTAAAACAACAGGTTGTTTAGGGATGCATAAGATTTAGAGGAGGCCTTTCATCTGCCATCTAGACATGGAACAAGTGCTTAGCCATGTCAGTGATGTCACACATAATGAATGGCCTTGCTTTGAAGCATGCATAGACCCATAAGCCTTGGAGCCAGACAAATTATAAAAGCAGAATTCAGACAGAAATAGCGCCTTCAAGTTCAAACATCCCCAAGACTTATGTAGCTACAACATAAGCCTTGCTACTGTAACACATTGTAACCTCTATTTCTTTAACAAAGCAGCATCTCTGTCTTGAGCTCAGTCTTGAATATGCCTCTTACTATACCCCCATCTAGTGATAACTTCTTAGAATGACATTTCCTCATCATTTGTTCTTCAACACATACAGTTCTCCAATTGACCACTACACGGCAGTGCTAGTCCATAAACTAGACAGCCGGATCAGGAGCAAGCCTGTAAGAGTAACAAAATATGTCTCCCCAAATGTTGAAGTTATGTATGTACAGAAAGACATGTCTAGACAAAAGTATATTTTTATATTTAAAGCCATCGTACCAGATCCAAATGGTTTCATTCCAAAGGTTTACGTCAACATACATCCGTGGCGTTCCCGACTGTAGGCCTCTAGATGCAAGCCAGGATATCTCTTAAAACAGTTTAACTGATCCATCAGAAAGGGGCAATATCTTGGTCAGGTGATGTGCTACAGCAAGACTATCAAGATGATGAGACCTCAGTAAAAAATGGACAGGGAGAAGAGAGAAACGTGTGAGAGGGGAAGTGGGTAGTGAGGAAGTGGAGGAGGGGAGAGGAGGGCTGCTGCTTGATGTGACAGCTGGAGATTGTGGGAATGAGGGGTGACCTAGCCAGAGCCCCAGCCAGTCAGTCAATAGACACTCCCACAGACTGTGTGCCCCCTACTCACTCCTGTGTCATCACAGTGTGTGTGTGTGTGTGTGTGTGTGTGTGTGTGTGTGTGTGTGTGTGTGTGTGTGTGTGTGTGTGTGTGTGTGTGTGTGTGTGTGTGTGTGTGTGTGTTCGCATGTTTGTGTGTGCAAATGTTTACATATATCCCCAGGCTATGGATCCAGGGATGTGACATTACGAAGGCCCCCTGTGTCAGTCGTGCAAAAACGTGGGATGTGTGTCAGCTCTACTGACAAATGCACTCATCCTCCTGCCTGCTAACGCCGGCTGCAAATGCGGGACATGTCTTCTGACAGAGCGACACAGCGACAAGGCCTACACGACAACACAGTGACAGTCAGACAAAACACAAGCAGTCAGGTTTGATATGAGGGGCTCACAGACAAGACACAAGGGTTGGTGGACATGCTGGGAGGGTGAGTGAAAGCCACTCTGATGTCAACACATTTTTTTAAATTTTTTTTTAATTTCACCTTTATTTAACCAGGTAGGCTTTGCAACTGCGACCTGGCCAAGATAAAGCATAGCAGTGTGAGCATACAACAAAGAGTTACACATGGAGTAAACAATTAACAAGTCAATAACACAGTAGAAAACAAAGGGGGGGTCTATATACAATGTGTGCAAAAGGCATGAGGAGGTAGGCAAATAATAAAAATTTTGCAGATTAACACTGGAGTGATAAATGATCAGATGGTCATGTACAGGTAGAGATATTGGTGTGCAGAAGAGCAGAAAAGTAAATAAATAAAAACAGTATGGGGATGAGGTAGGTGAAAAGGGTGGGCTATTTACCAATAGACTATGTACAGCTGCAGCGATCGGTTAGCTGCTCAGATAGCTGATGTTTGAAGTTGGTGAGGGAGATAAAAGTCTCCAACTTCAGCGATTTTTGCAATTCGTTCCAGTCACAGGCAGCAGAGTACTGGAACGAAAGGCGGCCAAATGAGGTGTTGGCTTTAGGGATGATCAGTGAGATACACCTGCTGGAGCGCGTGCTACGGATGGGTGTTGCCATCGTGACCAGTGAGCTGAGATAAGGCGGAGCTTTACCTAGCATAGACTTGTAGATGACCTGGAGCCAGTGGGTCTGGCGACGAATATGTAGCGAGGGCCAGCCGACTAGAGCATACAAGTCGCAGTGGTGGGTGGTATAAGGTGCTTTAGTGACAAAACGGATGGCACTGTGATAGACTGCATCCAGTTTGCTGAGTAGAGTGTTGGAAGCCATTTTGTAGATGACATCGCCGAAGTCGAGGATCGGTAGGATAGTCAGTTTTACTAGGGTAAGCTTGGCGGCGTGAGTGAAGGAGGCTTTGTTGCGGAATAGAAAGCCGACTCTTGATTTGATTTTCGATTGGAGATGTTTGATATGAGTCTGGAAGGAGAGTTTGCAGTCTAGCCAGACACCTAGGTACTTATAGACGTCCACATATTCTAGGTCGGAACCATCCAGGGTGGTGATGCTAGTCGGGCATGCAGGTGCAGGCAGCGACCGGTTGAAAAGCATGCATTTGGTTTTACTAGCGTTTAAGAGCAGTTGGAGGCCACGGAAGGAGTGTTGTATGGCATTGAAGCTTGTTTGGAGGTTAGATAGCACAGTGTCCAAAGACGGGCCGAAAGTATATAGAATGGTGTCGTCTGCGTAGAGGTGGATCAGGGAATCGCCCGCAGCAAGAGCAACATCATTGATATACACAGAGAAAAGAGTCGGCCCGAGAATTGAACCCTGTGGCACCCCCATAGAGACTGCCAGAGGACCGGACAGCATGCCCTCCGATTTGACACACTGAACTCTGTCTGCAAAGTAATTGGTGAACCAGGCAAGGCAGTCATCCGAAAAACCGAGGCTACTGAGTCTGCCGATAAGAATATGGTGATTGACAGAGTCGAAAGCCTTGGCAAGGTCGATGAAGACGGCTGCACAGTACTGTCTTTTATCGATGGCGGTTATGATATCGTTTAGTACCTTGAGTGTGGCTGAGGTGCACCCATGACCGGCTCGGAAACCAGATTGCACAGCGGAGAAGGTACGGTGGGATTCGAGATGGTCAGTGACCTGTTTGTTGACTTGGCTTTCGAAGACCTTAGATAGGCAGGGCAGGATGGATATAGGTCTGTAACAGTTTGGGTCCAGGGTGTCTCCCCCTTTGAAGAGGGGGATGACTGCGGCAGCTTTGCAATCCTTGGGGATCTCAGACGAGATGAAAGAGAGGTTGAACAGGCTGGTAATAGGGGTTGCGACAATGGTGGCAGATAGTTTCAGAAATAGAGGGTCCAGATTGTCAAGCCCAGCTGATTTGTACGGGTCCAGGTTTTGCAGCTCTTTCAGAACATCTGCTATCTGGATTTGGGTAAAGGAGAACCTGGAGAGGCTTGGGCGAGGAGCTGCGGGGGGGGCGGAGCTGTTGGCCGAGGTTGAAGTAGCCAGGCGGAAGGCATGGCCAGCCGTTGAGAAATGCTTATTGAAGTTTTCGATAATCATGGATTTATCAGTGGTGACCGTGTTACCTAGCCTCAGTGCAGTGGGCAGCTGGGAGGAGGTGCTCTTGTTCTCCATGGACTTCACAGTGTCCCAGAACTTTTTGGAGTTGGAGCTACAGGAAGCAAACTTCTGCCTGAAGAAGCTGGCCTTAGCTTTCCTGACTGACTGCGTGTATTGGTTCCGGACTTCCCTGAACAGTTGCATATCACGGGGACTATTCGATGCTATTGCAGTCCGCCACAGGATGTTTTTGTGCTGGTCGAGGGCAGTCAGGTCTGGGGTGAACCAAGGGCTGTATCTGTTCTTAGTTCTGCATTTTTTGAACGGAGCATGCTTATCTAAAATGGTGAGGAAGTTACTTTTAAAGAATGACCAGGCATCCTCAACTGACGGGATGAGGTCAATGTCCTTCCAGGATACCCGGGCCAGGTCGATTAGAAAGGCCTGCTCACAGAAGTGTTTTAGGGAGCGTTTGACAGTGATGAGGGGTGGTCGTTTGACTGCGGCTCCGTAGCGGATACAGGCAATGAGGCAGTGATCGCTGAGATCCTGGTTGAAGACAGCGGAGGTGTATTTGGAGGGCCAGTTGGTCAGGATGACGTCTATGAGGGTGCCCTTGTTTACAGAGTTAGGGTTGTGGAGACACAGTGCTGTACACTGGCCCAGCTGCACTTGACTGACATCCCTTTGTTCTCATAGGAGAAGAATCAAGAAGATTTCATAAGAATTTAGGGTATTTGCTTTGTATGGAAGAGGACCAATGAAGGTGATTCACAGTCTGTAGATCTGAGCTGCATATCTACTGTGTATACAGGATTTTTACAGTCATGTCATACTGTATCTCTGTGTGTATATCTGGCAATACGTCTACAGATGGCAGTCTAATCCACATCTGAGTGTCACACAACGGCTCTGTGCTTCCCTAGATGTCCTCAATTTTCTTCACTCTTGGAACTTTACCAGCGTGGCTGATTACCAACTTTACCAGCGTGGCTGATTACCAACTTTACCAGCGTGGCTGATTACCAACTTTACCAGCGTGGCTGAGCTCTAACATGTACCAACGATGTTATTGGGATTGTCTAATGCCACAAACCTGATTGATTCTAGAAGCAGCTTGTATTCATTATACAGTATCTCCTCAGGCTAGCTGTGAATATCCAGAGTTAGCGTTCACCTCTGTAGTAAACCACCGTTGGATATCCCCCTCATTTCTCAGAAGAGTTTTGCATTTGATCTTTTTCCGACGCTTCTTGATTACTTCGGATTCATTCATTATCAGAGTGGTGTTGTCGATAAGCTCCATGTCTGTCTGTCGATGTCGAATGTGAGACATTCTGTAGTCCAGTTCAGTAAGAACACATTGGCGTCGAAAGTGAAACATTCTGTTGTCTCACGTAACGTACCATTTTGTGGTTACGCAGCACAGCCATCGGTCACGGAGGAAGAGGAGGAGAGGACAGGCGGTTGGGCCTGACAGATGGGCTTAGTGAGTGAATCATTGACAGGTTCCTACCAACGGATGCTGGGGCCATCAATAGCTCAAAGCCCCCGTGATGAATTACTGTAGAAAAACTATGCTGACCGAGCAAATACGCTTTTACTGTTTTCTTTATCGCTTTGGTGCAATTTTCACAAGTATGTGGTACATTTTCACAACTCTCAGTACAAAACTCAAAACAGACCATTTTAAAAACGCTAAGCACATTTTCAATTGACACAAAATCATACAGTCACTTTTTCACCAAACTTTCACAAAAAAGTGTTTCATCGAGAAATACATTGCAATACACATTCATAAAAAGTAATAGACTTTCACAATACAATGCTCAAATAACTTTTGATGATATTATTTTCCGTTAAAACACATTTTACTATTACTTAATCCGATTGCTCTTGATTGATGATCACTTAAACATTTTGTCAACAAGGTAACCTGCCTAAATGACGCTATGTAGCACTCACATCTGTAATTATGTAGTGCTTTGAAAGTCTGGTCATGACACACAACACCATCATCCCAGACACCCTGGACCCACTCCAATTCACATACCGCCCCAAAAGATCTGCAGATGGCACAATCTCAATATTTACACTGCCCTCACCCACCTGGACAAGAGGGGAGATAACTATGTGAGAATTCTGTTCATAGACTACAGCTCAGCGTTCAACACTATAGTCCCCTCCAAGATCATCAGCAAGCTAGGGACCCTGAGACTTAACCCTGGACTTCCTGACGGGCCGGCCCCAGGTGATTGAGGTCAGGCGACAACACCTCTGCCACGCTAACCCTCAACACTAGGGCCCCTCAAAAATGTGTGCTTAGTCCCCTCCTGTACTCCCTGTTCACCCACGACTGCGTGGCCATGTACGACTTTTACACCATCATCAAGTGTGCTGACGACACGGTGGTAGGCCTGATCACTGACGGCGATGACTCAGCCTACAAGTAGGAGGTCAGAGACTTACCAGTGTGGTGCCAGGACAACAACCTCTACCTCAACGTCAGTAAGACCAATGAGCTGATCATGAACTATATGAGAAAGAGGGGAAAGAACGCCCCCGTCCACATCGATGGGGATGTTGTAGAATTGGTCAAGTTCCTTTACTAAGGACTTAACATGGTCCACACACACTGGCACAGTCGTGAGGAGGGCACTGCAGCGCCTCTTCCCCCTAAGAAGGCTGAAAAGATTTGGCATGGGCACTCAGATCCTCAAAAAGTTCTACAGCTGCACAATCGACAGCATCTTGATTGGCTGTATCACCGCTTGGTATGGCAAATGCACCGCCCTTGACCGCAAAGCGCTACTCAAGGTGATGCGGACAGACCAGTACATAACTGGGGTCGAGCTCCCTGCCATCCAAGACCTCTATATCAGACGTGTCAGAGGAAGGCCCGAAAAATTGCCAAAGACTCCAGCCACCCAAGCCATAGACTGTTCGCTCTGATACTGTCTAGCAAAAGGCTTCGAGACAGCTTCTACCCCCAAGCCATAAGACTGCTAAATAGCCAGACGCTAAATAGTCAATTAATGGTACCCAAACTATCTTCACTGACTCTACGTACACTCACTAGACTATATATACAAACACACACACACACACTACATTGACAATCTCACACAAAACCCAAACATATTCACATACACTACACGCTGCTGCTACTCTGTTCTTTATTTTTACTCTAATTATTATCTATCCTGATGCCTGGTCACTTTACCCTGCCTTCGTGTATATTGAACAAAAATATATAAGGCCAAAAGTAACAATTTTGACTATTTTACTGAGTTAAAGTTCATACAGTACATGGAAATCAGTCAATTGAAATCAATTCATTAGGCAATCTATGGATTTCACATGACTGGGCAGCGTCGCAGCCACTTGGGAGCCAGGCCCAGCCAATCAGAATGAGTTTTCCCCCACAAAATGGCATTATTACAGACTTAAATACTCCTCAGTTTCATAGTTGGCTGGTCTCAGATGATCCCGCCGCGTTGTGTGCGTTTTTGAGGCCGGTTGGACGTACTGCCAAATTCTTAAAACGACTTTGGAGGCAGCTTATAGTAGAGAAATAAACATTAAATGATCTTGCAACAGCTCTGGTGGACATTCCTGCAGTCAGCATGCTAATTGCACCCTCCCTCAAAACTTGAGACATCTGTGGAATTGCGTTGTGTGACTACAAACTACACATTTTAGAGTGGCCTTTTATTGTCCCCATCACGTGCACCTGTATAATGATCATGCTGTTTAATTAATCAGCTTCTTGATATGCCACACCTGTCACGTGGATGGATTATCTGGGCCAAGGAGAAATGCTCACTAACAAGGATGTGTTAAGGTTTTATTCCGATGAAGGAGAGGAGGACCAAACTGCAGCGTGGTTATTTCGATACATCTTTAATAAAGATAATAACGAACAATACAAAAAACGTAACATGAAAAACCAAAACAGTCCTATCTACTGCAAACAAACACAGAGACAGGAACAATCACCCACAAAACACTCAAAGAATATGGCTGCCTAAATATGGTTCCCAATCAGAGACAACGATAAACACCTGCCTCTGATTGAGAACCACTCTAGGCAACCATAGACTTACATAGACAACTCTACTATACCACAATCTCATAACCTACAAAAACCCCAAGACAAAACACACCACATAAATAACCCATGTCACACCCTGGCCTGACCAAAATAATAAAGAAAACACAGAATACTAAGACCAGGGCGTGACAGGATGCAAACAAATTTGTACAGAACATTTGAAAGAAATACATTTTTTTGTGAGTATGAAACATTTTGGGGATGTTTTATTTCAGCTCATGAAACATGGGACCAACACTTTACATGTTGCATTTATATGTTTTGTTCCATATAGTTTCTAGTGTCTAGCTTGTGAAGTAAAGTCATATTTTTTTAACAATTCTAAATGGGAAGTTTTGAGCGTGTTTGTGCACGTGCATGTGTGTGGGCGCACATGCATTAGAGAGCATAATTAATTCATAACTAATGAAATGGGAGGAAACAGCACAATCCTAATTTGTGCTGGAGAGAGTTATGTTCTGTGTGTTCCTAAAAGGAGAGGGAGAAAACCCCCTCTACTTAATCTCTCTTAAGCTTCCTGACCTCTCTCTCTCTCCTGTTTCCTTTTCCTTCTGAGTCTGCTCTGCACATTGTTTCCTCTCTCGCATAACAAACCAGTGCTACACCAGGTGCAGGGCTAAACAAAGGCTCTGACCCTACAGGGATCCATGCCAGTTCACTCAGAGCGACCGTCTCATTCCTTCAAGAGGTGACTTAGATAAATGACATGGCCCATATGTCTCAGTAGCATTCTCTCTCCAGACTACTGCAGAGGCAGCCCTGCCCAGCTTGCCTGCAGCCTCTTTTGTCTCAACATCAGGAGGGAGTTACACAGTGAAATAACCACAATAACACACCCGTAGCTGAAGTCCCAACAATATGTATGTGACAAACTGTATTATTGTGTTTCATGAATATTTTAAATTGCTCAAAATGATTCATTGTAAATGTTTAATCAATGTCTCTGCTTCCTCATCTCACTGAACTCTCACTGAGTATGTTCCTTTTGGCAATGCTGAGACACTCAGCTCTCTCTCTCTCTCTCTGCCCCTCGCTCCCCACCCTCTCTCTCTGTCTTGCAGACAACAGTAAACCCTGGTGTCTACCTGTGTCTGTGGGTTGGCCCTGCCATGTCCCAGGCGTCTTGTCGACTGTCAGAGACAGCCGGCTGCAGACAGGGATGGCATGACCAGAGCAGTGGAGGGAGGGTCAGCAGCCGTCAGTTTTAGAGACAGACAGACAGACATATGTGACAGGGATCTCCCAGTCTGGCTGTCTGTCTGTCTGCCCACCTCAGCTGTCTACAAGAGGCCACCTCTGCATTTATGCTAAAAATGATTGTTTAACTTTACAAATGGCACCCCATAGCATTATACCAAAATAGCTTGAAATATTAATTATATTATCTTCAATTGATCTTTGTGGATTCGCTTCACCCTCTACTCCTGAAAATAAAGGCTACTCGGGTCTTCTTTCAACACAAGATCAAATGGATCTCACTGTCAACATGGTATGTGTTACAGCTATTGTTTCAAACATAGCCCTGTACCGTTAAGGTCATATGTGTGTCTAGTTATCCCTAAACCATCCCCGGCCCACACACCATGTCCAGTTTGACAGGTGACATTTTGAGTTCCACAGGAGATGTGTGCTGCCATTTGTATTGCTGGCAGGGTCACAGACTGCAGTATGACCTGTTGGAGGGAGGGACACAGAGAGATACTAATCTCCTATCAAATCAATACAGGACACAAAGATCTACAGAGATAGGTCATTGACTTCTGTCAATCCATTGTGTTTGTCATGTGGTAATTACCTGCCCCTTGCAGTGTGTCTATGTGATAAAAAAAACCCACAAGGAGTGAGAGGCTGAGGCTGGAGGTTTGTAAACACAATTTTCATGAAAGTGACTCAGTTCAATCAAACCTACAATGTGTACTCATCATCAAAAAAGGGGCTAGGGGAAAGTGGGGTAAATTGAGCACAAATGGTAAGTTGAGCCAAAGGGTTAGTTGAGCCACCCCTTGTTTCTAGGAAACCATACACAAAAATAATATTTTGACAAAATATTTAGCAATAGGTCATCATGTCATGGAGTCTGTGAAGGAAGAAACCGCATGGAAAAAGTGGTAAGTTAGGCCCCAAAAAAACATATTTTGTTAGATGTTTCATGATTGATCTATAGTTTGGGTCTATGAGCTTCAATATGATTACCTAAACATAGCATGAAAGTGCATCCTTGTAGCTGTGTTGGCTTCCTTTTTGGACAAGCAATATTTTCTAAACTGTAATGTTTACATGAATTCAGATTATTACTAGGGGTAAACAAAATCCAGAAATATATGCAGATAACTTTGTTAGAAAGAATACTATATTTCCCTTGAGCGAATGATGCTGAACGTACAAAATGGCTCAACTTACCCCACTGAATCTTGTCCTGGAGGCAGAGCTAAGCGATTTCCACTAGATGGGCTCAGCTGCAAAGTCAGATTTGGGTATACTGTCTATTGTAAAAATTAATTTTCCTTAATTTAAGGTTAGGATTAGGCATAAGGTTGGCAGTGTGGTTAAGGTTAGGGTTGTGCATGAGGTTAGCAGTGTGGTTAAGGTTAAGGTTAGGCATAAGGTTAGCAGTGTGGTTAAGGTTAGGGTTGTGCATAAGGTTAGCAGTGTGGTTAAGGTTAGGGTTAGGGTTAGGCATAAGGTTAGCAGTGTGGTTAAGATTAGGGTTAGGCATAAGGTTAACAGTGTGGTTAAGGTTAGGGTTGTGCATGAGGTTAGCAGTGTGGTTAAGGTTAGGGTTAGGCATAAGGTTAGCAGTGTGGTTAAGGTTAGGGGTACGGCATAAGGTTAGCAGTGTGGTTAAGGTTAGGGTTAGGGTTAGGCATAAGGTTAGCAGTGTGGTTAAGATTAGGGTTAGGCATAAGGTTAGCAGTGTGGTTAAGGTTATGGTTAGGCATAAGTTTAGCAGTGTGGTTAAGGTTAGGGTTAGGCATAAGGTTAGCAGTGTGGTTAAGATTAGGGTTAGGCATAAGGTTAGCAGTGTGGTTAAGGTTAGGGTTAGGCATAAGGTTAGCAGTGTGGTTAAGGTTAGGGTTAGGCATAAGGTTAGCAGTGTGGTTAAGATTAGGGTTAGGCATAAGGTTAGCAGTGTGGTTAAGGTTAGGGTTGTGCATGAGGTTAGCAGTGTGGTTAAGGTTAGGGTTAGGCATAAGGTTAGCAGTGTGGTTAAGGTTAGCAGTGTGGTTAAGGTTAGGGTTAGGCATAAGGTTAGCAGTGTGGTTAAGGTTGGGGTTAGGCATAAGGTTAGCCGTGTGGTTAAGGTTAGCAGTGTGGTTAAGGTTAGGGTATAGCACTATATAATAACTCCACCCAATGAATAATTTATAATGGATTAGTAAATAGTTTATTCATTATTTATTAATCATTACTCCCACATTTGTAAACGTCAGTAACCTATTTATTCATACATTGATAAACAACCTTCTAAGTATTTAATAATGATTAATAAGATCATTCATAAGATGTTTATTATAGGACCTAGAAACCATTTACTAATCATTAGTTAAGTATTTTTGCGTGGCCTCATCTAACGTGTGGACTATTTATACCCTAGAAATACTTTCTAAATGTTTTGTCACCTGTGTAATTTCTCACAAAAATATGACTTGCCATTGGTAGACATGCCAGCAGTAGCCTACAGTACCTTATTCTCCTTGAAGAAAAACTCCACCCAAAAACAATCGTTTGGTATTTGTTTTATTAGTCCATTGTTGACATAGTCCAAAATGCATCATATGGAGATGATGTATGTATTTTGAAAGTTACATATCTTGAAAAATGGATTGCTGACAACAATGGACAAATTAAACAAATATCAAACGATTGTTTTTGGGTGGAGGGTCTCAAAATGGCCCCTAGAACATATCAGTGGTTAAACAATAAGCACACAATACAGAGGGTGTTAAAATATATTCAGCCTTTTATTCCAAAACAGTCACACTATTGTAATAGTGTAATCTGTAAGTTAAGACACACTCTATGCTGATTAAAATAAAAATTTTAGTCTGAAAATGCAAAGATAAGCGTTACTTTTCTACCAAAACCAAAGTGTGGATTCCAGTCACTCCTTAGACCAGTCTAATCTCGGTTAAACCCAGAACAAAAATCTTGCATAATTTGGTCAGCTGCAAAATGAAGTTCTAGGTCCATATGTTTTATAAATTGTGAGTTCCTGGTTGTGAAGTTCATGCCATGTTCATGTGCTAGTCGGAACTTGAAAACTCTGAAATGTTTGACTTGCTAACTGGTTGAATGTAGCATGTGTATAACTACAACCAGTTAACTGGTTGAATGTAGCATATGTATAACTACAACCAGTTAACTGGTTGAACTTAGCATGTGTATAATTACAAACAGTTAACTGGTTGAACGTAGCATGTGTATAACTACAACCAGTTAACTGGTTGAACTTAGCATGTGTATAATTACAAACAGTTAACTGGTTGAACGTAGCATGTGTATAACTACAACCAGTTAACTGGTTGAACTTAGCATGTGTATAATTACAAACAGTTAACTGGTTGAACGTAGCATGTGTATAACTACAACCAGTTAGCAAGTCGTACATTTCTGAGTACCAACTAGCATTTGCTAACTAAGCACCACCTTCACCAAATCCTGATAAATCCAAATAATCAGTGACGGAAAGCCAAACACCGGCACTATTGCTGAGATAGAGATAGATGCTAGTCGGGACTCTGACATTTCAGACTTCCTAGCTGATTGTAGTTATACATGTGCCGTGTTCAACCAGTTAGCAAGTTGGACATTTCCAAGATTCCTAGTTCCGACTAGTATGTGAATGCGGCATAAGAGCAGTCCTTAGACAGCTCAGGAAAGAAAACAAATATCGGAATACATTATTTCTCTGAACTATCCAAAAATGTTTAAAGAGTTAGTACCTTTAAAGCCCCAGTAAAGGTGCAACCAAACAAAGCCATGTGTGAAAATAGTCTGTGGTTAAAAGACTGAAGCACTGGGAGCATTTGAAGGCTATATATTGTCTGTACAATTTCTACCTGCAAATCATACATGTAACATTTCTACCTCAATCATATCACTAATGAAGGAGTAAAAAATCCACAAGAGAAAAACTGGCGGGTCCGGCCAGCTGTGTGTAGGCTACATCTCCCTGTTTAATGATTGTTTTGCGTTCGCAACGTTGACAACATTAGCAAAACATTCACATTTACAACTCTTTCTCAAGTGCTTGCAACAGTTGTCTCACAGTCTTTGTGAAAAAAATGTTTGATATATTTCCTTTAACATGCTATGTTGTGTGCTTATTCCTTTACCATTGATATGTCCTAGGCTATTTGAGACCGTAAGGAGTATCAGGTACTGCTGGAATGTCTACCAATGACATGTCCATCTTTTTTTGTGAGAAATTACACTGGTCACTCAAAACATTTTATAGAAGTATTTCTAAAGTATAAATAGCCCACACTTTAGATAAGGTCATGCTAAAAGACTTAACTAATGATTAGTACATGGTTTAAAAGGACCTATAGTTAACATCTTATAGAGTAATGATTAATACATGATAAACTATTTACTAGTACATCATGAATGCTTTATTACACAGAGTTATTATAAAGTACTACCAGTTAAGGTTAGGGCTAAGTTTAGAATCCGATTTGACGCCTAAACCCTCAAGTAAAATCTTAACGCCAAAATGGTTCTTTGTGGGTCCTTCGTTGGGTGAAATAAGCTCCACCTTGAACCCGAAAAGGGTTCTAAAACATACTTTCCACCCTAATGGGCTCTGTGAAATAGTACATACAAGTAGTCCCTCACCTGAAGATACATTCACATAGAGACACATATGTTTCAGAGAAGACCAGGCAGTATGGTATAGTAAACAAAGGTACTGTATAAACACTGCTGTGGCAGGACTGATTGAACACCAGCCTGGTAGCTAGTGTCTGTGTTAAAGCACAGTGATGTATGTTCGGTGCTGTGGAGGCCTATTGTCTGCTCAGCTCTAACTAGAAAGATGTATGTGAGGTACAGGGGAGAGGGGAGAAGGGAGATGACAGAATATGCAACAACAAAAAAAGACTTTGCTGCAGGGCACTGATTTTAATGATGAATATATTCATTATGGAATAGGGTAATTATGCTTTTGTTGTGGTGGAACGTACACATTCATCATGAATCCACCCTAGACCAAGTCTATTGTCCTGCTTAACAGCACCATCTTGGATGTAGCTTTTACACAATTACATGAATATACACACACACACACACAAGCATATATATATATATATATATATATATATATATATATATATATATATATATATATATATATATATATATATATATATATACACACACACCTAATGTGTTATTGCTACATTTTTAAAAATTGAGAGAAAAAGGTTTCTACACCCCCCCCCCCCCCCCCCCTGAGCCTGTAATCAAACATTTTATGCTAATTGTATTTGTTTATGAGCAAATTAGCAAATTAATGGCAGGGATGCAAAACGAATGATGATGTGGGTGCACACAACATGATGAGATTCCTGAAGAATTCATTAGCTGTTTACAGGTAATTAGAGGCAATAATTAAGGTGATTAGTGTGAATGACACACACACTCACACACACACAAACAATCACACGCACACAAGCATGAACACAAGCAAGCACAGATGCACGAACGAATGCACACACACACACACACACACACACAGACAAACACACACACAGACAAACACACACACACACACACACACTACATCAAAGGATCTAAATCGCCCCTGTACCTCCCTCCCTGGGTTTCTCAAAGTCTTAATGGAATGTGCTGACATAGCTGTCTGCTCTAAGGATGCAGAGTTTTTTTAGCCCCCTCTATATCCCCCATCACTCTTTTTCCTCCTAGTGCTCCCTCCTTTCCACCCTTCCCCTCCAGTACCAAATCCCTCACAGCGAGCAGAGTAGAAATCTGACACAGGCAGATGGTATATATTGGCACACTAAAACTATTGTAGATCTATGCTCCTGTGGTACAGTATAGTAGCCTAAATCATTAAATCAACATCTCCAATCCCGTATCTCACAATAGACAATATCTCACTTCCCACCTGGGTCCAAGCCTCCAAGTCCTGAAACACACAACATAAAACCCAGTGATTATTTTATGGGGCGTAATTGGCCTGCAGTAGGTTCTGACTGTAACTGTGGCTCATTAGTGTCAGTGGGGGAATAATGATGCTGTAAAACCGAACGCTGTGACTGATGACCACATGGCACAGCCTCACACTGCTGATGTGGGGGGACTTTATAGTCTAATTCTGATGGGTTTATTATCTGGGTCCGTATTCATAAAGGGTCTCAGAGTAGGAGAGCTGATCTAGGATGAGTTGTTCCTTTCACATCAGAAATGAATATGATGATATTGACAAGGGGGATCTGGTCCTAGATCAGCACTCTGAATAGTCAAAACAAGAAAGAGAGCTAGCTGGAGATGGGTGAATCAATCTGTGCTGTGTTTAGGGTGAGTTTATTTATGATAGATCAAAACTAGCTTTGGCTGTGCACATTTGGAGAGCTAACTTTAGGTTTCTTTAGGAGTATTATGGATAGGCAGGCTGCTTCTGAGCCTGAGAGAGAAGTCAACGTGAAACGTTTATCATATTAATCAACTGAGAGCTGAAAATGTGCCAGTGTGTGAAGGGATTATTGGGTAGAAATTGTATAACACTGTCTCTCATTGGTTTAGACAGGGGTTCTGGGCAGAGTGTAGGCGGTGACTGATGATCCTGGATCAGATTGGGACCCAGACAGTCTGAAACTCAGACTCAGACATTTACTGGTACATGCCACCTGCACTAGAAGTCATTTAAAATGTCCTCTTGGGTCACAGTTACAGCGAGAAATTCAATCACCTTGTCTGCTACTGCAGGGGGACAACTTTCTCTCAAGATTACTAAGTAGAAACTTTATAGCTAAGAGCATTAAAGCAGGTTCCTGCAGGCCCGGCTGCCAATAGTGAATAAATGATTGGGCCTCTGCATCCAGACAGCAAAATCAATGCAGAGTACCAGAGGGCTTCTGGTGTTAGTTGTGCTGCTGTGTTTGTGTCAACATGGGAAGTGGTTCCGCTCACACCTCTGAGCTTCATTAGCCTATACCTCTTACCAGCATAGGCCTAGCCGTGGACCAATCCTCCACCTTCTGCTTCATTCTCATTTGGTTGAAAGGAAGTGAGTAGGTTTACATGTACAGTCAGGTCCATAATTATTGGCATCCTTGATAAAGATGAGCAAAAAACGGACTGTATGAAATAAATCATACAAGTACTGAACTATACTGTATGCTCAAAGCAATTTGGAAATGATATTATTTTATACTAATACAATTACTCTGAGAAAGATATTTTGTTGAACAAGTAAAACAAACTCAAAAAGATAGGAGTCAAAATGATTGTTTTCAATACTTTAGCACCCTCCCCTTGTGAGGATAATGACACTGATCATTTTCCCCAAATGTTTTATGAGATGGAAGAACACGTCAGAAGGGATCTTAGACCATTCCGCCATACAGAATCTTTCCAGATGCTCGATATCCTTCGTCTGCTCTTGGGGACAAGGGAGATAGGAGAGAGGAGTGGAGGGGGAGAGCTCTGCTAAGCCGGAGTGACCGGGTGAAAAGGCAGTGCAGATGTAATTTGTCCTCAATGGCTGTTTGGGAAGAGTAATTGTGGTGACATTGGCCGGTCGATAGTATGGATTTTTTGTTTGGAGTGCCCTGTGTGTGTGGTGCTAGGGGGAAGCCAGGAAAAAAAGAACACGGCAGCTCAAATCCAATAAAAATGGATTGAGGGTGTGGTGGTTGTTTGCCGGGCTGGTAGTCATCGTTTGACTGTTTGGCTGTGTGTAGATGTCATACTGTAGATGGGCTGGTTCACAATCACAAATACCCCCTCTGACCTTCCCTGCATGACATGCTATTACCATTGGCTTGTTGGTAATTGAAATTGATATAAATCATTAACAAAAGTATTAGTCAAGCCATAACCCTAAACAAATAGTACTGTGTACGCCCACAAAGAAATGATGGCACACTGAAAAGAAGCCTTGTCATCTTTAACGCCATCATGCCATCAAGATGGCTGTTACCCAACCACACACTACACTGTAGTGTAGTACGCTCTGAAAGGACTGCTACAGAAGGTAGTTCATGAAAAATCTCTACTGTGTTTCTACTGTAACGTCATGGCGGTGGGCAAAGGGAGTCAGTGGGTGGGGTGGACTGACCCCTGCACTGCTGGTACATACAGTGAAGTGACAGTGGGGGACGAGTAGCCCCAGGGTAGACCACTGGAAGCCTGCTATGGTGTCCCATTCAGCCCTAACAAAATGAGGCAACCATGTGTGAGCGCAGTGTGTTGCTGTTTGCTGTATGCTCAACCCAACATGAGAGAAGTAATGAGGGAGAAGGAAAGGGGTTATGACACAGTGGACGGAGATAGGCTACACTCTCTGCCCAGGCGTTACACACACACGCCCACACTCTCACACGCACACGCACACACTCACACAAACACAGACACACACACACACACACATGAATGGACGCCCACACAGATGCGCGTTCACACACATGGACGTGCACACACACGTACACACACACAAACGTTCGCATACAAATATCTTTGTGATCCACAGCAGGGAGGTTCATTTCAATCATGTCAGTTTCACACTGTGGTTTTATTATATCGTTCACATATTCCCACTGCAGTATACCCAGAAGGCTCCCTTACTCCCTTACTGTAGTATACCCAGAAGCCTCCCTTACTGCAGTATACCCAGAAGGCTCCCTTACTCCCTTACTGCAGTATACCCAGAACGCTCCCTTACCACCTTACTGCAGTATACCCAGAAGGCTCCCTTACTCCCTTACTGCAGTATACCCAGAAGGCTCCCTTACTGCAGTATACCCAGAAGGCTCCCTTACCCTCTTACTGCAGTATACCCAGAAGGCTCCCTTACTGCAGTATACCCAGAAGGCTCCCTTACTGCAGTATACCCAGAAGGCTCCCTTACTTCCCTTACTGCAGTAAATGCCGATTAGCCTGGTCTTTTTCAGATCATCATTATAATGCATCCCCCCCAGCAGCATGGAGGTGTCTGGGCTTAGTGTCTGGGCTCAGTGTCTGGTCTCATTGGCACAGCTCTACTGCAGTATGTGCTGGGAGTCTGTGACACTGTGATGGGATATGGTTATATGGGCAAGCCTCCTCCTCTTCTACCTCTCTCTCGCTCCCCCCTCTCTCTCTTTCTCTCGCTCTCTCCCCACCTCTATTCTCTCTCTCTCTCTCACCTTCTCCCGCTTCCCCCATTTATCTATCTATCCCCCCCTTTCTCCTCTCCCTCCCCGTCTCTCTCCCCACTCTCTCTCCTCCCTCTCCCCCTCTCCTCTCAGTCCGGTGAAGATGTGTGGATTAATGTCTCTAACCTGAGTTGACTGGCCCTACCTCCACACTGTCCTCCCTGCAGTCTGACGGTGTCACCACACGGCCATCGTCTCGGCATTCTTCTTGGCAGCTGTCCACCACCGCCTGGGTAATGACCAGTGTGTGGCCCATCTTCCTGGGACACCTCCAACTGCGCCCACACCACCATGCCTTCCCTGCCCTCCTCGCCCTCTTCGCTGCGACCTCCGACAGACCTCCAAGTCATTGTCACCGCTGTGTCACAGCTGTCACCTTGCGTCGGATCCTGTTTCACTCCAAAGTGGACACTCGTTGGGAACTAACAACATACGCTGGGGAACGTTCACCGCAGTGTTAATTTTGTCAACAATAACTATGACAAAAAATACTCATCAACAACCTATTTATCCTGACGAAAACTAATGACGATAACAAGACGAGATACCCTGAAAAAGTTCTAACTATTACCAATTACTTTTATTGTTTCTTGATGAAAATGTAAGGAGACGAAAATTCCCTCCAAAGGTTATGATAGGGAGAAAATTAGAGCTAAATTGTTTAACCTGTAGCTTTATATCCTATAGCCTATGCTTAATTATGGCTGGCATTGGTTACAATGTTGCCAGCTAAGATTTAAACAAGGAGATAGTAGGACAAGGCTATCTGAATGTGCACATGATACAAGTAAAGAGACGAAAATTCCCTCCAAAGGTTATGATAGGGAGAAAATTAGAGCTAAATTGTTTAACCTGTAGCTTTATATCCTATAGCCTATGCTTAATTATGGCTGGCATTGGTTACAATGTTGCCAGCTAAGATTTAAACAAGGAGATAGTAGGACAAGGCTATCTGAATGTGCACATGATACAAGTAAGAGGTAATATGAATTGTTTAAAAACATTTACTGACTAAAACTAAACTAAAATTGTCCAGAGTATTCATAGACTGATAATGACTAAGTTTAAGACAACTAAAATGTGACTAAGACTCAAATATATTTTAAGACTAAATCTAAAAAATATATCTGAAATAGCTTCCAAAATGAACACTGGTTCACCGAGTCAGTAGAGGCTGAGGGAGCTCCTATTGTG